>NC_056750.1:779036062-779363562 GCF_019279795.1 Protopterus annectens | reverse complement strand
TCAGTGGTGTAATCTCTTAATGATATCTGGAAAACTGGATGGGGGGCTATGGAGATTGATCCACATGACTGCCTGCCAATAATTTTATCGCTGCCTGTAACAGACATGAATCATTAAGCAACTCACTGAGTACAACCAGGCATAAGAGCATGGTGGAAATTCACACTGTCTATACCCAAGAATAAGCTTCGCAATGAATATTCCACTTGGCAGTCTTTGGCCTAGCTCCCCAGACCCACTTCTCACTACTCTTGTCTTTGGATTTTGTTGCCTTCCAGTGCTCACATTTACTGTACTTTTAATATACTCTTCCAGTCATACACACACACACACACACACACACACACACACACACACACACACACACACACACACACACACACACACACACACACACACACACAAAAAAAATTTCAAAGAGAGGCAGGTGATTTTCTCCAGCGCTATAGCCTTCTGTCCTCAAGCGGTAGCAAACTGCTACTTCCACAGATAACTAGGCTGGAGGCTTCCTAGTTACTGTTTCACTCTTGCTCATTTAGCAAATATTTTGTAAATACAAATAGTGTGTAGCACATTCATCGGCTAGTTACATGAGGATGCCAGCAGTTTGTCACTAGCTAACAATAAAAACCCTGTTGTCAGTTAATAAGGTGCAAGGATGACCAGCTACAAGCTTTTTAAAAATTAATAAATACAATACTTGATTTAAGAAGGAATTAGTTAAGCAGTAAAGATAATAGTTAAATATACAGAGAAATATAAGTTAACACAGAAGAACTAGAAACAAATTGTTTTGAAGAAATGGATTACAAGAAAGTAACACATTTGTCTACAGATAGACATTTTTTATGTTTTCTTGTATAGAAGAATTACGGCACCCTAACTACAATAGCTGAATTTTCTGGTGGGGGTATATGTACAAGGAACAAAACGTGGGTCCAGTCTGCAGGGTAGGTCTGTATTCAAGACCATTCATTTTTTTCTTGTTAAAAGACTTATCTTATTGTTCATTTATAGTCCTTGCTTCCTGGCCATGGAATATTCACATGTATTGTAAACACAGGGCAGAATGATTGCAGTCCATTCGACTTGTTTTTCATGTCTTTTGTATAATTGCTATATTTCCCAGCAGAAGCAATCACATCTTCAGTTTTAAACTTTGTGTACATTTAATAGTAAAAGGTCACAAATTGACACATCTTTCCAAGCCACTGGAAAACACACTTTGTGTGTGTATAATAGAAAAAGGTCACAAGTTTTCATACATTTCCTGCCACTGAAAAACACACTTATTGTCGATTAGATTCACATGGTTTGTTTAGCTGCTGCAGATTGCGCAAGGCTTAAATGCACTTGTTTCTCCCTTACAAATCGCCTATATTATTTCCCTTCTGACCACAAACGTATGTAATTAACTTGCCGTTTTAAGTATACTGCCTGCTTTCCTTGTACATCCTTCTCCGGACATCTGCCCTTCCTTCCTTACTCTCCTATTCCTTTAATATTACCGTGACTTTCCTATTCTTCGCCAGCCTTCCATACTTTCTATCCCATTGAGTATCACTCATTAAGAAGAAATCCCCTCTCATGATTTCCTACTCATTTCTCCTACCAGTTCTGTACCACACTTTGTAAAATGTTTTGTATGTTTTGGGGATTTCGGAGATAAGGAACTTATTCCCCATACAAGAAGTGTGTTTTGTGTGCATTTTTGTATGTTTAAGTTAGTAGTAATACAGTGGTGTGCAGTTTTAGATGGTCCATGTGTGTGTGTGTTAGAATTAATTCACTCAGAGGTTTAATATTAATTTGGGTAAAATTGTTCCAGTAATTGTCTTTGCAATTTTCTGTTTCTCTCCTTACAACTCTATATAAATTTAGATAAAAGACCCTGTCCCATTGTGTTTTGTTGCATTAAGAATATTAGATATTCAGTTAATTTTGGGATATGATCTCTTATCCTTGGTTGCATTAACTTAATATCCTCTTGTACATGCTGTCTGTAGGATTGTACATCTATCCACATGTTTTTATATAAATTATATTTGTTCTCAATATAATCAGCAGAATGTAGCTTTTTGTCTTTTATTAATTGAAACCAATATAGAAGAGTTTTCTCTTTAAATGTGATCATTGTTTCTAACTTTGCAGTGGAGATGTTATTTTGGGTATATGCAATAGGAAATATAAGGAAGATGCATGCTTTATATGCCAGGTTTCTATATATGAAAATTTTAAAAGTGTTTAATATAGCAGAAATGAGATAGGAGTCACTTGTTTGGTGACTTTTTCCTGTAAGGTAATCCTTTAATAACCAATATAGATTGTTATTTGGTATGAGATAATTATTAGAATATCTGTTATGTTTAAAGTTTATAAAAAGATTTCCTAAAATCTCTTTCCACCTAGCTGTGTAAGTGTTATTAATCCAAAGATGTATTGTTTTTGTAATTGATGATAATGAATATAAGTCTAGATCTGGTAGCCCTCTCCCTCCTGCAGTCCAGTCTCTTATATGATGGTTTAAAACAATTCTTGGCTTATTGGGATACCAGAGAAATCTCAAGATTAAAGTGTTAAATTATTTAATAGAACTTTTTTTTTTTGGGGGGGGGGTGATGTTAATAATTGTATAATATATACGATATTTGGTAAGATAATCATTTTGATTATAGATAACCTCTCTTCCATCTTGAAGAAAATGTTATTCCATTTGTATGTTAGATTCTTTGTTGTTTATACTGTTGGTATAATTATAATTTACTGTATCTTTAATATTGTCCATTACTTTTCTTGAAGGTGTTACTACTCTCAGTATGGTAGCTATCTTAAGGCTGTGACCGCGGATCCTATTTTTATTCTTCTTCAAGGGATATCTCCTTGAAGAATACTAAACATATAATTATTAATCACTGCTGCATTTCTAGTAATGTTATTCTAATCACAGACAGGACAAGACATGATACTAGTTACACGTTGTAGCACAGTATTTCCTTACTCTGATTTAATTCCATACTCAGCAGAGTATTTTGGAAATGATTCATACTTTGACAGAATGCTTAGAACTGCTAGTCTAGCATCACCAAACTCCTGAATCATAGTCTAAGTCGTGCACAGGGATCTACTTTTAAACCTCAAACCTCATATAACCAAAATTCATTTTTGCGAGCCGAAAATTGCAAAAAATGAAATACCTAAATGGAAATTTTTCCCAGGGTAAGTAAACACTTAACCAACATGCATGAACAACTTACCCAACATGCCCTTTTCTGCACTGTAGCGCAATCCAGGAGTTGGTGTGTGTGTGTGTGTGTGTATAAATATATATATATATATATATATATATATATATATATATATATATATATATATATATATATAAATATATATATATATATATATATATATATATATATATATATATATATATGGGTTCACTTCAGAATCTCGAAATCTTAAAACCTCGAAATTCATATGGTCGAGAGAACTTGGAAATTCTGAATGGAGATCTACATACAGCGTGGAATGGGAGATTTCCCTTTTCCTCACTGTAGTGCGATCTCGGAGTTAATATATTTAAGTAGCGGGGATGTGGGAGGCACAGGGAGGTTTGCCCCCCTGCAGAAATGTTTAAAAAGTTATTTTTTTTTATTTTGGATTTATTTTGGAATCTTGATATTCCGAAACATTGATCATGTGGTCTCGATCATATGAAATTTGATGTTTTGGAAATTCAGGATTCTGAAGTGAATCCATATATATATATATATATATATATATATATATAAAAACCCAGCCACTGAGGATGCACAAGCCAGTGCATTTCTTTGTGCCGGTTCCAAGCCCGGATAAATGGGGAGGGTTGCGTCAGGAAGGGCATCCGGCGTAAAACTTCACCAAATCATTTCATGCAATCACCAGTAAATATTTCCATACCGGATCGGTCGAGGCCTGGGTTAACAATGACCACCACCAGTACTGTTAGCCAACAGGGTGCTGGCAGAAATTGGGCTACTGTTGGCCAAAGGAGAAGAAGAGGCGGAAGGCATGGCCGAAGGCAGGAAGAGAGGAGAAAGGCTAGGACTGTGGTAGTGAGTGTCGGAACTTTGAATGTTGGCAGTATGACTGGTATAGGGAAAGAGCTAGCTGATATGATGGACAGAAGGAAGGTTGGTATATTGTGTGTGCAAGAGACCAGATGGAAGGGGAGTAAGGCTAGGTGTATCGGAGGTGGGTTCAAATTGTTTTATCATGGTGTGGATGGGAGGAGAAATGTTGTAGGAGTTATTCTGAAGGAACAGTATGCGAATAGTGTTTTGGAGGTGAAAAGAGTTCGGATAGAGTGATGTTTATGAAGCTGGAAATTGATGGTGTAATGATGAATGTTGTTAGTGCATATGCTCCACAAGTTTGGTGTGCAGTGGATGAGAAAGAAAAAATTTGGAGTGAATTGGATGAAGTGGTGATGACTGTTCCCAAGGGTGAGAGTGGTGATTGGAGCAGATTTCAATGGGCATGTTGTTGAAGGGAACAGAGAGGATGAGAAAGTGATTGGTAGGTATGGTGTTAAACAAAGGAATGCAGAAGGTCAAATGGTAGTGGATTTTGCAAAAAGGATGGACATGGCTGTGATGAATACGTATTTTAACAAGAGGGAGGAGCATAGGGTGATATACAAGAGTGGAGGAAGATGCACACAGGTGGATTATATCTTATGTAGGCGGGCCAGTTTGAAGGAGATTGGAGACTGTAAAGTGGTGACCGGAGAAAGTGTAGTTAGGCAGCATAGGATTGTGGTTTGTAAGATGACGTTGGTGATCAAGAAGAGGAGGAGGAGTGTGAGGGCAGCACCAAGGATCAAATGGTGGGAATTGAAAAAAGGTCATTGTGAGGTGGAGTTCAGGGATGAGTTAAGATAGGCACTGGGTGGCAGTGAAGAGTTACCAAATAGCTGGGTAACTACAGCAGAGCTAGTAAGGGAGACGGCTAGAAAGGTGCTTGGTATCACATCGGGACAGAGGAAGGACGACAAGGAGACATGGTGGAATGGTGAAGTACAGAAGAGTATACAGGCAAAGAGGTTGCAAAGAAGAAGTGGGATTGTCAGAGAGGTGAAGAAAGTAGACAGGAGTATAAGGAGATGAGGTGCATGGCAAAGAGAGAGGTGGCGAAGGCTAAGGATAAGGCATATGAAGAGTTGTATGAAAGGTTGGACACTAAGGAGGGAGAAAAGGACCTGTATTGATTGGCTAGACAGAGGGATCGAGCTAGGAAAGATGTGCAGCAGGTAAAGGTGATAAAGGATAATGAGGGAAACATACAAGCGAGGAGAGTGTGTTGAGCAGATGGAAAGAGTACTTTGAGGGGTTGATGAATGAAGAGAATGAGAGGGAGAGAAGGTTGGATGATGTGGGGATAGTGAATCAGGAAGTGCAGTGGATTAGCAAGGAGGAAGTAAGGATAGCTATGAAGAGGATGAAGAATGGAAAGGCTGTTGGCCCAGATGACATACCTGTGGAAGCTTGGAGGTGTTTAGGAGACATGGCAGTGGAGTTTTTAACCAGATTGTTTAATGAAATCTTAGAAAGTGAGAGGATGCCTGAGGAATGGAGAAAAAGTTTTTTGGTACCGATTTTTAAGAATAAGGGTGATGTGCAGAGCTGTAGTAACTACAGAGGGATTAAACTGATCAGTCACAGCATGAATCTATGGGAAAGAGTAGTGGAAGCTAGGTTAAGAAGGGATGTGATGATTAGTGATCAGCAGTATGGTTTCATGCCAGGAAAGAGCACTACAGATGCGATGTTTTCTCTGAGAGTGTTGATGGAGAAGTACAGAGAATGTCAGAATGAGTTGCATTGTGTCTTTGTGGACTTAGAGAAGGCATATGACAGGGTGCCCAGAGAGGAGTTGCGGTATTGTATGAGGAAGTCAGGAGTGTCAGAGAAGTATGTAAGAGTGGTACAGGATATGTACGAGGGTAGTGTGACAGCGGTGAGGTCTGCGGTGGGAGTGACGGATGCTTTTAAGGTGGAGGTGGGGTTACATCAAGGATCAGCTCTGAGCCCTTTCTTATTTGCAATGGTGATGGACAGGTTGACAGACGAGATCAGACAGGAGTCCCCATGGGCTATGATGTTTGCAGATGACATTGTGATCTGTAGTGAGAGTAGGGAACAGGTGGAGGAGACCCTGGATAGATGGAGATATGTTCTAGAGAGAAGAGGAATGAAGGTCAGCAGGACTAAGACAGAATATGTGTATGTGAATGAGAGGGAGGCTAGAAGAATGGTGAGGATGCAAGGAGTAGAGGTGGCGAAGGTGGATGAGTTTAAATACTTGGGGTCAATAGTTCAGTGTAACAGTGAGTGTGGAAAAGAGGTGAAGAAGAGAGTACAGACAGGATGGAGTGGATGGAGAAGAGTGTCAGGAGTGATTTGTGACAGATGAGTACCTGCAAGAGTGAAAAGGAAGGTCTACAAGAGGGTAGTGAGACCAGCTATGTTATATGGGTTGGAGACAGTGGCATTGACAAACAGGCAGGAGTTTGAGCTGGATGTGGCAGAGTTAAAGATGTTAAGATTTGCACTGGGTGTGATGAGGGTAGACAGGATTAGGAATAAGTATATTAGATGGTCAGCCCAGGTTGGAAGGTTTGGAGACAAAGCCAGAGGCCAGAAGTTTAAATCTCAAGATGCAGGCTCTCAAAGCACTCCTCAGTATGGAGAGCATTGATGTCTGTGCAGTGACTGAAACCTGGTTCAAGGCTCCTGAGAGCACCCCAGCCCTACCAGGTTATACCTCGTATCATGTATTTCGGCCCCAAAACTTGGGCCAAACCACAAAAGGAGGAGGAGTGTCCATATTCATTAAAGACACCCACACCTCCAGGTTAGTGGCAACGCACGAAACATAGGAGACCATCCATGTGCAACTAACCATAGGCAAAACTGCTATACAACTTGTAGCATGCTACAGACCACCCTCTCAATCTGAGGAACTCCATTCAGCCTTCCTGCAGGCACTGGAGGATTTGAATGTCTCACCAAATACCATCATATTGGGAGACTTCGACTACCCAAACATAGACTGGGTGCATTATTCAAGCCCTAACACCCTAGCCCAAAGGTTCCTGGAATTCATCAACTCAAATGCGATGGAACAACTAGTCACCTCCCCCACAAGGGGAAATAATATACTTGACCTGATCATCACAAACATGGGGACAAAATGCTCAACACTGGAAGTATACCCCTCGCTAGTGAGATCAGACCACATACTAATAACCCTAGATATTCATATCCCACCTCCACCCCCAGCACAAAAGACCACAGTGAGAAACTTCTCAAAAGCCGACTTTACACTCCTTAGGACTGAAATGGTATCCTTCAAGCCCCCTGGGCCAGTGGAAACCACATCCCACACTGCTGAATCCTTCACAAATGCTTTCTACGGACATCTCCAAGAGTGCATGGATCATGCAATCCCAAATAAAACCAAGACCCTTTCCACCAAAGGCAGGCGTCCTATCTGGTGGACCCCAGCCATAAACAAACTTTATAAAAAGAGAAGAAAGCTTCTGCAAGACAGAGCAAAATCCCATAAAAGAAAGGCATCTCTGATCAGCACTAGCAAAAAACTACGTTCGCTCATAAAATCATCAAAGGCCAACTTTGAGAGAAAAATCACTAAGGACACTAAAGATAACCACAAGGCCTTCTTCAGTTATGTTAGAAACCTGGGCAGAAACCCCCAGATATGCTCAGAGTTAGTTCATAACGGCAAGAAATACACTGAACCCACAGATATTGCCAACATACTGGCAGACAGGTTCAGTGCAAATATCTCCCCTCCCTCACCCCCAAAAGATGAAATATTTATCCCAGCTGAATGCAACCTCCTTGACATCTCAGATGTCCAGGTGAGAGCTGCTCTCAGCAAAGCTGAAAATACAGCATCTATGGGACCAGACGGTGTCCCAGGTTGCATGCTACGTGAACTCCTAGAGGAGCTAAACCCGCACATAAGAATGCTGTTTAATCTTAGACTTACTACAGGACTGAACACTGGTGTACAGCAACAGTAGACCCACTTCACAAAAGAGGCACCTCTACAGACCCTGGAAACTACAGCCTCATAAGCTTGACCAGCCTGGTCTGCAAAGCTATGGAAAGGATCATTATGGAACTCATAAACAAAGACATCGGGGACCTACAGACAATTGACCCTACCCAGTTTGGCTTTGTAAAAGGCAGATCCTGCCTTTTGAACCTGGTGGACTTTTTTGAAACAGTCACTAGAGCCATCGATGAGGGCAAAGCAGCCCATACAGCCTACCTGGACCTGGCAAAAGCCTTCGACACAATACCCCACTCAGGCATCATAGACAAGGTCAACAGCTTAAATGTAAACCCGTATGTCACAAGATGGGTTGCAAACTGGCTAAAGGACAGAACCCACAAAGTCAGAATAGCTGGAGCTATGTCAGATTCTAAGCCAGTCACAAGTGGAGTCCCACAGGGCTCTATCTTGGGACCCCTCTTGTTTGGCATTTATTTCTCAGATGTGCAGGCAAACATAGGGGGGTTGTGGCTGACAAAGTTCGCAGATGACTGCAAACTAGGCGCCATAGTCGATACACCAGTTGACACATGCATCCTTCAGAAGGGCCTTACAGAAAAAGACGACTGGTGCCAGAGTCATGGCCTTAAAATAAATGCCAAAAAATGTATAGTCATCCCCTTTGGGAAAAACAAAGTACCCACAAATTACCACATAGGTGGTAATCCATTAAGTATGGAAAAAGTAATCAGAGACCTGGGGACCCAAGTTGACAGTGACCTCTCATTTGACACCCACGTCGCCAAAGTGGTTAGAAAGACCTTCTACCTTGCCCACCTTATCATGAAGGGATTCACATCCAGATCAAAGGATGTCATTGTACCCCTATATTCCTCCCTTATCAGGCCTATGATTGAGTACAATGCCCCATTTGGTATGTACCTCACCCGGCACCTGCAGCAGCTGGAGAGACCCCAAAAGTACCTCACCAAGAGGATCAAGGGTCTCCAACATATGTCATATGCTGCCAGACTAAAGAAGCTCCAGCTTTATTCAGTAGCATACCACCTGCTCAGAGGTGATCTGTGCCTGATGTACAAGGCCGTGTCCAATCCGGAATTAATGGACATGCTCCACCTCAACAAATCCAAATCCATCAGAGACCCAAGAGCTAAAGATCTAAACCTCAGCACAAATATGAATAGGACATGCTGGAGGGACAGATTCATAACCCAGAGGCTTCCCGCACTCTGGAACAGGATCCCAGTCCATGTTAGGCAGAGCTCCTCACTGACTATCTTCAAGAGAAATCTTGACGAGTGGATGGGTGATCGTAGGTTTACCCCGGGGGTCATCTCTGTGTCATTACTAGACAGAGGCACAGTAAACTAAATTTATTTTGTACACTTTTGTATAATTACATGGGGTGGCGAAAGCCACGTACTCTATGGCTAGGCTTATAAATGCCCTAGGGCAGATAGCCTAGTACTATACTATGAAACTATGAAACAGAGAGGCAAGATTACGTTGGTTTGGACATGTGCTGAGGAAGGATGCTGAGTATATTGGGAAAAAGATACTAAGGATGAAGCTACCAGGTAACAGGAAAAGAGGAAGGCCTAAGATAAGGTTTATGGATGTGGTGAGAGAGGACAGGAGGAAATGGAAACAGGTGATCCGCTGTGGCGACCCCTAACAGGAAAAGCCGAAAGAAGATGATGATATATATATATATATATATATATATATATATATATATATATATATATATATATATATATATATATATATATATATATATATATATAGTTCCCCTTTACAATCCTGAAAAGCTCGAATTTCAGTATCTCGGGACCGTAAAGGCGAAAATATAAAACCGCAAAAGTGCATAAGCGCAAATTCAAATAGCTCGAATCCGCGCTTATGTAGTGTAGCAATGGGACGGGAAGTGTTTGGCAGGAATGGTTTATGGAAGTGAAGGTAAGTGAGTGTATGTGAGTTTTATTGTAAGTTGTGCGTGTGGGTTAGGGTAGGGAGGTTGTGTTTGTGTGAGTGTGTGTGTGTGTGTGTGTGTGTGTGTGTGTGTGTGTGTGTGTGTGAGGTAGTGTGGAATGTCTGCGTGTGAGTGATGCATTTTTCAACTGTTAGTGCAATCTCAGAGATGGTATATATAAGTAGAGGGGTTGTGGGGGTTGCAGGGTGGTTTGCCCCCCTGTGTAGATGTAGTGTAGGATTGTGTAGTTTGTCTGTTGTGGGTTGAATGGTGTGCATGTTGTGTGGTGTATGGTTTGTGAACGTTCGGGATTTCAGTTTTTCGTGTTTGTGTGTTTCGGGATTGTGGGCTGTTCGACTTTATAGTTTCAAGCTACTGAAATTCGAGCTTTCAGTATCTCGAAATTATAAAGGGAAACCATATATATATATATATATATATATATATATATATATATATATATATATATATATAGTTGGGGGGTGTTAGAGGCATAGCTCCCCTGACCTAGGTGGGTTTCATTTACTTTGGTGTGTTTTTCATGTAAGTTTGGGCAAGTGTTTACTTACCCTGGAAAAAATTCTCTATTCAGGTATTTCAGCTTTCAGGATTTTTATGTCGTGAAAATTAAGTTTGGTTATATGAGGTTCGATGTTCAGAAGTAAATCCATGCACAGTACAAGGGGATATAGATATATTCATTGCATTTCGTATTTAAAGGTCCAACAGTCTCTGACTGCTGTCTCAGTAGTAACTTTCTTAAAGTTTAGAAGTGAATACTAGTTAGTAGGTATGTTAACATACTTATTTATTTTAACATTTGTTGACTGGGAAAGTCCGACTAGGACAGAGTCTATTTTCCACAGAGGCCCGGGGAGGAATGCTTCAGATGCATGTCTTTGGAATATGGGAGGAAACCCATGTAAAGGCAGGGATGACATGCAGACTCCTCACAGAAGGCACTCCAGCCGAGAAATGAACCAGAGAACCTCTTGCTGTGAGGTGAAAATGTTTACTGCTGCACCACTGCACCACCCAGTGCATTCATCTTAAATCCAGGCTATAAATAAATGAATGGATTAATATTAGTTTAATGTTTTAAGAAAAATAAACCATTGCTTTATTATGATGAATTCTAACCTGTTCTTGTTAGTAACACTTAGTGGACGGATTTTACAATTTTACAAAATTGCAAGGTCTTTACTAATTTCTCTGCAGATTAAAAAATGTTCATATAAGCAGCTTAGTTTTTTTGTTCGGCCCAGTATAGTAATATTCCCAAACAAAACTTTTTTTGCCTGTTAATGATGTTTTTTTTTTAAACCACATTTATTAAGGTATCACTTAAAACATAGATACACATACATTAATAGAAAAGTAAACAAACCATGTTAACATTTTTTTCATGTGCATATATTATGCATATATATTTTCTTTATTTATAACTACTGTAATTTGGTCAAAAATTACATAAATTGCTCAATTCCTGCCTTCCACTAAAACTCACTCCTCCTTCTGAACATTTCTCTGCAGGTATTGTTTCCACAAATTCCACTTATGTCTATGCAGTTTGCTCCATCCCTTTTCTACAGATCCCACTTCCAGTTATTTTATCTTTTTCAGTATTCAGTACTTCAAATACAGTTGGTGTATGGTGTAGTTTTTAACAAAATAACTGGGATCTGTACGCAGCTGAGCAAGAATCTTTTTGGTATGAGGTGATAAATCAATTGAAATGACCTTTGGAAGGTCACCAATATAGCTCCTACTTGTTCTTTAACAATTCAAGGCATTGGATAATTTTGATTGTGATGATCTAACTATTCAGTTTTTCAAAACAGTATGTTTTGTGAGAAACAACTGGCTAACCATTCTGTTTGTCCAAAGTTTTTTTAAATACTTGACCACACATAAATATACCCCTTACAATAACCATAGGGTATCAAAACTTGTCAGATATATATGGGGAACATAATCAGGCTTCAAATGGCCTCCTGTGGTCATTAACCTAATCATCACCTATGAACCTATAAGATGCTTTAAACATTATAAGATAAATATTAGTGTTTTTCATAGTCTGAGAATTTAAACTTATAATTTCATTTGAAAATCTGAAGAGATATCTCAACAGATGATGAAACACTATCTTTTGTTAAAATACAGGGAAATTAAAAGCATGCTAAATTTAGAATGATCTTAGATTTGTTGACCTGTTAAATACTAATTTATGCGCAGACATGGGACTATAAAAGGATCAGTATAAACATGTGTTAGCAAAATGCCACATTAAAAGTAAAGAATGGATAAATGCAAATGTTTTAGATTCAACTTTCAAGGAGAAAGATAGTTATTGTATAAACCTCATCGATTAGATGCAGAATGTTGACTGTATGCTTTGATGTGGTAGGCATGGCCATTTCTTTTATATCATACACTGACAGCATACCTTAAACATTAATTTGTGTCTTTTGGCTTTTCCCAGTTAGGGGTCGTCACAGCGGAACTCCGGTCCGCTAATGAATGACAGTAGGTTTTTACGTGCTGGCTTGCCGGGCCTAACGCACAACCTTCAATGAAGGAACGCTCATTCATGCATGTCGCCACACAGAAGACGCTTTAACTGAGAATCGAACGGGCAACATCTAACTGTGAGGCGACAATGCCAGTTTAAAAAATGTATTCACATTCTTAGTGAAACAAGGGTGATAACTAGAAAATACTAATGACATTATTTTAAACCATTTGAGAGATCTGATAAATGCTGAGTTAGGAGGGAAACTTACCACTGCCACTGAAAAAGTCTGTGCAGGTCTTTAGTGGAAAACAATTTTTGTTCTTGGAGTAGAAACTGGGCATGCAGACAAAATAGTCCCATCTGTCGTAATGCAGTAACAGAAATTCTGTTTCTGTACAGGATGTTGAAAGCTTGCTTGCTCTGGGATTAGTTCCAGGATATCTTGCACATAATGAACATAAACTTGCATCCTGTTTTTTTTTTCTGTAATAGTAAAAACAAAAGAACTGTAATTGTAAAAGCTGAAATTACCACAAGTCAGCTAAAACTGACTTGGGAGTTCACTAATTGGCTTTGTGGCATAAAAAGATGGAGCCCTAACTAAAATCCAGATGACCCAAATATGGGTTGTGATGCAGGTCCTGGACTACCCAGGTAAGGAGGAAGAGGCGTGAAGAGGTGTGGCCTGTTCACTTCTCTAAGCTTGGAGGCTAAAAGGCATGTTGCAAGGTGAATTTCCTGTTGATGAATCTGTGGTGGAGACTGAGTACTTGACAGGAGGGTCTTGTTTGCAGTAAGACTGCCTGAGAGGCTATGCAGTTCTCAAAAGTAGGTGACAGTCCAACATCCTATCCAGTGCTTACCCCTGTCCAAGTACTTATGCACCAAACTGAGGAGAAGTTAGGTCAGCATCAAAAACCCTGCCTTGATATTGACTCCACTGTGATTGGCTATTGCTCAATATAAATCATATAGCAAAGACATGGAGACTGGCCAAATGGTTAGCCTGAATAGCCCCCCCCCCAAAAAAACTATGGGAGTTTATAATATGAAGTTCTACAGGGGGGACATAAAGTAAAATACATAGATGTGATCATCTCTGCTAATATACCCTTACAGTATCTGACATCAGACACATATGAATGCATTCATGATGGTGGAACCTTCAGTAACAGCCAAATACTCACTATGAGATAAGGTCTTATTTATTATCTAGGATGGCACAGAAATATTCTACATGACTTCTTACATGAAGAGATGGCTTGTACTTGAAGGATTGCCTCTGATCATATGGGGATGTCATAATGTTAAATAAAATTCTAATAACTTGACATTTTCCTCGAGGGTAGGGTGTATAACATAAATGGGTACTTTTCCGTTATTATGGCAACAGCTCTAACGTGCAATGTTCGCACAGCTGTCAGCCCTGAAGCAATTCTTAAAGCAATTTCTAAGCAGTCATCTGTTGTTTTCAATATTTTTAGAAAATGCAATTTAGTTAAGCAGTTTGCCGGAAAGTCAGGAACATTTTTAACAATGAACGATGGCTGTATTATTGCTCAAATATGGAACTTTGATTCACTAGACTGCAAAGAATCCAAGACGATGACAGAAAAGGTATACAAATGAAATCATAGTATGCTGTGAGAAGAACTGCTTTATTAAAGATGCACTGTGGTGGTGGTGCTGCGGTAGCGTTGTTGCCTTACAATAAGACATTGTCCTGTTCGATTCTCAGCTAAAGCGTCTTCTGTGTGGAGACATGCGTGAATGGGCGTACCTTCATTGAAGGTTGTGCGTCAGAGCTGGCAACCCGGCACGTAAAAATCTACTGCCAATCATTAGCGGACCGGAGTTCCGCTGTGGCGACCCCTAACCGGGAAAAGCCGAAAGACACAACATTAAAGGGCACGGCACAAACAGGTGACAAGTATGGTTAAACAGAATTTGGCAACAAAACCTGGTTAAAAGTGGAAATAGGTGTGCTTCTTTATTTCTGGTCAGTGTGTGACAGTTGTAACTAATGAGAATTATTTTAATTCTAACTATCCGCATCTAAGACTTTTAATAGGAATTTTATTATCTTTTTTTCTAAAAGAAGTGTTTGTTAAAGAACGCTATAGAAAGCCTTGTTTTCAACTGT
This sequence comes from Protopterus annectens, assembly GCF_019279795.1. Lineage (NCBI taxonomy): Eukaryota > Metazoa > Chordata > Ceratodontiformes > Protopteridae > Protopterus > Protopterus annectens. The sequence goes on along the minus strand of NC_056750.1, from coordinate 779,348,850 downwards.
TGTAATTCAGCTGAGTTCATACTTAAGATATGAAAGCAAATAAGATAGTTATCTCAGTTTTGTAAAGGGCTTAACAAAGACTCGAAACTAAAAAAATGTGTTAAATGGACAAACTTTCCTTGCTGCACAGTGTGAGTTGGTAGTCAAACATCCAAACACATAACAGAAAAGTACCATAGATAACGTTATCATCAAATAAAAACATAACCATGCGTTTAGGTGAAGTTAGCCTTGATAAAGATAGTTAGGAGCACGGTCTGTTTCAAAACAACTGGTTCAGGGCTAACAGCTGTGTGATCATTGCGTGCACCTGCTAGCTTGTTACAAGTGTTGCCCTGATAACGGAAACGTACCCATAAATGCTACAGTTGTGCAGGATACATGGGCCACCATGCTTAACAGAATTGGCTGTATTTGTAACTTTGAAACACGTCATATTACTCTGCCCACTTTCTAAATAAAGATTTTAAAGTATAAACCGAAAATGCACAAGGTAATTAGAAAACAGAAACTAGGTCACATAAAAGTACTATGAGCTATAAAATATCATTTTGGGATTTTGGGGAAGGTATTCTGCATAGGGAGCATATTGTTTTGTTGGAAACAGTCCAGAAGAAAATACAAAGTATCCAAAAACAAGGGAAAAAGTTTTTCCCTTTCTACTGAAATGCTGTGAAATCAGAGTTAATTATATTGTGCATATATGTGTTTGTGGGGTCTATATTACAAACTCAAAGTGACTGAACTTCGAATACCTTATGGTCGACACCATATGATCGAAGCTCAGTAACTTCGAATACGTAATAAAAAAAAAAAAAGGAATGATAACTAATTGCTGTAAGCAGGGGGGCTGCGCCCCAATGCATCCCCATGTGGGGGGCTGCACCCCCACACCCTTGCTACTTAAATATACCAACTCCGAGATCGCACTTCAGCGCAATACAGTGCGGAAATGGAAAATTTCCATTTCCTACACTGTAGCGCGATCTTGGAGTTGGTATATTTAAGTAGCGGGGAGATTGAGGGGGTGCAGCCCCCACATGGGGGTGCAGAGGGGCTTGTCTCCCTGCTTAAGGCACTTACTTTTGTTTCCTTTTTTTTATTTTTTTAATACGTATTTGAAGTTACTGAACTTCAATCATATGGTGTCGACCATATGGTATTCGAAGTTCAGTAACTTTGAGTTTATAATATAGACCCATGTTTGGGGGGTCTATATTAGAACATCGAAGTTTCACAACTTCAAATGTCCTAATATCAACCCATATTCAGTGAACGCTGAAAATAGCGAAGATGCAGAACACTGAAGTTCTTCTTAGGGAAAAAATTTGGTTGGCCGTTCCTGTGGCTTCACTGTTTTCAGCACTGTGGTGGAAAGTTACAGGTCGGGATCAAGTAAGTGTGCAATTGTGTGTGGACGTGAGGGTTAGGGCGCCGGGTAGGTGAGTTAGGGTTAGGGCGCGGGTCAGGTAAGTGTGCAATTGTGTGGATGTGAGGGTTAGGGTGGGGTAGGTGAGTTAGGGTTAGGGCGCAGGTGAGGTGAGTGTGTGATAGTGACTGACCTTAGGGTTAGGGTTTGGGTTAAGGTAAGTGGATAGCTAGTGGTGTAGGTACAGTTTAGTGTAGGGTTAGATGTAGGATTTTAGGTGTATGTGTGTGGATTGCTGTTTGTTTGGTGTGCTTGTGTTGTGTGTATGTGTGTCGGAACAGCAAATTTTTTCCCTGGGAAAAAAATTCGCTGTTCTGCATGTTTGATATTGTCAGCGTTCGCTGAATAGGGGTCGATATTAGAACATTCGACATTTTAAAAAAAAAAGATGTTCTAATATAGACCCATTTGGGGGCGGGGATTCTAAGACACAGTTTTGATAATTCTGTCATCATTTAAGTGTCATTTAGGTGGTCAAGAAATAGACTGGTTGAACAGAAAAAGAGTTGGTAGATGTGGTTGAAATTGAGCTGAGCTGATTGCATATTACCGTCTTTTTTCTGAAATTATAGAACAGAGGAGAGCCGAGAATTTGCCCTTTTCTCTCTGTGGTAAAATATTGGTGTTATTATATATCCCCACTCCCTCCAAAAACAATGTTTAGTATATTTTTAGTTTGAGTTTCAAGCACTTTTGCTTAGTGATTTAAAGTTTAATGTCTTGAGGATTAGACAAAGTGTCATAAACTCCATCAACTATATTTTTCAGCTTGAACTTTTGTCTGATCAATTTAGACCCCTCTGAGTACAGAGCCTACTTTACCATTAGTTTATTTTTGTAACACTGTAGTTTATTATTACTGCAGCCTATTCAGAGACAGCATTTCATGAGTTTATGATCTAGGATAAGAAATTCAAGCGGACTGACCATTTCTAAATTCTGAAAGCATTTTGATGCACATACTGGTTCTTAATTTCAACTTTTAATATAATGAGTAGGTACCTAGGCTGCAAGATTTTTTTGTTTGTTTAATTTCAAAAGGTTTATCAAAATGGTCTGTTTAGTAAACATTGACATGTTTATGCTGATTGAATGTTGGGGCTAAAATGAAACGTCTTGTTAGTTCCATTTTGTGTGGGACTCCTTGAAGACACAGAAAATTGATGCTAAAAGTTTTATTTAAACCTATTTCAGATTATGTGTTGCATACCTGCAGTCTTGAGACCCTCCCTTGACTCAGGTTTATTTTCATGGCCTTGCCAAAATAGTAGTCTGAGAACAGCTCTTACTAATCAAACCTGACCATTTCCAGCTTAGCATATTCAGTTTAAAAAACATTGCTTACAAAATATGAATGCTCTAAAGCTTTTGAAATGTGTCTTGGATGAAATAGCTACAGGAGTATGAATATATACTAATGCCATATTGTTATAGTTTATATAAGGCTATCGACTATCAGGGTCTTTATAAGTCTAGCCATACAACTCAACCCAGTTTTGTCCACACTTCCTTGGATGCCCATCTATGGTGAATTATGTTAGTAAAGAGGTAGCTAAGGGTTAAGTTGGGGATTCATTTGCTTACTGGGGTGAATTTGTGATTTCTCATTCAGTGATAAGTGTTCCTTTTGAATAGGGTCAGGGATGAACTCTGCTTCATGTAGATGGCGAGCTTATTCCATAGCGCGGAGAATCTTTGAGACACACATCGGCCCCTCCAACAGGTTCTATTTATGTTGCAGACAAAGATCAGGTCCTTGGATCTTGTGTTTCTGGTGCTGTTTGTTTTGCAGATATACAAGAGATCCGTCAGAGCTGGATCTGAGGATGCCTTAAATGCCAGGCAAAGATTGCCTCTCAGTAACCTGTAGGAGACTAAGTGTAGAGATAGAGCCTTAATGTGATATGAGTAGCACAGATAATTCATACCTGAATTCTCCTGATGAGAAACCTTTGAGGGCATTACAACTGTTGCAAGTGCCTGGTTAGGGACATGCCAAAGAGGACATTGTACTTAATGATGGGTCTGAAAAGGGCTGAGTAGAGTGCTACTATTACTTTTTTGGACCTGGATACCATACCATTGTTTATGAGTTGGGTGACATAGAATGATTTCCATACTATCTCAGCTGTGTGTTGTATGAATGCCAGATTACTGTCCATGTATGTTCACAGATCCCTAACAGTCAGGTCAGCGCTAACGGTATTTTATCAATTAAATAATTAGCTTGGATGGATGTTTTCTCAAAGGGCACTATAATGAATTTCTTTGCATTGAGTTTTAATCTGTGGCTTTCATACCACTCATTTATTTATGTTAGACCCTGTTGTAGGAAGTTGTTGCCACTGGGGGAACCTATGATAGATTTCAGTTTATAGTCATCTACAAACATGGTGAGCCAGAGGTCTTTGACATTAGTCTTGACTTCTGAGAAGTAGATGCCAAACAGGAATGGGCCCAACACTGAACCCTGGGGCACTCCATTGGTGACCAGTCTTTTGGTGGAGGTAGTCTCATCGATCCTAACTTCTTGGGTCCTATCTGTGAGCCAGTTGGCAATCCTGCAAGTTATATAGGTATATATGCCTAGTTCAGAAAGTTTGGTACCTGTATAGGATATTGTATTGAATGCCTTGGCCAGGTCAAGGTAGGCAGTAAGCACTGTCTTCATCTCATCCATAGTCATGGTGACCCTCTCAAAGAAGTCTACCAGGTTAAGTAGGCAAGGAATTCCCTTAATAAAGCCAAACTGGAATGGGTCCAGTATATGTAGGTTGCCAAGGTCCTTGTTGATCATTTTGATGATAATTCATTTCATGGCTTTGTAGTTCCTAGGGTCAGTTGATACATGTTGTGTCCCTACAGTCCCCTGGCAAGTAGCCTGTTGAGGCTGTAGTTGAAGACTGCCAGAAGTGGTCCTGCTAGGTCATGTTTTAGGCTAGATAGGAATACAGGGGTCTGAATGGAGAGATGATAAAATCAGCAATTGCTGGAATTTAATTAATCTTCATGTCTTGGTGAGTACCTTCATGAAGTGGACTCTGTTTTTCACAAAATCTCATCAAGACAACACTGATGTATAGATTGTATTTCATATAGCATATATCATTGACAGATGTAGGTTAAAAATAAAGATAGCTAGGTGCACCAGTCCCAGGATAAAAAAATGTCCAATCCTGGTAGGCGCACTTGGTAGCAGCACTGGAAAAAAATGGCAGATAGGTAAGATATGAAAATATTCCTATAATGGGGCTAAGCCAGGCCCAGGGAGAGGATGCCCCCCCCCCCCGTTGTAGAAGGAAGTAGCAGTCCACAAAAACTGATAGGCCAAAAAAGAGCCATACAGACAATAGAGTGGACTACTGAGGGATAAGAAAGAAATTCTGTACTGTTACAATTATGCAAGAAGCCCTGAATTTCCAGACCGAAGATATACAAAAAGATTAAAAGAGAAACTGGAGGAAAGAAAAATACTTCCACAAGAGAAACTGTCAGAAGCTTCAAATAAAAATGTGTGTTCATTAATATAACAGATCCATGAAAAATACTATATAGACTAGGAAACCGTGTGCTGTTTGGAAAAAGAAGTGACTGAGAAAGTTAGAAAATTTAAAGAACAAAATTGAGACATTTGAAGGGTATAAAAAAAAGAAATATGGACATGGCAAAGAAAGAGAGATCTAATATGGTGCAATATTTATGAAAAAAGGGTAAACCAAATTAATCAACACAAAAAAAGACAGACCCAAAGATATTTAAAGAGCAATACAGGCAAAGGCATCCAGATATGGAAAATTTCACAATAAAAAAATAAGATCATGAAGAGGGAATGTAGAGCAGAAAATTAGTCAAGTAGAAGTTAAAACATAGAAGCTGAAGTTATGGAATATTTGTGAAGTGAAGAATTCAGTGTAGAAAGTCTAACACAGGTTATATCACAGCTTGATGAAACAACTAGTCTTCAAAGTAAGGAGAAACAAGAGGAGCAGGAGACATCTGAAGAATAAATGTGGACATGGGAAAGAAAAAGGGATTTAATATGGTGCAATTTTTATACAAAGAAGAAAGCAAAACTAATCAATGCAAATAGAGCAGCACCAAAAATATTTGAAGAGAAATACAGGCAATGACATTCGGTTATGAAAAATTTTACAATACAAAAAAATTTAGAAAACAAAGAGGAAAAGTAGAAAAGAGGATTAATAATGGAGAAGTTAAAGAAATAGAAAGTGAGGTTATGGATTACCTGCAAAGTGAAGAATTTAATGTAGAAAATGTAACCCAGACAACAACACAACAGGATAGAGCAATGGACACCCAAATTATGGAGAAACCAGTGGAGTGGGAGGAAGCATCTAATCAGTTGACATATGAAGATACTTTGGAGCCTCCCATAGGAAACCAGTACAAATGTTCATTTGGAGCTATACAGCAAGGGAAAGAACAGGAAACTGTGGCAACTCTGACACAGTCAGTGCTGTGGAGTGATAGGCCAGTGAGCTCCCATATGAAGGAGCAATGGATGGATGGATGGTGAAACTGAAGAGAACGTGGTACAGGAAGATTCTCTGGAACTTTCTTTAGAATGCTTGCAGGAAATAGTGAACAAAGAATGTGCACTCTGTTTAGAAGAAAATGATCTAAGAGAAGAGTTGCTTGATTTAATAGAGATGGATAGACATATTAAGACCAGTGAAAGAAAGAGACTGCAGAAGGTCAATAAAACCCCAAAAGTTAGAAGCTTGATAACATAAATGAACACAGTAATTAGGACTGTCCACAGAGATTCATGAGATATAACAGAAGTAAATAGGACACAAACCAATCCACCAACGATGTGGAAAACTTAAAAACTAAAACCAAAAAAACCCCAAAAAAGTCCTGAGAGAACCCTGAGGAAGCCCAGTATTTGGCGCGCGAAAGCGCAAAATTATCGAATAGAGACTACTGTAAAGCAATTAAGATAAGTGTCACTATTAGGCTGTTAGAAGAGTATAGAAGAGGGAAAAGATCAACAAAAATACTCAGAAAGATAGACATGATAAAAGCAATGTGCGGTATTATAACGGATCAGAATTTATCATGCACTGTAGCAAATAATAAACTAAAAATATCAGCACAAACAGAAAAACATAGAAGTTACACAAATAAATATAAAGGAAAAGTTGAAAATAACCAGTGGAGTGGGAGGAAGCATCTAATCAGTTGACATATGAAGATACTTTGGAGCCTCCCATAGGAAACCAGTACAAATGTTCATTTGGAGCTATACAGCAAGGGAAAGAACAGGAAACTGTGGCAACTCTGACACAGTCAGTGCTGTGGAGTGATAGGCCAGTGAGCTCCCATATGAAAGAGCAATGGATGGACGGATGGTGAAACTGAAGAGAACGTGGTACAGGAAGATTCTCTGGAACTTTCTTTAGAATGCTTGCAGGAAATAGTGAACAAAGAATGTGCACTCTGTTTAGAAGAAAATGATCTAAGAGAAGAGTTGCTTGATTTAATAGAGATGGATAGACATATTAAGACCAGTGAAAGAAAGAGACTGCAGAAGGTCAATAAAACCCCAAAAGTTAGAAGCTTGATAACATAAATGAACACAGTAATTAGGACTGTCCACAGAGATTCATGAGATATAACAGAAGTAAATAGGACACAAACCAATCCACCAACGATGTGGAAAACTTAAAAACTAAAACCAAAAAAACCCCAAAAAAGTCCTGAGAGAACCCTGAGGAAGCCCAGTATTTGGCGCGTGAAAGCGTCATCACTTGGATATGCAATAAAACAATGGTTTGTATGTACCAATGGTGTGGTTTTTATTTTTTTGGTTTTAGAAGTAAATAGGCTACATTACTGTGCAGTCAAATTAATAACAGATAAAGTCCTACCACAAGAACGCAGGGTAGTAATGGAAAGAATGGGGAGAAATTGACTGCCCTCATGGAATTATCGAATAGAGACTACTGTAAAGCAATTAAGATAAGTGTCACTATTAGGCTGTTAGAAGAGTATAGAAGAGGGAAAAGATCAACAAAAATACTCAGAAAGATAGACATGATAAAAGCAATGTGCGGTATTATAACGGATCAGAATTTATCATGCACTGTAGCAAATAATAAACTAAAAATATCAGCACAAACAGAAAAACATAGAAGTTACACAAATAAATATAATGGAAAAGATGAAAATAAGTAATTTATTGATGACCCAAAAAGTTTTTATAGAGAATTGGGGAACACGGTAAAAGAAATTGAAAGACCACCAAAAAAAGAAGAAATAGATACATTTTGGAGAAATATTTATGAAGATCGTGTGGAACATGATGCTAAATGGATAGAAGAAGTAAAATAAAGAATAAGTTCAAATGTACAGGATATGAAATGGGATGAAGTAATGGCCAGAGAGGTTGAAACAAAGTTAAGAAAAGCCTTTAATTGGAAAACCCCAGGCCCAGATGCAGTACCTAACTTCTGGCTAAAAGTATTAACATCTTTGCATGAAGATTTAGCCATGAGTATGAACTATTTATATGCGTACCCCAAACAGACACCAGCCTGCTAATGGCAGAAAAAACAATGCTTCTGCTTAAGAGTGAACCTGCAAGCTGCCCTAAAAACTATAGACCAATAACTTGCCTTCCAATGATGTATAAACTATAAACTGGGATTGATGCCAACAGAGTTTGTAGTCATTTAGAAGAAAACTCAATTATGGCAATAGAACAAAAGGGTAATAAAAGAAAGTTATATGGAACAAAGTATCATTTCTTGTTAAATAAAGTTATAGTGGAGAACTGTAATTAGGGGAAGAATTTAAGTATGGCTTGGATAGACTACAAAAAAGCATTTGACAGTATCCCACATTCACAGTTAAAAGAGTGCTTAAAAATGTATAAGATGCAGCCTACACTGGAAAACTACATCACAGCGACCATGAAACAGTGGCAAACCTCTTTGCAGTTAAGCCATGATAAAGGACAAATTATTATTACAGGGATAAAAATCAAAGGTAGACATTCCAGGGTGACACACTGTCACAGCTGCTCTTTTGTCTTGCCCTTAACCCATTAAGCTGTCTACTTAACATATTAGGTCTTGGCTATAATTTGGCTCCCAGAAAGCAACAAAGTGTAAAGACATCTCATCTTCTCTTTGTAGATGATTTAAAGCTGTATAGCTCATCAGATAAGGAAATGAAATCACAACTGTAAGTAGTCAAAACTTTTTCAGATGATGTAAGAATGTCATTTGGTCCTGATAAATGTGCAAAAGCAACCTTTAAAGCAGGAAAGCTGCAGCATCAAGAAAACATCAGTTTGGGATAAGAATGTGATATAAAAGAACTTGAGGAAGAGGAAATGTATAAATATTTGGGAACTGATGAAGGATCAACAATAAAACATGAACAAATGTGAATAAAACTCAGTAAGGAATATTTTAGAAGACTTAAATTAATCCTGAAAACAGTGTTGACATCTAGGAACAACGTTCAAGCTGTAAATCAATTTGCTCTTCCTTTCCTAACTTACAGTTTTGGAGTGATTGGCCCCAAAAGGTGTTGGATAGATTAGACAGGAAAACAAGATGGATGCTTCATGCTCACCAAATGATTTATAAAAATCAGTGCATGCCAAAATGATATATTCCCCTTTCTGAAGGAGGTATGACCTCCTTGAAATTGATTACATGTATAGATCTGCTATTGTGGGATTGCATGCATATCTGCTGACCTTACAAGACCCAAACATAGTGAAAGTTTTGAAACATGAAGAGAATAAATCTAAGATGACCTCCTTGCTTTGTCTAGCAGAAGCATATTGGCATCAAGCGGGAATGGAAATCAAACCACAAGAAGATAAAAACCAGGCAGCAACTGAATGTGCCAAAAAATGAAAGAAAGAATATAAGGTGAAGTATCAGGTGAGAAGGCAAGAAATATGGAAATGCATAAATATAAATGCAAGCATAGAAAATCACCTGAACAACCTCCTGTTGTCCTGGAACAACCTCATGTTGATCAGGATCTAACGCAGGAATGGGTAAGGAGAGGTAAATTCAACCCAAAAGATGAAAGGTTAATATTGGTGGCCCAAGATAGTGGGCTACATACATGGTTTACAAAGTCCATTGAACATGTGGGAGAAATAGACAAATGTAGGTTTTGTAAAACTGAATTTGAAACAGTTGTATACTTTTTTGTTGGTTGTGACATAGTAATTGCAGAAGAACTGTATACTAAAAGGCATAATAATGTGGCAGAACTGTTGCACTGGGGATTGTGCAAACATTATAATACTGAAGTAGCTGAAAAACACTGGAAACATGAGGCACAAAGCATCATAGAAAATGATGAAGTTTACATCACATGGGATCACCCATTACCAACAGTTCAAAAGATAAATGCGAGAAAACCATATATAGTGGTCCGCGAAAGAAGTGAAAAGTAGCATTGATCATTGAAATTGCTACACTCATTGGCTACAGTGTCTTGCGTATAGAGAGACAAAGTCATTAAATATCAGGATTCGCAGGCAGAAATGAGAGCAATGTGGAAGAAAGATACCCAGAAAGTTCCAATAGTAGTAGGATCAACGGGTCTTATAAAGAAGAATCTGCAGTCATATTTAGTGGTGGTGCTCCGGTAGCATTGTCGCCTCATAGTAAGACATTGTCCTAATCGATTCTCAGCTAAAGCGTCTTCTGTGTGGAGACATGCGTGAATGGGTGTACCTTCATTGAGGGTTGTGCGTCAGAGATGGCAACTCAGCATGTAAAAATCTATTGCCAATCATTAGCGGATCGGAGTTCCGCTGTGGCGACCCCTAATCAGGAAAAGATGAAAGACACGACAACTTTTCGTATGAATTGCAGAAGAGTCATTTCTGGGCACATAGCGGGTGCTGTGAAGAGTTTCAAGCTGTTTCAGAGTATTAGATTTTATTATTCCTTAATGCAAATCCTTTCTAATTTTATCTACTTGACCACTGCCTTCAGCTCGTTCCTGCCTTCCATGCATAGGTTCATAGGTAGGTACTAGGCTATCTGCCCAAGGGCATTTATAAGCCTAGCCAGAGTGTGTCAGCTTTTGCCGCCCCATTGATTAATTAACTGATCCTCTGTCAAGCAGAGCCAATGAAGTGATCCCAGGGGTGTATTTTCTGTTACCCATCCACTCGTCAAGCTTTCTCTTGAAGAGTGTTAGTGAGGGGATTTGCCTAATGTAGTTTGGAATTTTGTTCCAAAGCATGGGGAGTCTCTTTGACAGGAATATATCCCTCCAGCATGTTTTATTTATTGTTGTGGCAAGGTTTAGCTCACTAGTGCGTGGCTTGCAGTGACTTGGATTTCTTTAGATGGAGCATGTCCATCAATTCTGAGTTGGACATAGCTTTGTAAGTCAGGCAGAGTTCACCTCTGAGTAAGCGATATGCCACTGAGTACAGCTGGAGTTTTTCCGGTTGGGCTGCATAGGACATAGGTTTGAGGCCAGTAATCCTCTTGGTGAGGTACCTTTGTGGTCTTTCCAGATGTTGGAAGTGTCTTGTGAGGTACATCTCAAATGGGGCATTGTACTCTATGATGGGTCTAATGAGTGACGAGTAGAGGGGCACTATAACCTCTTTATTTCCAGATGTGAACCCTTTAGCAATTAGATGGGTCACATAGAAGGATTTCCTAACTACTTTGGCAATATGATTGCCAAAGTAGAGATTACTATCTACCTGGGTCCCCAGATCTCTTATTACCTGTTCTGTATTAAGGGGGCTGCCACCTATGTGGTAATTCATGGGTGTTTTGTTTTTCCCAGATGGGATGACGATGTATTTTTTGGTATTTAGCTTGAGACCATGACTTTGACACCAGGTGTCTGTCTCAGTAAGGCCTTTTTGGAGGATGTCCGTGTCAGCCAGAGAGTCAATTATGGCTCCCAGTTTGCAGTCATCAGTGAACTTGGTTAGCCATAGTCCTCCTGTGTTTGCCTGTACTTCTGAGAAGTATATGCCGAACAGTAGGGGTCCCAGGACTGAGCCTTGTGGGACACCACTTGTGACTGGTTTAGAGTCGGACCTGGAGCCTGTTATTCTTACAGTGTGAGTTCTGTCTGTAAGCCAGTTGGCAACCCATCTCGTGATGTAGGGGTTTATGTTCAGGCTGGTGAGTTTTTCTGTTAAACTTAACTTAAACTTCTTAACACCCTGTTCTGTCTGATGTTTTCTTCTATTCTCACTTAACCTAACTAGACCTGAACAGCACAAGTGACTGTTCTCATTGGTGACTTTAAGGCTACTTAGTGCATTTTCAATTACTTTTGGTCTGGTTAACAGTATGAAAATAAAAACTTTGTTATTCAAGTTTAATTCTTTGATAATAATTTCTGATTTTAATGTCTGATTTGTGAATATTGCTTACTGTTTTATAGCCTGTGTATAAACAGGGATTATTACAATGATATACTGTTTGAATTCTTTGAATGTGTAACATTACAGATAAACTATCATGTGTTGTATCTGAAAACAGGTGTTTTCATATTCAGAGGGCTTACCTGGCAGTCATATCAGGTGATAAACACATGATGTTGATTTTGTGTAGTTTATTACCTTCTTTCACAATAACAAATCTTGTAAATCAAAGTACAATGCTAAGGTTGTTTAAAGAAACATGAAATATAGAAACCTGCCTTTCACAAATAAAGAAATAGCCATTTAGTTCTATAGCTTTTTCTGCAGTATATAGACATCTAATTTTGGAATGGAAGGATAGACTACAGACCTGTAAGTCAAGATCTGATTCCTACAGTATACTCACATTGTATTTGGTGCAGCTGTGACCAAATAACTTTATGATTCTAAAAACATTTAGCAAACCTAGATTGTGGATGCACACAAGTTTACTACATAGTGTTATGTTAGTCATGTTTCACATACAATTTAGTCTAGCAAACTGAATCCCTGACTCATGCTTTCTTGAACACATTAACTTAAAATACCTTTTCTCAATAGAAAACAGTTAGCAAGGCTAGGTACTTTTTTCTGTGTGCGTGTGTGTGTGTCTCTGTGTGTGTGTGTGTCTCAACAGCACACTTGGAGAGCTGTATGAGGAGAATAAGACACTTAATAGCTGAAGATAATGTCTATGAGGAGAAGGGTGGATGCAGGGTAAGAGCAGCAGTGGGCATTGTGCTGGATGGACAATAAAGAGAGAAAGCAGACAGTAGAATGTTGGTCTGAAAACTGAAAGACGATGTGGAGAAATAGACAATTAGTTCTTTATTAGCTGTATGGGGGAAGGAGGTAGTGACAAGGGTTTTACCACACACTCTAGTAAGCAAAGGAAGGTGCAGAGGTAGAAGATGAGGGTCATGGAGGAAGTTGCAAGATTGTAGGGTACTTGTAATATCTGACAGTGAGAGCTGTGACTCAGTGTGAAGTATAAGGAAGAGAGATAGTCAGTAATATGCTTGTTGGTGGGGTGGGAGCCATATTATACCAAAGTAAGTTTCCAATAGATTTTTACAAGGTGGTGTTTGGTCTGGAAGTTAGCACAGAGGATTAAGGCTATGGGATGTTAATGAGATACTTCCTGTGGTACAAGGTTTGATTGTCTGCCTTCATTTGACTACTATGTGACCTTGTACAAGTCATTTAATCAGTCAGTGCTTTGGCACAATTGAGAATTTGGGATAGTCTCCTTAATGGTCTCCTGGATTGCATGCCTACTATCTACCTATGAACTGTGCCTCCTGTTTTATATAAGTCATTTAAAGTAGTTTTTAAAAGGACATTCTGTAAGTTAAGAGGAAGCAGGAGACCCCAATAATTTATTTGCAGATTTTACTGATGAATGTAGATGAAACGTTTATGAGTGGTTCTTGGTGGGGAGGGTGTAAAAGATGTTTTCAGATACTGTAAAACAAGTGCTAGAGAGATTTGTTAGAAGCATCTACAGATGTCTGGAGTGAGCTGTCATTTTGGTCTGGTCTGAGAGGGAGGGATATTGCAGGAGAGAGCTTGTAATGTCTGACATAAATAAAGCATTTAATATGATAAGATAGAAGTTTATATTTATTGTTGTAAATGCACTGGTGTTGGGAGGAATTCAGAATGGGTGATAGGACATTGTACAAGCAAGCAGGGTTTTGGGTGTTGATATACTAGTGTCAGATTTAGTTAAAATGAAAAGAGATGAGCCAGGGGGATCCTTTTTTAACAGCTTTATTGATTTATCATTTATAACACAGGCAAACATGCATTTATATAAAGGAAAGCAATCCATGTTAACATGTTCACAGTTACAAACATTATACATCACATATACTCTTTTATCCAATTATCATCAATCCAGCATTCCATAAACTGATCAATTCCTGCCTTGCCTTAAACATTGCTTATCCTTCTCCAAAACATTATCTTGTATGTATTGTTCCCACAATTTCCATTTTTTTTCTGTATAATTTGCTCCTACCCTTTTGTAAAGATCCCTAGGCAAGGGTTTCTTTTGTCAGTATTTCTGTTTTTGATAGTGATACGAATCTTGGTAGGAAAATGACAAGATAAAGGGGAAGACAATGGTGAAAATGTGGGACTTCTATTTTATATTTTTGTAGATGAGTGTATAACCTTGCAAGCTGGCATAAAGGCCCCCAACGCTGTTTGATGAGTTTAGAATTTTTGGAGATTCTAGGACTGCAGTTTAATCTGATCAAATCAATGTTGACTTCATTGAGTAAAACCGAAAGATGAGGTGCTCCTGAAGGTGACAACAAAGGCGAAATGTCTATGATTGAAAGTACTTTTTGTCCCTGAAAGAAATAAGTTTTAGGAACGTAGCAGATGCTAATTATGAATTGAATGCCATTTTTTTCAAACATGTTTATTTAACATTAACTAGAGAACAAATGGCCTATCGTATCAAAATAATAGCTCAGTTACAAGTCTTATATTCTGCATACCAATTTTCCCCATTACATCTTGAATTCTAATGTTTGTAAAATTAAAATAATACATACTCTGTCATTTTTCATAATGAATCAGGCGATGCAAAAACATTCACTTATACAATAAGTTATCACATAAGAATGGTATAAAAATACCAACAAGAAAAGGGGGAGGGGAGAAGGTGGGTAAAGCACATCTTATGTCACTCCATTCTTTGTCATTTTATAGTCAAGCTCTAATTAAACTCATTCCAAATATTCTAACTAGGGTGCTGTTTATTTTGAAATGTGTCCTTACCTTTGTCATTGATGGTCTTCCCTTATTCCCTGCTAACTCACTTAAGATGTTCTTAAGCTCCTAATATTTTCATATTTTCTGATTTCTGAAGTGTTAACAAAACTAGGTAAAAATTAGTCAGCTTGTTTTTAAGTCTGTCCAATACCAGGAAAAATCTTCAGGTCCAAGTGCTGTCTGTAATCCAACGATATAATTTACCAGCATCTTGAATATTAGATATAAATGTTTCTAGCTTTAAACAGGACAAGAATATGTGAATCCATTCTGTTCTCTGACCCGCTCTGCATTTCCAACATACCCTGGCAGTTGACAGTAATATTTTAACCAACGTAGCTGCAGTATAGAAATAATTACATAGGCAGTGGCATGCACAATTTTTAAATCTTCATGATCTGGTTAAACTGCAAACCTGAACCTCTCTCTCTCTGGTTGTATTCCTTTTTACATGAGATGCTCCCAAATTAACCTAAAACTTTGAATCACTTGTTTCTTCAGTAAATGTAGTACTTTATAAGCTCTAGAAAAAATGATCTCTCATATAGTTTCTTCCTTCCTTAACCTCCATCATCGATGTAAGCAATCAAAAGCATCTGTCCCTCACTTAGTAGATTTAAATTTTCATATCAATGCAAAATTCTCCAAATGCAGTCCCTGTGGAAACTAATACTACCCTTCCACCTCTTGCCATGAGAGAACTTCATTATTTTCTGTTATTTGAAACTTAACCTTGTCTGCCAAATTTCCCATCTCCAGAACACTTTAATTGCAGATGTCCTGCTTTGTCCCTTTATGGTATAGGGGTAGTGTAAGTACTGGAAAGAATATGTGGAATAGGGACTAGTGTAACTACTGGAAAGAATCAGAATACATCATGTGGTTTCTCATGGCTTAATCTCTCCAGGTAATTTTGGTTTCTAATACCATGAAGGGAATGGGCCCCATTCCTATGTCAGGGTATGATTAGAGTTCATGTGATTAATACTGTTTCAGTCCTTGATGTTAGCTGGGAGTGCTCTCCTCAGCACCCTCAATGTTCCCAGAATTACCCTCTCTGGCAGTTCATTCTGAATCACGTGTATTTTTTGTTAAATTGACATAGATAATCATACATTTATATAAATGAAAACAAACCATATTGACATATTTTAGTTGCAAACATTATGTCACTTATATTCTATCCAATCAGTCAGTCAAACATTACGTAGCTCATTCGATTCTGCCTTCTTTTAAATCTCATTTATCCTCCAAAATGTTAGTCTGCATGTATTATTCCTGCAGAATAATGTCTGTGTGTTGTACCTTTAAGAAGCATATCAAGGACAGCACATGCATATAAACAGCAAGCATGTGCTAGCTTCAGTGCCATTTTGAGAGTGCAGCCAGAGAGTGAGCATGTATGAGTGTGATGGTTTGTTTATGATTTTATCTAAGTTTAAGTTATTAAGCCTCAATCCTGATGTGTTTGTACATAATAAAGCTGCTTGAACAAAACCCACAGATGTTTGTCTGTTTTATCCTGACCAGACGAGTGACTTGGTATCAGAACCGGGATTCCAGAGACTTTTTCAGAGCAGAGTTAACAGTGAAGGTAAACTAAGTAAACTGAGTACAGAAAAGGGCCAGAAATGAACCAAAGGTAATGAAAACTTGCATGAATGATTTATGTATTAACAAGGTAAAATGGGGCATTACAACGGCACAGAATGCATTATTAAGCAAACGGGAGGCACAAAAAGTCTATTAACTAAATGAAATGTTTAAAATTAAGATATTTGATAAAATGATTGTCAGAAAAGCACTTAAGGGGTTTGAAATTACCTCAGAATTGCAAAATGAGCATGTTTAAAATAAAACAAGCACAAGAAAAATGTAATGGGCATGAAAAGAGATTAAACGAGCAAAATAATATAATAAAGGGCAAAACGGGTGCATTAAACATAAATAAAGCAAGGCAACTGCATGTTTTTGACAAATTACTGTGTTTTGGCATAAAATACTATTTCACATTGAAGATATTCAGGGAATAACTAGAGTTATTTGAAGTATATCAAAGTGTATAAAAGTGTTTACAGTGTGTGCTTATTATTGTGCATTTATTCTGAAGCGTTTGTGTGCAAAGTGCAATTATTTCATAAAGTACTGTCAAAATACAGCCGTTTAAAAAAGTTTCTTGTGCTGGGTGTGTCTATTCACAGAATACCACCATTACAGAGTGTTTCTTGCACTGTACAGAGTTATTTAGCAAAGTACAGCCATTTTGGGAAAGTTTCAGTGTGTTGCGTATGGTTTATTCGCAAAGTGCAGTTACTTCAAAATGTTTTTTTACTTTGAACTTCTTCTGTCCAGTTTATTTACACAGTGCAATTATTTTGAAATATTTCTTACACTGATAAGAGGTGATTCCTTACAGTACAGTGATTTTAAGTGTATTCTTTTGCCTGGGAGACTTATTTTGCAAAGTTCAGTTATTCATAGGCTTGCTGTGCTATTGGGCATAGTTACAAGTGCTGGCATAAATTTCTGGCATATGCATATGTGTGTGTGTTTGTGCATTCTTGCAAAAGCCTTCATTGGTATGTGTTAATATGGCAGAGGCATTTCGCAGATGAGGTCCACTTGTATTTGATCAGAATACTAATGTATTTCGGCTTTTCCCAGTTAGGGGTCGCCACAGTGGAACTCCGGTCCGCTAATGATTGGTAGTGGATTTTTATGGTGCCGAGTTGCCAGCCCAATGCCCAACCTTCAAAGAAGGCACACCCATTCATGCACGCACCTACCTACATGTCTTTAAACATCAGTCGACCACAGGGAGGACATGCAGACTCCACACAGAAGGCACTCTAGCCAAGAATCAAACGGGAGAGCGTCTTGCTGTGAGGTGACAACGCTAACTGCTGCACCACCATGGCTCTCTTGTATTTGATTAGAATATTGCAGAAAACTGGAGACTATTTGAGCAAGAGTATTATATTTTTATACAAGAAGCTTATTCTGACAAAGCTGCATGCACCAGGGCGTTCATTTTGCTAAACCTAGTTGGGTCAGAGGCCATTGAAAGAGAGCATTCATTTTGTGTATGCACCAACAGTATATGAAGGCGAAGGAGAAAACCATCATAATGTTGTACAGGCTGAATCAAGGGAGGACCCCAAGTGTTTGAAATGCAAATTCAGGGAAATGTGCGACCCCCAGACAAATGTTACATTAGAGAGGCATTTGTTTTACACAAGAGATCATAACCAGGAGAAACTTTTGCAGCTTATATTACTGACATGAGAAACAAAGCTAAAACATGCAGATTTGGCAACTTAAAAGATAAGTTAATAAAGGACAGGCTTGTGTGTGGTATTAGTAGTGCTGCAGTGAGAAAGATTTTGCTTTGTGACAGTGATTTAACTCTGAGCAAAGCTATTAATATTTGTCAAATCCATGAGGTTACAGAAAGGCACACAAGTATGCTTGCAAGTGATACGAGCATAGTTTCAGGAGGCTCCAGAGCAAATGTAGACAGCATGCAACACATGGCTAGCAGAAACAGGCCTAAGCACATGGCAGCTGTAACCCCTGCGAGTGTGACAGGTAAAACCTGTAATTTTCCAGCAAGTTCTAAGACTAGTTTAGTGAAAAGGATATGCTCAGTACAGTACAAGGGTGAGTCAGCAAAACCCAAATCAAGCTTTATTGTTAACTGTTGCAATTGTGGTGCCAATCATGAGTCTAAAAGAGAAAAGTGCTTAGCATTTGGTCAGCAATGCCACAAGTGTAAAGAATGGAACCATTTTCAAAAGTTTTGCAAATCAAGTAAACCTTACAGTTATAAAGAAGGGTCACTTAAAAAAGCAAGTTGATCATATAGCATTCAGCTCCAGCAAGATTACAAAGAATGATGCACGAATTGTAAAAGTACAACTTCAGAATTGACTATACAAAAGGCAAACTTATTTATCTGGCTGATACCTTATCCAGATCACCCAGAAATACTATGGAACAGCTTAATGCAGAGAATTTTGACTCTGATGTCATGGAAGTGCATAATTTTTCTACCACGAGACTTAAGCTGAGAGATCATACAAAGACTGATCTCATTTTGCAAAAGGCTCAGCCACTATATTAATGTTGGATGGCTGTCAAAGCAATCTAGTGTAGCACATGAAATGCAAACTTATTTTCCTTACAGAGATGAGATGTTGATGGAAGATGGCATTATTTTCAAAGGTCCTACAATCATTGTTCCTACTTCCTTACAATGTGAAAACATCCAGATTTTGCATCATGGTCATCCAGGTTCTGAATCTACCAAAAGAAGGGCGAGATGACTAGTATTTTGGCATTCTCTAGCAAAAGATATTCATGAAGTACTTTCTTCTTGTTCAGTATTCAATAGTACTAAACTGCATTTGCAAAAAGAACCACTTCAGCTAAGTCAAGTTCCTGAACCACCTTGGTCAACAGTAGCTGCTGATACATTCGAGTGGAACAATCAACATTACTTAGTGTTGGTAGAGTCTTACTCAAAGTGGTTTTAGATCGATTTACTACCTAACCTATTGTCCACTGCTGTTATCACCAAGTTGAAACATCATTTCTCAGTCCATGGTTGTCCACATAAAGTTATTTCTGACAATGGTACCCAATTTACCAGTCAGTTGTTTCAGAAATTTGCAAAAGAATGGGACTTCATACATGTTACTAGTAGTCCTGAATACCCACAGTCAAATGGACTAGCTGAACATGCAGTACAGAGTGCAAAGCAATTACTAGAGGAGTCGAAGCGTGATGATGCCAATGTCTTTTTGAATTTACTCAATCTCAGAAACATACCCCGTGACATTATACTTGGCTCGCCTGCTTAGAGACTTCTATCTAGGCAAACCAGATCAACATTGCCTATCAGTTCCAGTTTGTTGAGGCCTAAAGCAAAGAACAACAGAACAATCGAAGCCCAACTATTCAGAAAACGTTCTTTCCAGAAGTCCACCTATGATACCGTATTTCCCAGAAAATAAGACCGGGTCTTATACTTTTTCCCCTGCCGAAATACCCATTAGGGCTTATTATCAGGGGATGCCTTATTTACCCCCTCCCCTTACAATGATCTGCATTTATTCATTTATTCATGTACAAAAATCGATATTTATTCATGTACACAAATTGACATTTATTCATGTACACAAATTGACATTTATTCGGTACTTTTCTGTTATTGGGCAACAGTTCTAGGTAACCCGTAAACAGTTGTGTGAGAATTCTACATAAACAGTGCAACAAGCATTTCAACTTCAGAATATCTACATCTTGGCTTCACAGTGCAATATTTCATGCTTAACTGAAAGTGCAGAAAAATCTCAATACATGTGTATTGGAGAAGGGGAATAAAACAGGTGAATAACTGCCACTTTTTGAGTGGTGATGCTTTCTTTATTCCTTACCCAAACCATTAGAGAAGAATGATGGAAAGTCATAAAAATAAAATCTGGGAACTAGTGGCCTTACTTTGTAATTACTCCTTTATAATGAAACGTTACCTTAAAACAATAAAGTCAAAAAACTGACAAGAGCTTTCTGGCAGCTGAAAGCAGAAGCAATCCATTCTGTTGCCCTGATAATGGAAAAGTTATTCAAATACGGTCATGTCATCTTCCTCTGGAACATTGTCATAAGTCTCCAACCCCCGAATTCTGGCCTGAATTTCTTGCAACTCCATTTCCTGCAGAACCATTGGCCCTAATCTGTCATGTCTAGCAACAGAGCTCTCCTTAAATGAGCACTGCTTGTCCATGTAGCCTGCTCATAGTGCATTGGCAACACAGCTGTCAGTGATTTTATCCCATGAATTCTTCATCCAAGTCATGACCTCTTGCAGGCTAGGCTTCACAAACTTTCCACACTGATTTCTCTCCATTCTATTTTCAGTGTAGTCATTGAGTTCCATGCGCAAATGGTCCTTGAATGGCTTGTTTATTGTAATATCAAGAGTCTGGTGATAGGCAATCATTCCTGTGGGAATCATTTGATCTATTCTTCTCTGTGCAAGGAAGTTCTTCATGTCTTTAGCGTGGTGAGTGCTGACTTAATCCCAGACTAGCAGACCTCTTTCGCCACCTCACAAAGCAAGTGGCAGCATTAAATCGACCTATTTCCTTATAACTGCTTGTGTGCACTAAGCTTTTTCGGTTTCAAGAATGTAAATGCCTGAAACACGTTCAATCTTATCTTTCTTGACCCTACTAATGATTAGAGGTGGGGTTTTCTTTCCATCTAGACGAATTGCCGAAATACAGGCAACACGTGCACTTTCGTAACCAGTGGAGGGAATGTAGATTGATGATGCACTCTGATCAATTGTTGTTTGAGATCCTTGGCTCATAAACACTGCAGTTTCATCTATAGCAATCATGTTGGAGAGTTGGTATTTAGAAAAGTTGATGCCATCAACAAAGGACTTGAATGCAAGTGCACCTTTAATAACATCAGTATCTTCCAGCTTAAACAGTGTTGTCGATCTTCTTAGAGACCGTTCATATCACTGAAAGAAGCCATCCAGCCAGTGTTGTGATGCTTTGAATTCTTCTGGGGATATTTCTAACTGTGGTGCCATTGCAAGGGCAAATGCTTGAATATCAGCCATGCGCACAACCAAAGCCTTTGCTCTCCTGTTAGCAATCCATTCACAGATGATGTCTTCCAGCTCAGGAAATAATGGTTGCCAACCTGATCCACACTTGCACTTAGCATTTCCCTCATCCATCTGTTGACTGAGGTTATCGTACTCTACTCAATATTTTTGGACCATTCGAAGATAGACCTTCTTCTCTTTGCAGCAAGCCATCAGATTCTTTCCCTGGGAGTCCTCCATGATTCCTTTCTTGTATTCAATGGAATAGCTCTTTTTTTGCACTCCTCTTGTCTGGGGCAGTTAATTGAAGACTTACGAGACAAGAATGGCAACAAAAATGGTGACAGTTAAGAAGAAACAACCACGCCTGTTTGTCATCAAGTGCAGATGTTTTACGTGTGTTGTCTGTACTTTGACCAATCAAAGTACACTTGCCAGTGTTTATGGGCCAAGGATCTCAAATGACAAGTATGACTGAGGATTAGGGTTACAGTAAGAATCATGGAGGACTCCCAGGGAAAGAATCTTACGATTTTCTGCAAAGAGAAGAAGTTGGGTGTCCGAATTGTCTGAAAATGGCGAGTAGAGTACGATAACCTCAGTCAACAGGTGTCAATAATATTATTATTTTATAATTCAACACATCCGCCATGTGTTGTTGACTAGCTTAACTGGGGCTTATTTTTGGGCTATGGCTTATATCATGACCACCCTGGAAAGCCATGCTTGACCTTATTCTCTGGTTAGGTCTTATTTATGGAGAAATATGGTAACTTGAGCAGATTTCTTCATCCATTAAAAGAAGGAGAGACAGTGAGGATACAAATGGCGAAAGATTTTGACCGGATTGGTCAAGTAACAGATATATGTGCCGAGTTGAGATATTACTTCATAGTATCTGAGGGTGTGGAGTACAGGAGAAATTCCAGACATTGTCTTCCTGTATCAGAACTGATATCACAGCATTGTTCCTGTGGTACAGACTCTAGACCTCAGAGCAATCCAGACAATGTTCCTGTTGCAGGACATGTCTTAACTTCTGTGAAGACTGGTTGAGATGGGTGAAGGCTGCCAGCCTAGCCAGATAGAATTGTGCAGATAATTCTATCATTTGCCATTTGTAAATATGAATGTTGAACTACAAGCTTGTTTTTTTTAATGAAAGAATGCTGTGAAATGTTGAACTTAAAACAATGTAGCAATATTGCCATCTGCTGTAAAGAAAGCTAAGTCAAGCATTTCTTGTTGGTCCTTTGAAATTAAAATTATTTCATCACTGCCTTTGATGTTTTACAAGTCGGCTCCAGTCCGGCTAGATGAAGGCTTCCTGCCTATTGTTTTAAGGCTAAAGTTAATGAGCAGAATTTACATGTGGAATGTCCTTTATTGCTCTAAGTGTAAAAGAATGTAAATGCAGTTTCTGTCAGCCTGGGTACACCAGGAAGGTGTAAAAAATGATGTAATGTTTAGCAGAACTGGAGTTTCAATTTAAACAGTGAGAACCAGAGATTATTCAGCATTTTTGTCTTAATATCAACCTACAGCACTGCCTGTTATCTTAAGTAAGTTATCTTAGACGTGTGTTTTCTTGTAGAAATAGCTAGGACTATAAAGATTAGACTAAGTGTCTTTCTGTGATGTCAGAACTGTACTACTGATTTATTTTAAGTATTTCTGTGTGATCTCTGAACTTTTGACTCGCACTCTATAGTCAAAAGTATTGTCTTGTGGTTTTAATTATTTATTATTAAATATTTTAAAACCTTTTAACTGTGGCTGGTTTGTGCAGAGATAAGTTAAGCTCTTTAGAGTACTTGTATGCCTTTGGTAAAATTGTACAAAGCCACTCCTATAGCTTTAACCCTGGGCTATACTACCAACTGGATAATAATTTTACACAGTAATAATTGGACACCCTTTTAAGGGCCTTTGAGTAGCTGATAAGTTGTAGTGGGTGGTGGCAAGTGGAACTACCATATAGTCTGGGAGAAAGGGGCACAGATGGAGAACCTGTGCCAGCCTTCCCCATGAGTGTCTGTGTGGTTGTATAATCTCTTCTCAAAGTGTGTGTGTGTGTGTGTGTGTGTGTGTGTGTGTGTGTGTCAGCTACTTGGGCAGGGACATGAAACACTGGTTGGACAGAGAGGTTGCTAGAGGTTTTAGCTTGCCCACTAGGCTGAGATCTGGACCCTATAGCTGTGCCAGTGGGGAGTCTTATTGGGGACCTGGGGCGCAAGGAAGCGACCATCCTCGGACTGACTGTGATCTCTGTGTGCTCATAAGGGAAATAGCACTTACTGTGTGTATTTGTTATCCTCTCCTCATATATTAGATGCCCTCTCTGGTGTTAGTAGTGAGGATTGAGGCTCCTTGATTGCCGGGCCAGGGCACGGGCATCACATATTAATTGGTGCTTTGTTCAAAGAGAAGAAGAATGCACACGCTGTATCATGGCTGTAGACTTTATTGAGTAAGCACTTTCAGGGATACAATCCCTTCATCAGACTACAAAAACAAACTCATTCACTAAATTTATACTACTCCAATTAAGAGCACCATTAGTAGAAAAGAAATATGGTAACTCGAGCAGATTTCTTCATCCATTGAAATGGTCTCCTCAGACTCCGTATACTGCGGTTCTTTGAGCATCCCCTTATAGAAAGGGAATTCTTCAATAAAAAAGTGGTAGCATTGCCTGCAGAATGTGTATCATTCACATTCCTCAAATTACTGCAAGACGGACGCTGAGAGTTAACGTCTTTAGGTATAACTACTGTACCTTCATTTATAGAAGTAGATGGTAATAATTTATTTGAAGAACTGATTCCGTAACATATCTACTCATATCATCAGGCCCATTTCTCTGCTTTAATGGAGCCACAACTACTTGAGCACTTGCTGACGTAGAGGCAGTAGGTGTCTGAATTATTGGTTCTTCCTGGCCACGCTTATCCAAACCTGTAGAGCCAGCATTCGCTTCACGCTGTATTTTATTCATGGGACATTCTCTTGACCAAGTAAAGACATTTCCATTTTGAAAATCCAGGAAGTCCCTTTTTAATTTTCTTGTTTTCACTGCTAATAGCCTCTTATCATAGCCTTCAATATTATCATATAGAACCTCCATTTTATCACCCAGGAGTTCAGAGGGAAATTGCTCGTATATGTCATTGCATAAGATCGAAATTTCTTTAGCTAACACATCTTCTTGTGGTCTAAAGAATTCAATGAGAAGATGCAAATGATGTGCACTACAGTCCATGTTTATTACCTGCGATTGCCTGAGTAATTCAGGATATAGCGACCCATAGGTAGGCATTGTATGGACCCTTAGACCTCTTGGTACAAGATTATGCTTTAAGCATGCCTTCAGATGCAGATGCTGCCATTGGAGGTGCTTGAATTTATAAAGTTTATTCTCAAGTTCTTTGAATTTGCTCACAAAATATTTATATTGGTCTGGGTCATTACTTATATTCACTTCAGGCATCTGTAAGCCAACTCTCAGTAGTGGGTTATCTGCAGCAGTCAATAGGCTGTTGAAGTGTTCAAAAGGGCATTTTATACCTCTATTCACGTTGCTCCTATTAGGAGTAAACGGTAATTCCACCTGAAATGTCTCTATTATTTCCTCAGCCATGTGAAGTTGGAATCAAAGTAAAATCAAGTAACAAAAAATATATACATTTCTATCCAACTTTTAAAACAGCTAATGCTGAAAACATAAATTGTTCAAAGAGAAGAAGAATGCACACGCTGTACCATGGCTGTAGACTTTATTGAGTAAGCACCTAATCATATTTTTAAATTTTTTGTATTAGAGGTATTGTGTGAGAATAGGAGAGGAGGTGACCTAGTGAATCAGACTGAGGCCTCAGAACAGAAGAGGATTATGGTTTATGCTGCAGATAAACCACCAGGCCTCAATAGTAAGATATCCCTAAAACCTTTTTTAAAATCTCGACCATTGAAACATTGATTTATTTATTTACTATTTATTCCTATTATTACTTTTTTATATTTGAGACATGTATTGCAGCCCTATGTGTTCTATGAAGCTTTTAAAGAATGTATGTTTTTATGATATTTTTCATGATGTTTTTAGATGTCACTGCCTCTTTAATGAATTCTTTTCTACTAATGGTGCTCTTAATTGGAGTAGTATAAATTTAGTGAATGAGTTTGTTTTTGTAGTCTGATGAAGGGGTTGTATCTCTGAAAGTGCTTACTCAATAAAGTCTACAGCTATGGTACAGCGTGTGCGTTCTTCTTCTCTTTGAACAATTTATGTTTTGCGCATTAGCTGTTTTAAAAGTTGGATAGAAACGTATATTGTTTTTGGTAATTGGTGCTTTCTCTCCCCCCCCCCAGAGAACTCAAGCTAGTTTTTCAAGTGACCCTTGAGAAACGCTGCTTGAGAGGGTTAGGTTTATCTGAGTATACCTACCCCATTCCCTGTCTTTAGAGCCCATCTGCATTGGCAATGCTACTCCCACTGCGGTGCTGCACTGACATATCATATGCTTGCAACCCCAGGCTCCATCTTAGCAACTTGGCATTTTGCTGACTGGCTCTGTTTAACCATGTTAGAGGGTTGTGATCTGTCATAACAGTGAATTTCCTTCCATATAGATAAGGCTGAAGTTTCTGCAATGCCCACACTATGGCTAGACATTCCTTTTCTACAGCTGCATAGCATTCCTCCCTGGGTTGGAGCCTATGACTGAGATAAACCACTGGGTACTCTTCTCCCTCTGAAGAAATCTGGCTAAGTACAGCCCCACCCCATGGTTTGAAGCATCCACCTGCACAACAAATTCTTTGCCATAATCTGGACTAGCTAACACAGGGGGTCCTTCCAAAGCTTCTTTAAGCTTCTGGAATGCCTGTTCACATGCTGTGGTCCACACTACCTTATCTGGCCTGTTCTTCCTTGTCAGGTCTGTGAGGGGAGCAGCTATGGTACTATAACTGGGGACGAACTTTCTGTAGTGCCCTGCTGCCCCTAAAAATGCCCTCACCTGCTTTTTAGTAATAGGTGCAGGCCATGCCTGAATGGCTTCCACTTTGGCAGGTTCTGGCCTTATCTTACCAATCCCCACTCTGTGTCCTAAGTAGGAGACCTCTGCCATACCCATCTGACATTTGCTTGGCTTAATGGTCAGTCCTACCCTCTGTAGTCTGCCCAGCACCTCCCTGACATGCTGAAGGTGCTCTGGCCAGGAACAGTTGTAGCTGGCAATATC
The DNA here is from genome assembly GCF_019279795.1 of Protopterus annectens. Taxonomy (NCBI): domain Eukaryota; kingdom Metazoa; phylum Chordata; order Ceratodontiformes; family Protopteridae; genus Protopterus; species Protopterus annectens. Next base: position 779,322,319 of record NC_056750.1, on the reverse strand, counting down.
ATATAGGTAAGCAAGGGCAAACCCTCCTGCTCCTGCTAGGATACGATCTACCAGTCTATGGAAAGTCACTGGGGCATTCTTCATCCCAAAGGGCATCTTTGTGAACTCATACAAGCCAAAAGGAGTCACAAAGGCTGACTTCTCTCTAGCAATGGGAGTCAAGGGCACCTGCCAGTAACGCTTGGTAAGATCAATGGTTGTAAGATACTTAGCCCCACCCAGCTGCTCTAGGGCCTCATCTGTCCTAGGCATGGGGTAAGCATCCGACTCTGTGTGACTATTTAATTTCCTGTAGTCCACACAGAACCTGGTGCTGCCATCCTTCTTTGGCACCAGCACTACTGGGGAGGCCCAGGGACTGTTGGTCTCTTGAATCACCCCTAGTTCCAACATCTCCTGTCCCTCCTCCCTCAGAGTCTGTCTGACTCTCTCAGGCACTCTACAAGGGGCCTGCTGCCAAATAGGCCTTTGGAGTCCTGTATCCACCTGGTGCTGCACCAGGTGGGTGCAGCCTGGTTTCCCCAGTGAACATGTCCCCAAATTCCTGCAACACTGCTCGGATTTCTCGAACCTGGGTAGGAGATAGCTGCTGGGACATTGCTACCCTTTCCACTGAGGTGTCAGTCCTAGCCTCCCTGAGGAGATCAGTCCCCAGATCTCCCTCAGACTCCTCCTGCAATCCACTGCAAATGCTGAGCACAAGGGCCTCCCTGTCATGGTAAGGTTTCATCATGTTAACATGGTACAATTTGTGCCCCTGCCTTCTGCCTAGCAGTTCTACCATGTAGTTAATATCACTTACCTTTCTTACCACCTTATAGAGTCCCTCCCAAGCTTTTTGCAGCTTGTTGTGTCTGACAGGAATGAGAACCATTACCTGCTGCCCCACAGCATACTCTCTAGCTCGAACATTCCTGTCATACCACACCTTTTTCTGTTGTTGGGCTTCTGGCAGTTTCTCCTGGGCCAAGCCCATGAGTTCCCCGAGCCTTGTCCTGAGGTTTAGGACATATGCCACAACAGACTCCTTGTGAGACTTGCACTCACCTTCCCAATAATCTCGAATTAAATCTATAGGTCCCCTCACCCTATGCCCATACAGCAATTCAAAGGGTGAAAAACCTGTGGATTCCTGGGGAACTTCTCTGTAAGCAAACAGATGGGGCAAATATCTGTCCCACTCCCTCTTAAACTAATCTGCAAATGTCTGTAGCATGGACTTGATTATAGAGTTTAACCTTTCAACAAGACCATTCGTTTGGGGATGTTAGGGGGTGGTCTTCATGTGCTTCACCCCACAGGACTTCCACAGACAAACCAGCAGGTCTGACATGAAATTGACACCTCTGTCAGACAGTTTTTCCTATATGTTTCAGGTGTTAGCTTAAACAGTTCTAAAAGACATTTCTTTACAGCAGTGTAATCAAAACATGCAATGTCAGACATTTTAGCTAATGCAGTTACAGCTTTACCATGGAGTAAGGGGGGGGGGGTCAGAAACCATACTCAGAGCCCTTGGTCAACTTCATGCTGTTTACATACCCTCTCAAACATATGAATGAAATTATCAAAATGATCCCCCTCTTTAAACTGCGGAAGAAATTTAATGACCTTTTCTGCTTCTGGGATCCAGTTATTCCCTTCCCTATTACTTCCATGACTCTGGCAAAGAGTCAGCATCTCCTTCTCATGCTGCCTCTGCCTCTCTTGTTCATCAGCTTGCAGACATAACAGTTTCTCATTCTCCTCAGCCTGTAAATGTCAAATGTCGCAGTCTCTCATTTGCTTCTAATTCCACACTCCTGGCCTCCAACTCAAGTCTCTTTAGCTCCAGTTGGATTTTTAAGTGCACTGCAGAAAGGTTGAGCTGTCCATTCTCTGAGGGAATTATATCTCCACTGCCAGTCTGAGTGTCCTCCTGGTTTCTGTTTTCTGATGCAGCTGTAACCAAGGCTGCAATTAGGTCTGCCTTAGTCAGGTTTCCATGCACCAGTCCCCTAGCCTGGCACATGCCTGCCAGCTGGCTCCTTGTCAGCTTTCCATACTTCTCTGCTGACATGCTGCCTGCTCACCCTGACTAAATAAGCTAACAAAATAAATAAAACAATTGTGATCTGAACTCTGAGTATTCACTGTGTGGCTGTTTTAGAGTACAAAACACCTTCAAAGCTCACTATACACAAGCTACATGATTCACTCTGCCCACACCACTACAAGCCAGTTAGTATTTGCCAACTAGTTAATATGTGATGTGGATATCCCACCGCTGCCAAACACAAATGTGAGGATATCCCAACCACTGCCACCAATTAATATGTGACACCCGTGCCCTGGCCCAGCAATCAAGGAGCCTCAATCGTCACCACTAACACCAGAGAGGATGTCTCATATATGAGGAAAGGATAACAAATACACACAGTAAGTGCTATTTCCCTTAAGAGCACACAGTAAGTGCTATTTCCCTTAAGAGCACACAGAGATCACAGACAGTCTGGGACTGGTTGCTCCCTTGCTCCGCAGGTCCCCAGTAAGACTCCCCACTGGCACAGCTATAGGGTCCAGATCTCAGCCTAGTGGGCAAGCTAAAACCTCAAGCACCCTCTCTGTCCACCCAGTGCTTCGTGTCCCTGCCCAAGTAGCTGACACACACACGCACACAGACACACGCGTACACACACACACACACACACACACACACACACACACACACACACACACACACACACACACACACACACACACACACACACATGCACGCACTTTGAGAAGAGGTTATACAACCACACAGACACTCCTGGGGAAGGTTGGCATAGGTTCTCCAGCTGTGCCCCTTTTTCCCAGACTATACAGTAGTTCCACTTGCCACCACCCACTAATACTTATCAGCTACTCAAAGACCCTTAAAAGGGTGTCCAATTATTACTGTGCAATATTATTATCCAATTGGTAGTATAGCCCAGGGTTAAAGCAATAGGAGTGGCTTTGTACAATTTTACCAAAGGCATACAAGTACTCTAAAGAGCTTAACTTATCTCTACACAAACCAGCCACAGTTAAAAGGTTTTAAAATATTTAATAATAAATAATTAAAACCATAAGAGAATACTTTCTACTATACAGTGCTAGTCAAAAGCTCAGAGATCACACAGAAATACTTAAAATAAATCAGTAGTACAGTTCTGACATCACAGAGAAACACTTAGTCTAATTTTTATAGCCTTAGCTATTTCTACAAGAAAACACACGTCTAAGATAACTTACTTAAGATAACAGGCAGTGCTGTAGGTTGGATGTCAAGACAAAAATGCTTAATAATCTCTAGTTCTCACTGTTTAAATTGAAACTCCAGTTCTGCTAAAATTACATCATCTTTTACACCTTCCTGAGGCTCCTTGATTACTGGGCCAGTGCACGGGTGTTACACAGATAGCTAAGGGATATCACAGTATTTTCCTTGGTAATGTAATATAAGCATTTTATATAGAGATTCACATTGCATTGTGTGCAACTGAAATGTACCTAATACTAAGGGAAGGGGGACCCAGTAGATTAGTAGAATTTCACAAAGAGATGGCACCAGTGAGAACTGCTTGCTGTATGAAGAGATTTACCGTAGAATTCCCAAGGTGTTGAAGCTTTATAAATTATGCTTATATTACATTACCATGGAAAATGCACTGATAAGGAAAATGTTTTAGTTCTAGATCTGCTATAATTTTCTTCTGTTTTAATTTTTTTTGTTTTTCTCTCATTGCCACTTAACACAAACCAGGCCCTGTGCATCTGAGGGGTTAACAAGCAAGTTCTCATATATTTAGGAAGCACTTAAATAACTATAATGGAATGCAGAAAATTGTTTCATAAGTCCTGATTTGCTTGTTGGAATTTCCTACACAAAAACAACAAAGAATAGAAAGTCAACCAGTCTGTCTGAAATATTTGTGGACTACACACACACACACACACACACACACACACACACACACACACACACACACACACACACACACACATATATATATATATATATACGCACGCACATGCACACACGTGCACACGGACACACATACACACACACACACACACACACACACACACACACACACACACACACACACACACACACTATACCTCTTTGTCCAGGCTTCCTACCAAAAGAAGTCTGGACAAAGCTGAAAATAATGGGGGGGACAATGGCCAAAAATAGGGACAGATTTTAAATATTGCTGTTATGAACTTAAGACATTTGCTAGAATAACAGAATTTGAGTTTGTATTCATTTTCTGAAGGATACAAAGCCTGAAACTCAAATGTATGTCATTATTTAGTAACTTCATTTTTCCATGATTTACTTCAAATTTTATGAGGAACAGATTAAAAATATGAGGCAAAAATATATATATATGTATATATATGTATATATATATATATATATATATATATATATATATATATATAATGTATATATGTGTGTGTATATATATATATATATATATATATATATATATATATATATATATATATATATATATATAATATGTGTATATGCATATATGGGAGCGCTACAGAATCCTGAAAGCCCAAAATCCTGAAAGTTGAAAATATTGAAAACTCAAAATCCTGAAAACACACAGGATACCAACACTTACTATATTCCAGCACAAGTACATACAGAAACAAATAAAACACAAACTATATTACTTTTCTCCAAGTATAAGCAGGGGGGGCAAGCCCCCCTGCACCCCCCATGTGGGGGTCTGCACCCCCTTGCTACTTAAATGTATCAACACCGAGATTGCACTTCACTACACTCAGTGCAATCTTGGAGTTTATATATTTATGTAGCAGGGGGTGTGGGTGCACAGCCCCCCAATTGGGGGGTGCAGGGGGGGCTTGCTCCCCTGCTTATACTTGGAGAACAGTAATATAGTTTGTGTTTTATTTGTTTCTGTATGTACTTGTGCTGAAATATATCAAGTGTTGGTATCCTGTGTGTTTTCAGTATTTTGAACTTTCAGGATTTTAGGATTTTGGGAACTGGGTGGTGGTGCTGCGGTAGCATTGTCACCTCACAGTAAGACGTTGTCCTGTTCGATTCTCAGCTAAAGCATCTTCTGTGTGGAGACATGCATGAATGGGCGTACCTTCATTGAAGGTTGTGCGTCAGAGCTTGCAACTCGGCATGTAAAAATCTACTGCCAATCATTAGCGGACCGTGACCCCTAACCGGGAAAAGCCGAAAGACACAACAAGTCTCAGGATTTTGGGCTTTCAGGATTCTGTAGCGCTCCTATATATATATATATATATATATATATATATATATATATATATATATATATATATATATAGATACAGTACATATTTATCCGATACCTTGCATTAATGGATATGTTCAGTTATATTGTTCTTTAATACAATATATTGAGCTGATATATAAACTTGAATGCTCTTAGCTAGCACTGCTTGTATTGTTAGCAGTAACATAAATGAGGAAACAGAAGAATAATAGCAAATACTGATATGGATCTGGTTTGCCAAAAAATGGTTTGTGTGGAATTCTAACATCTAGCAAATGAATACCTGCATGAGCTCATTTTAAAACTAGGAAGAATGAATTTAGAAAGTATGTCTTGAAATCACTGACAATTTTCCAAGTTCATCAATGCTTAGCAGGACAATATATTGAAGGCCAGCGCTACTTTTACAGAGAAAAATGTTGAAAAAAAAAGCATTGGCAGATTATTCCTTGCTAAGCATATGCAGGAGCTGGAGAGATCACAGAGGTTCCTGACCAGGAAAATTCAGGGTCTCAAACATCTATCCGATACAGATTGGCTAAAAGCTCTGTCCCTTTACTCAGCCTCATATAGACTGCTCAGAGGTGACCTGTGTCTGGTATAAAAGGCCATCTCACACCCAACCTTGATGGGAGTTGCTGCATATCCGTAAGTCAAACTTCACTCACGCAACCCATATGCAAGGCCTCAACCAGGTCTATGACATTAATAGAATTTGTGTGATGAAGACTCCACCATCTGAGGAATAGACTCCCTCACCATGTCAAGCAGAGCTCCTCACTAGCCCTCTTTAAGATTAACCTGGATGACTGGATGGGAAACAGAAAATACACCCCTGAGATCCCTCCTGTGTCCCTGCTGAACAGGGAAAACAGGGTGCTGACTTTGTGGGAACATGGGCGAAAATCTTGGCTAGGCTTATAAGGGCCTACGGGCCAATAGCATAGTATCATGCTATGAATCTATGAACCTATGATCTTATGTAACTTTGAATCTTTTATTAAAACATTTACAGTTTGTTGTAGAAGAGCAGTATAAAGTGCTTTTCTGAAAATATACTTTTTATTAAGGTTTTCAAATGTACAGCTAGAAACAAAGAAAAATAAAAACCCAGGTTTGCAACAATGAACTCAAAATAATTTTTTGCTGCAATACAAAATTACGCATTTTTTGTTACAGTACACCAGACAGTTCAAGCATAGTTTAACAGTCTGATTTGAATCTATGTGGCTTGTTCTAAAACAGTGTATGTTCTTAGTAGTGGTCTACCCTAATCAGTTGAAATACAGCTTCAGAAGTCCCTGGAACACATAAGCAAAGAAGGGCTGCTGATTCCATAACAGGAAATAGGTCACAACATTATCAGACCTGCAGTTTTTCCAGACTCCAATGGAAAAGTTTCAAGTTGCCATGTTGGCCAATATTTTTAGAGGGTGAAATCAGAGGGGAGCATACCTCTCAACCGCTTAGCACAAAAAATCTGTACAAAGCCAAAAATAATGGGGTACAAAGCCTCAAAAATATAGATACATTTTAAATACTGCTGTTATAAACTTAAAAGGTTGCTAGAATAAAAGGGCTTGTGTTAGCATGCATTTTCTAAAGGATGTGAAGTCTGAACCTCAAATGCCTTTCATTATTTAGTGAATTCAGCCCTCACTGATTTGCCACAAAATTCAGAAAATCACAACTTTTATGAGGAACAGACCACAATTATGAGTCAAACATCTGGACATTTTGTAAAAATCTGGACAGTTGAGAGCTATGGTGGGGAGACAGTTCCACTTCCATATGTGCACCAGTACTGCTGGCATTAGCTGGAGTACAGCCTAAATGCCTGCAGTACCAATTTCCATTTAGAGGTGGAGCTATACTGCAGGCAGCAAGGAAGTTAATAGGTGACTCATGCACTTGTGCAGTAGTCAGGAGCGGCCCTAGGTCAACTGGTACCCTAGGCAAAAGGGCTCCACGGCGCCCCCCAACTCATTACCTGGTGCCCCCATCCTGGTCTACCTACACCAAATAAATACTGGAAAAGTGCCCCTGCTAGACCAGCGCCCTAGGCGGTTGCCTAGTTGGCCTATCCTCTTTGTGAACAGGGGATGCTGCCATACTACAAATTCTTCATAAGCTGGCGCAGTGCTTTGTTATCACAACACCACAGCAGGCCTGCCCTGTAGCAAAGGACTTTATAATACATACAGGACACAGTTTTTACTCATATTGCACGCACTTTAACATCCAAAATAAGGGTGGCAGTGTGGTGTCAGTATGTTCAGGACTGTTGTCTCCACCTATATGTTAAAACTGGTACTGCAGGTAGGATAATGACTGTAGTGCTCATTCTCACATGCGAGGGAGCTGTAGAGAAGTTACTCTGTAGGCTTGGTAGGCGTTCTCATTATCTGCTCCTGGTGTATACTATACAGTTGCAGCATTTGCATAGCATCTGATAGTGAAGGGAGTATTCTGTCCCTGGTATCATTTCATATAGGGGAGCAGATCTGGACTTTTGTGTCAGGGTAACCTTGAAAGATGGTGGAGGTACTGTAAAATGTAACCCTGATTTTTCAGAATCCCAGGGAACATGTTAGGATTCAACACTGGTATAGACATTTAGCGTAAAGTACTAACAAAACAAAGCAGGTAATCTGCAGAATGTCTAGTCAAAGTTTTTTTTTAATCGTGTTACTTCAACAAAGAAAAAGATCATGAAGAATATTTTGTGTCTTTAAACAATGATACATAGTCTGGTTCTGCATGTAAATACTACATGTAAAACTGTCCATCAGTACTATAGTAACCCCCTTCACAAAGGTTGTTTATTCATTTACTATTCATTCATTCATTGGTTCTTCTGTACCTACTGACCACCTGTCTCTCAGAACATCTCTGTCCATTAGTTCTTCAGCCAGATGACAGCTTTGGCTTCTGCTACATACCTACAATCAAATGCATTACTAGCTGAGTTAAGTACAAACTTGCAGTGTTAAAGATTGTACTGCATTTTATTTTTCTGTGTATTTAATTGTTTCATTGAATTTTGTGGTCTGTGTCTCTCTGTAGTTATTTATTTTTCTATTTAATTGTTTCCTAGAATACTGTGGTTTCTCTCTGACTCTGCAGTTAGTTTCCCTCCTGCCCTCCCTGTTCTTGTTCTGGTATTAACCTTGGTGGCTTTGGAATTGCCCAACCCTTCTGTAAATTTGTGTTTGAACACTCCTCCTGGGTCTATCTCATTCTTTCACTCAACCGAGTACAATGAGATCATATTTTGACTTCAGACACTCCTACCAGTCCCATCTGTTCAGCCCTGTCGCAGTTCTATTCCAGTCTAGTGTCAGTAGCTCATTCTGCCTAATACAGACAGAACATATGTGAAAGGCAAGCCACTTAGGTCCTTAATTTTGAATTATCTTCTGTTTCTCCTTTCTCCCTTTCCACTTTCCAAAAAAATTTCCAAGTTTTTTTCCTGCCTTTCCTGTAACTAGTCTAGTCCAGATACAGATTTGCTGTAACCTGGACTGTTTGTAAGCTTCTGAGCCCCCAAAGCCTTTCTTTGTTGGAGGGAAGCCTTCTAGCTTATCAGTGGAAGTGGTAAGCACTAGGTAGCCTATCTACCACAAGAGTAGTTTCTGGCCCAAAAATTGTAGTTTATTGGCCGTTTGGCAGTTTTTCCATCTCTTTCAGCTTTCTGGTTTAGAAGCCTGTGTTTCACTTGTTTCCCATCTTTCCTGTAAATAGTCCAGTCCAGATACATATTTGCTGTATCCAGGACTGTTTGTAAGCTTCTGAGCCCCCCAAATCTTTCTGTGTTGGAGGGAAGCCTTCTAGCTTATCAGTGGAAGTGGAAAGCACTAAGCAGCCTATCTACCACAGTAGTGGTTTCTGGCCCAGAAATTGTAGTTTATTGGCTGTTTGTTCCATCTCTTTCAACTTTCTGGTTTAAAAGCCCATGTTTGCACTTGTTTCCCACCTTTTCTGTAACTAGTCTAGTCCAGATACAGCTTTGCTGTATCCAGAACTGTTTATAAGCTTTGGAGCCCCACAAGCCTTTCTGTGTTGGAGGGAAGCATTCTAGCGTATCAGTAGGAGTGGTAAGCACTACGTAGCCTATCTACCACATTATCCATGTACAGATTCTTAGTTTTAGCACTTGAATTTGCTTATTCATGCTCAGCACTTGTTCACAACTTGTTGTTAGCACTAAATAAGCTACAAATTACTACAGCACTCAATCTTCCTCTTTACCTAGAGGAAGACAGTTTTTGTACTTACCTTCCTCACTTGCTTAGAGAAAAACAGCTCTTATACTCACTTTCCTCACTTGTCTAGAGGAAAGTATTTTTTTATTCAGGCATGTCCAAGGGTCAGCTCCCAGTGTTCTCCCCTGTCTATCTGATGAATTTGGGCATCTTGAGGCAATGTAGCAATTGCCTCATGTACACAGACAATCCTTTCCTCCTACCACCCAGCACCACAACCTGTGAGAAATGCACTTATCTAGCCAAACTGGAGGTAAAGCTCTCTCCAAGACTGAACTTGACAGTCAAGAGGAGAAGGTAAACACTTGCACCACACCACACTCATCACATAGTCCCACTAAACCTACACCACCAAAATCCACACGTAGAAACAAAAAAACATTTGCAGGGGCTCTCAATAATAACCTGCTCAAGCAACAGAGACGTCCAAAGCAGAAATGCAAACAACCTCCACCTCCCAACACATCCCAAATGACACATATCCCACAGACTCAGTGTGCCAATAAACTACAGCCCATAAGGCAAACCAATGTACCCAACACACTAGTCATAGGTGACTCTATAGTCAGGCACACTGATGTTCCACTCACCAGACTACACAAGGAGAAGGTTACTGTCAGCTGCCTGTTGGGTGCCAGGATCCGTCACATAGCCCACGCACTCAGGTCACTCTACAACAAGTACAAATATGACTCTGTCATTGTCCATGTTGGTGTGAATGACCTGAGATGTACCTCCCTGGACTACATGAAAAGAGACATGGAAGAGCTCTCCAAACTTGTAGCCCAGGTGGGTATGATCCTAGCCCTGAGTAGCATTCTGCCATTGCCCAGAATGATACAGCAGTACAAGGACAAATGATTGACTTCAACAACTGGCTAAGCTTCTGGTGTCATTCTAATCCAGTATCTGTCTGTCTGGGATGACATGGTTGACAGACCACTATGCTTTGCCAGAGATGGCCTGCACCTGTCGCCCCTGGGATTCCGGATACTGGCTAAGGCTCTTGCCGCCCCTATAGTGCCTTTTTTAGGCAAGGTTCAAATAACAAATTCACCACCATTACAGGAACAGGCAAGCAAAAACTGAGGGTAATGCTACTCAAAGCTAGAAGTCTATATCTCAAAATGCACTCACTCGAGGCACTCCTTAAAATGGAGAACATCGATATCTGTGCAGTGACTGAGATCTGGTTCACTGCTCTAGAGAGCACCCCTGCATTACCAGGCTATAACTCATACCACACTTTCCAGCCATCTAACCTGGACCAGAACACCAAAGGCAGAGGTGTGCCCATATTCATTAAGGATATCCACACCTCCAGGCTAGTTGCACAGCATAATGCATCCAAGGTTATCCAAGTGCAACTAACTGGGCAAAACTGCAATCCAAATTGTAGCTTGCTACAGATCACTCACCATGCCCCAGGATTCCCACCCCTCTTTTCTTGATATACTGGAAAATATTAGGGTACAACCAAATACCCTAATAATGGGTGATTTCAACTACCCCACTATTAACTCGGAAAACTACTAATGTACCAACTCCTTTGCTCAACGCTTTCTGGAATTCATAAATTCCAATGCCCTGGATCAACTTATCCACACCCCCACCAGGGGCAACAATATCCTAGACCTATTCATTACCAACATGAGTGACCGGTGTTCCACACCTGAAGTCAACTCCTCATTGGTCAGATCTGACCATAAGCTAATCACCCTAGATATCTGCATCCAGCCCCCACACACCATTAAGGAAACCACGGTAAAAAAATTTCTCCAAAGCCAACTTCATGCTTCTTAAGACAGAAGTGGCGAACTTCATGACACCCATGCAGATGGACAATACAGTTACGACTGCTGAATCCTACACAAATGCACTCTATAAGCACTTACACGAGTGCATGGATCATGCTATCCCAAACAGAACCAAGATGCTATCCTCCAAAAAAGGAAGCCAATCTGGTGGTCCCCTGCCATAAACAAACTCTACAACAGAAGGAAGAAACTGTTGCAAAAGAGAGTAAAATCCCATGAGTGGAGGAGCTCCCTGTTTAGCCTCAGTATGAAGCTGAGATCCCTTATAAGATCTTCCTAAGGAAAACAAAATTGCCACTGATTCTAAGGGCAACTACAAAGCATTCTATAGCTATGTCAAGAATCTCAGTGGCAACACCCAGATCTGCTCTGAGGTACAGCACAATGGCATGAAAATTACAGAACCAACTGATATTGCCAACATCCTGGCAGATAGGTTCAGTGCTAACTTTACCCCCCTCTCACCCCCTAAAGGGCCCATATCTATACAGGACGAATGCAGACTCCCTGTAATCGCATCTATGCAGGTAAAAGCTGCACTCTCTAAAACCATAAACACAGCATCCATGGGACCGGACAACATCCTAGGGTGCGTTTTACATGAACTTCAGAATGTACTTGCTCCCCACCTAAGCACCATGTTCAAGCATAGCCTCACGTCAGCAACAGTTATCCCACTCCACAAAAGGGGAGCCACCACTGATCCTGGGAACTATCACCCTATTAGCCTGACTAGCCTGGTCTGCAAGGCCATGCAATATATCATCATGGAACTCATAAACAAAGACATTGGTAACCTCCAAACTCTATACCCCACCCAGTTCAGGTTTGTGAAAGGCAGATAATGCCTTCTGAACCCGATTGACTTTTTTGAGGCAGTCACCAAAGCCGTAGACGAGGGTAAGGTGGTTCACACAGCCTATCTTGACCTTGCCAAGGCTTTTGACACCATCCCCCATTCTGGAATTATAGCTAAACTCGCTAAACTAGGTATAAATCCCTACATCACAAGATGGGTTGCCAACTGGCTCACTGACAGAGCCCACACTGTAAAAGTTGCAGACTCTAGATCTGACTTCAAACCAGTGACAAGTGGAGTACCACGGGGTTCAGTCCTGGGACCTCTCCTGTTTGGTATCTACTTTTCTGTAGTACAGGCTAACACAGAAGGCCTCTGGCTAATGAAGTTCGCAGATGATTGCAAACTAGGAGCCAAAGTCAAGTCCTCAAATGATGTGGACATCCTACAGAAGGGCCTCACTGAGACAGATGCATGGTGTCAGAAGCATGGCTTCAAGCTCAGTGCCAAAAAGTGCATTGTTATCCCCTTTGGTAAAAACTCTGTACCCATGAACTACCACATAAACGGCAGTCTACTTAATGCCGAATGTGTGATAAAAGACCTTGGGACCCAGGTGGACAGTAGTCTCTCCTTTGATAATCACATTGCCACAGTAGTCAGGAAATCCTTCTATGTGGCACACCTCATCAAAAAAGGGTTCTCATCCAGGGAAAAAGAGGTCATTGTTCCCCTCTACTCAGCACTCATTAGACCCATTATAGAGTACAATGCCCCTTTTGGAATGTACCTCACAAGACAGCTGCAGCAGCTGGAAAGGCCACAGAAGTACCTCACAAAGAGGATTACTGGCCTCAAACAGATGCCCTACACTGACCATCTCAAAAAACTCCAGATTTACTCTGTAGCATATTGCCTACTCCCAGGAGATCTCTGCCTAACATATAAAGCTATGTTAAACCCAGAGCTGTTGGACATGCTACACCTAAAGAAATCCCAATCTCTCCAGGCTACATGCTCTAGGGACCTAAATCTTGTCACCACAATAAACAGGACATGCTGGAGGGATAGATTCCTTTCCCAGAGACTTCTTATGCTCTGGAACAAGCTACCCATCTATGTCAAGCAAAGTTCCTCATTAGCACTCTTCAAGAAAAATCTTAATGAGTGGATGGGAAATAGGAAATACACCCCGGGGATCACTTCTGTGGCTCTGCTCAACAGGGGCACAGGAAATTAACTTTCTTGGGTGGCGTAAGGCAGGGAACCTTGTTGGCTAGGCTTACTTAGGCCCTTGGGCCGATAGCCTAGTACCTAGCTATGAACCTATGAGCCATCATGTAGGCAGCCATCAGGGGATTTTTTTTGTTCTGTGTGCCCTAACCTATTCCACCCAGCCCCCCATTTACCATGTAAGATTTGTAGGGGAAGCATACAGTGGCTGTAGCATTGTGGAGCTGTCACTAATGATAATGTGTGATATAGTCCCTTTGGTAACTAATCCATTGAGTCAGTGGTAGCTGATTAGTCTCCTGAATTCCTGTCTCCATCAGGGATACATTAAAGTGAGGTAGATGCCCCTCAAAACTTAATGTCAACTATGGTTCAGTGACCTAGACCTCAACCACCCTGACCTGCAGCGAGACTGGGAAGAAGAACATCACCCTGATATGTGTTGTGTTTATTTAAACAGATGTCTTCACACTGGTTGCATACCAGTCTGTCAAGTTGTTATACTCCCTGCAGAGGTAACCTGATGGGAACATATGTGTACAGGTGTTAGCACTGAGTGATAGAGGAGTGTATTATGCAAACTGCTATGTCAAAATATATGTTTAAAATATGTAGGTCAGTGAATCTATGTAGGGTAGGCATATACTGAGGCTGTTTTATCTGAAACAGACTGAGGGATTGAGTGGCAGGTCAGTGGTGTCTACCTCTGGTGTGTGTGTTTGTGTGTGTGTGTGTGTGTGTGTGTGTGTGTGTGTGTGTGTGTGTGTGTGTGTGTGTGTGTGTGTGTGTGTGTGTGTGTGTGTGTGTGTGTGTATGTATGTATGTGCATGTGTGTGTGTGTGTGTGTGTGTGTGTGTGTGTGTGTGTGTGTGTGTGTGTGTGTGTGTGTGATTTAGATTAGAATAAAGTACATGCAGCACATGGCCATAGACTATTGACCATATTTTGCTGTTACTGCTCCAGCAAATTTGTTGTTGCCATTGCTCAGGAATAGCCATCAGGAGTACCAGTATTTCCCTTAAACCTTGGCAGTTCTACCTTGTTTAACTGATTCATCTTTTATTTGTCCCACTATACCAATGTGCACCTTTCTCTTACAGTCCTTCAGAAGTGAGATTTCAACTAGCTGGGCTGTCAGAAGATACTGGAAAGACTGAAGGCATGGCAGGGTGAACATGACTGGCATATGATTTATACTGTGTATCACATATTTCATATTATACAATGACAGATCATAGCATTCAAAAACATGCATGCTGATTGGTCAGCCTTGTGACAGTGTGAGGTATTGCCAGCTATGTTAGGAGAAGTAGGGCAGTGGATGTGTAGCATATACCAGCATAACTGGAGTTTTGTAAAGAATTATATGTCATTTGTTTATCAAACTGATTTGTCCAGGTGATTTAGTTGAAAATGTATTTCTAAATCTGGTTGTGTTAAAAAAATGTAACAACAGTGAGTCCTGCTGGACAGAAAAAGAAATGCACCTGTATGTCAGACTGTATTATAACTGTTGAAATTAATATTGTAACAGAGGATACTGGAAGAGAAGAGGTTAATCTCAGCCCCAGCTAACCTTTAGAAAAATATTCTGAAATTAAATTACTTAATTTAGGCCATAAAGATTGTATCTCACAGGTCTCAGTACAGCCAGAGACAAAATGTCTGTACTAGGATGCCTTCTATATTGTCCTTGGGGGTAAACTAATTGCTACTCTGGAATGGTGGAAGTTTGAAATTGTTTTATGGCTTCCAGAAGCTGCAACACATCTTAGCAAAGCTCTATCTGTGTGTATAGTAACACATATGTGTGACATTCTGGTTCACTTTCTAATAAAGGGGGGGGGGGTTGTATGGGAACCAGAAGTCAGATGACCACATGTATGTGATGTGTTTCTGTAATCCAGCACAAAAATTATGTTTTAATACTAGATGAGACTGAAGTCTCAGAGCAGTCTATTTTTGCAACTTGACATAGAAGGATCACTCACCTACGTCATCTTGCCTTGCTTTAGTAAGTAACCAGGTAATAGTAATTATTTAGATCAGTCAGGAAAACATAGTGAGATTAGTTAAGCACTGTATTTCTGTAACTGAATCAATCTGTATTATTTTAAATATTTCCTGTGATTGAAAGTCTGGTGTTTATTGTAAATATTTAGCATTTTCATGTTCTTTTATTATCAAATATATTTAAAATTTTCATTGTTGCTGGTCCTTTAGAGAATATTTTAACCTTTGAGAGTACTTATATTTATTTGGTGACACTGTGGCTGCTCCTGAAAGCCTAACTACATTGGTCCAACACTACCATTTGTATTAATATTAATTTCACTCAGTATTATTGGGTGCTGTTTTTTAAGAGCCTTAGAGTAGCTGGCTTTGGAGTGTCTGGTGGGAGTAACTACCTTATAGTATGGGCAAAGGGTAGCAGAGCAAGTAAATCTGTGGCAGCCTTTCCCAGGTGTGTGTGTGTGTGTGTGTGTGTGTGTGTGTGTGTGTGTGTGTGTGTGTGTGTGCAAATCAAATTTCAGAGTGTGTGTGTCAGCTACTTGGAGCAGGGACACAGAGCACTGGTTTCACAGAGAAAGTGTTGGAGGACTTTGTTTAGAGACTCGGCTGAGGACTCGACTCTACTGCTGTGCCAGTGGGGAGTCTTATTGGGGCCCTGGATAGAGAGAGAGAGAGGGGGGGGGCCCAGACCCTGGACTGAATGTGTCCCTGTGTCCTCTTAAGGGAAATTGGGCTTGATGCAGAGAGCTGCATCTGGAAATACTGTGTGTAACTATCTTTGTTCCAAGTCAGTGTCCCTCACTGGTGTCAATGATGAGGATTCAGGTTCCTTGATTATTGGCCCAGAGGAGGGATATCACATATTGGTGAGCAGTGGTGTGGATATTAATTGAACTTCTCTAGCCTGTAGGCAGTGGTCACTAAAGGTGTGTGTACTCTCAGCAGCCACAAAGTAAACATACAGAGTTTCTTTTTCGCAACAGTTTTATTTAATTTTTTTGTTAGCTTCATTTAGTCAGAGAAAGCAGGCAGATGTCAGCAGAAGATTATGGCAAGCTGACAAAGAACCAGTTGACCAAAGTGTGTGAAGCCAAAGGACTGGTGCATGCCGACCTGACTATAGAAAAAATGATTTCAGCCTTAGTTGCAGCTCAGACCAGCCACCAGGAGGATAACCAGTCTGGTGATGGGAATTTTCAGCCCTCAGAAACAGGACAGTTTTCCTTTTCCTCAGAAGACTTAAAAACTCATTGGAAGTTAAAAAAACTTGAACTGGAGGCCAAACATTTGGAATTAGAATCAGCAGAGAGACTGCGGCATTTGGAGGCCAAAGAAAATGAGAAGAAGCATCAACATGAGAGGGAGATGCTGACTCTTTGCTAGGGTCATGGAGGTAATGGGGAAGGGAATAACCAAACCCCAGAAGCAATAAAGGTCGGTAAATTTATTCCACAGTTTAAAGAACTTAACCAGCGTGCCCATTGTAAACAGTATATGCCAATAGAAAAAAGTCCAGTCGCATGAACTTTCTTCTATTAATATATGCTAAGGTTTTCCAATTTTCTTGAGCTAAGAAGTGAAGAGATGTGTACAGGGTGCAGAGAAAATACAAAGATAATCAAGTATGTTATGCAAAACTAAAGAAATATAGCTGATTTTACTTGTGTTTCTGCCCCGTCTCTCTCTCTCTCTCTCTCTTTCATACTGAATTTGAAACTTTATTTTTTTTCAAAAAAAAAAAAAAAAAAAAGAAGCAACAGAGATCTTCTTTTCTCTGTTGCTTTCTTTCCAAAGCACTGATGTAGTACCAAAGTATGGGAATGTAAGTCCCATACACATGACAATACATCAAGAAAACAGAAATAAAGTGGAAAAACACCACTGTGCTGTTATACAAAGATCTTACTTAAAAAAAGTAAGTAAGACATTATTTAAGAAAAGTAAGTAATTTCTTAAATAATATTGTATAATAGCAATAACCAACTCCTGGGTGTAATATATTGAAGATTTACCCATTGTGGCCTTTGTTTAATCACTTGGGCTTCTTCCTCATGATTAAACCATACCAGTTGTAGGTAAATCTTCAGTACACCACACCCAGTCATTGGTAATTGCTACAGTATGTCACACTTATAACACCAGAGAGTGACATCATTCAGAGAAATCAATTAACAGAAGAAATCTGTTAGACAAAAGCTCACTTTGTGCAGTAAAGAACAACAAAGAATGTTGAATTCCTTATCATAGTCTTTGTTTTCTTCATTGGACTATAATAAGATACAAAAGAGAAATCTCTAAGAAACAGGACTACCAAGTTGAGCATTGCATGCTATTTAACTTTTTCTCTGATAAGTTTTGTTTGTCTTATCACTCAGAGCAGTAGGTTAGTTGGAACAGGACTGCTGAGAAGTGGGTTCTTTTCTCCTCTGATGAAATATTAAATGTTGGACCTGGCAAACATCCTGTATTGTGTTAGTCAAATATTGTAAAATATCTGCTGCAGACGTTCTCTTTCCTTGTCTTGACAGTGAATTCCTTCCTGTTTAAATACACCTGTGTCCAAAATTAGTTTTGGATATTCTGATTAGTCTTACTTTTTAAAAAAGGCCATTTTTTTCATGTGGCTTCATACCCCCCAAAAAAACTTTCATTCATGCTGATTTGCCTCTCCCTTCCATATGAGATTTGTGAAAAATAAGTCCTAACACCTGTGTCATTTATCTAAGTTGGCTGTAAATTCCCTAATAACAATCAATTAGTCCTTAAAGATGAGATAATTTGATCCAATGTTAATAAAAACGGCTCTGTTTTTCATTACATTTAGACATCCTAGAGCCCTACTTGCATTCTGTATTTTTTTCTCCTGCAAGCATAATACAATAATTAGGTCACTATCCTCTATACAAATGCCCATATCAATTCCTTTAATAATTGAATCTCCAATTACTAGTATATCATTTTGATTCTATCTGAAGAACCTCCTATCTCTAATTAAATGTCTGCTCTTAATTGCTAAAAAAGAATAATCTTTATTACCCTTAGATTTATAATTCTATTTTCACCTCTTACATCATTTGCAAGAATAGCATTCTAATCCAGCTGTCTTTATACTTCCACAATCTGAGGAATATTGTCGCCCTCTGCCTTCTCTTTTTCCTTACAGTAATATTTTGTAATCCTTCCAAGTTCAGTTTGGAATTATTCCTTTTAGACTGCCGCTTGTCTTTCCTTCCAAGCTGGAACAATGACGACATCATTTTCTGCAGGATGAATGGCTTGTAAATATTTAGCATTCCCTGTAATCCGGGTATTACATTCAAAGTAGTATCCTTTTGTTTAGTATATTTTCACTTAGTATTATGAGCATTAGTCAATTTCTTTTTCTTACTAGTTACTTGTTATGACCTTCTCTTGTTGTTATTTTCTCTTACATGTTCAGAATTCTGATATTACTATATACTTGTATCCTGAATTGCAAAGGTGACATCTGTACTATTAAATTTGTCAGAGACATGTTCAGAATTCTGATATTACTATATACTTGTATCCTGAATTGAAAAGGTGACATCTGTACTATTAAATTTATCAGAGGATGAATAATCTTTACTAGCAAAAGACACTCCATTTCCTAAATTTGTTCCATTTGCTCTTTATCTTATGTTGTTTATCTCATCAGCACAGTCATTAATGTATGCGACAACAGTTTTCCAAGCTGTGCCAGTTTTACAAGTACAATCATCATCAGTAAGTCTAGATTTACTATCAGTAATTGTAAGAAAATTGTCCAGCTTTTAACATGAGAAACACAAGCCTCCAATGTTATCATGTGTTACCATTATATATAAGAAAAAACTCAACACCTGTCCAGAGGCTCTTGATGGTCTAATGACAGTCATGTTAGCATGCTATGCTGAAGGCCTTGGTTTCGAGTCCCATATAAGAGCTAATATTTTACTTTCAATTCTATGATTCTAACAATGCCTTAGCACTGAGCTTGTTTTATATTTTTGTGTGTATATTTATAATTTGACCATAGTCACCATAGTGGGGGGCTCCTAGCCATAAGGAAAAAGGTTTTAAGGGAAATTCGACACCTAACACTCCGGAGGCTCATGTTGGTCCAGTAAGAATGATGCTAGTATAATAATAGTAATAATTAATAATATTATTATAATAATTATTAATACTAATAGTATGATTGAGTTTCTGGGTTCCAGTCCTAAATAAGAGCTAATAATTTCTTTTTTTTTTCTGTGATTCTTCACATGTATACAGCATTTAGGATATTGGACAAGATACCAGTACCTCGGGAAATTAATGGCATACACATTTAGTGAATCTGTTCTTAGTGGCAATCTATTCAAGTAAAGCATTTTAAAAGAAACTAAAATAAGTAATCATGGAACAACTAGCAAATTAACTCAAATTGTATGAAGTCACACAAACAATATCCAAAGCAATGTTAAAGTACTTCATAAAGTAGTTATTCTACCTCAATGCTCCAGTCATGCATATCACACTAAGACGCTTGTTATGCCTTTGCATTCTGTGCAAATGTTCATGAAAGCATCTGCAAGCAACAACTCATGGTAGTAGCTCAAGTTATAACTCACTGGAACTTGGGATGACTAGAGTGTGCCTGTCTACAATCTGTCCCTTTTTACTAGGAAACAGTAAAAATCAGAGGTAAAAATAAACTATAAATCAGATAAGCTTCTCCTACCAAATACTTATGCAGGAAACCAAAAAGAGGACATTATTGTGGTGAAAACTTGGCAAAACCTAGTAAAATCACCACCTTCTGCTCCAACAAACTGGATAACCAGACCAATGGTATAACCAAATGGTTAACAAACAAGGTGAATCAGTAAATTTAAAACAGAGTTTATTGTTCATAGGTTTAGTGCTTTCATACCATCCGGTGTCAGAACTTCATCAGAACCTAATTAAATACAAGAACTTCCCTCATTTAAATACCTCATGTTTAAAGTAATACACCCTCTATTTCCCTAATCTCATCTTCATAAACTAAAGTCATAAATTCAAAAGAGTAAAAATATTAAACAGCAAAAAATCATTAAAATTCATAAATATTCTATTTAAGCAACATAATTATGGTTCAGCTGCCCTCAATTGCAAAACTGAACTTATGGTGGGTGTTGGGCTTTAAGTTTCAACTGCCACAGCGGTTCCCCATATTCAAGCCTTGTCTCCCACATCCCACTCCTAGGAACCTTGTAAACTTGTTTCAAAAGAGCAAAGTCAGACTTCATAAAATTAGTTCATAACAGTGAGTGTTTAAATAAAGCATTTTTGTCAGCACATTTTTATATATTTGTGTTCCTAGAGCCTTGTTTTTAGTGCCTGTTCTGTCTTGCCAATATAAAAACTATGACAGTTGGCACATATCATGGTGTAAACCACTCCACTCCACTCCACTGAGGCCTTAGCATTTGTAGTCTTCAATGACATAGACAGATCCATTAGAGAGTTGTATGTTCCTTATTTTGAAAACAGTCATACACTGTGCTACTACATAATGGAGGAAACTCTACTAGGTAACTACTGAACAATAGCTATATTTCTCCTTTCTGAAATAGCCTGGTATGTTGTGCACACACTTAAATCCTTCAGTATCTAGGCAACAATAATCTTCTCTCACCTACCTAACATGGTTTCTGCCCTCACCATAGTACCACTACAGCAATAGCATTTCTCGACAATGTTAACCAAAATGTAATGTTGGCAGACCAGTTTCAGACATTTTTTGGACATGTCCAAGACATTTGATACTGTACTACGTTGAAAGCTGATTCAAACCCTAGCAGAACTTAATTTATCATATATAGTATTATCGTGGTTCAACAGCTACATAAGTAATCACATCCAAGATAGGTGGCAAAGCGCTCGTTCCTCCTTCCTCCCAATCTCTGTGTCTCCAAAGACCAATTCTTGGACCCTCACTCTTCTACACTATCACAACTTTATCCACAATCATTTGTTCTGTCCCCTCCTTGGGATAGCTACAGACCATTACTCAGGAATCCTACTCAACAGCAGAACAGTGTGTAGCAAACCCTCACCTTAAACTGAATAAAACTACACTGATGCTCTTCCATTCTAAAACCATTTTCCAAAACTCAAAGCATTAAACGTCACCAGGTTTCCAACACCAAACTTCTTGATGTAACACTTTATCATAAGGACATGTTTGATATTCATATAAGTAATGTCATAAAGAAAACTCACCAATAGCTTAGAGCTCTATACCAGCCCAAACCATTTCTCACTGGCCTAAGTCATAAATCTGCTGTAGATGCTTATCTCCAACCAAGAATCCCATCCACTGTCTTATCTTTACTAATCTACCCAACAACCTCCTACAAAAACTTGAGCAATGCTACAATAAAATTGGGAAATCATTGATAATTTACCTAACAGATCCCATCACTGCCTTGCACTTTCAAAAATAATTCCAGGTGAGTGCTCCTCCCTGAATACCCTCTTATAGTGGTATAACCTCAGCAGTCAACTCCTGTCTAAAGCCAAATTCCTGGCTCTATGATATCAATCCCAGAACTCATCAGGGGATGGACTTTACTCCATTTATAGCTCCAAGTTACAGAAAACCATATCCCACTTAGGGAAATAACAATAAGCATATCTTTAAAAT
The DNA here is from genome assembly GCF_019279795.1 of Protopterus annectens. NCBI lineage: Eukaryota > Metazoa > Chordata > Ceratodontiformes > Protopteridae > Protopterus > Protopterus annectens. Next base: position 779,300,219 of record NC_056750.1, on the reverse strand, counting down.
CATGGACTGAAACTAAATGCAAAAAAATGCATTATCGTATCCTTTGGGAAGTCATCTACCCTAAGGAACTACCACATTGATAATATACCCCTAAGATGTGACCTAGTTGTTCAAGATTTGGGAACTTATGTGGACAGTGACCTAACTTTTGACCAACATTTGTCTACTCTTGTAAGAAAGTCCTTCTATATTGTACAGTTTATAAACAAAGTGATTGTGTCTAGATCTAGGGATGTCATTGTCCCTCTTTACTCAGCCCTCATTAGGACAGTCATTGAATATAATGCCCCCTTTGGCATGTATCTGTCCAGGCACTTAACAATAACTGGAAAACCCACAGAGATACATCATTAAAAGGATACAAGGTCTAAACAACATGTCCTACATGGACCAACACAAAGCCCTGTCATTATACTCTGTATCCTACAGACTGCTAAGAGATGAGCTGTGTCTGGCATATAAGGCATCCTCCTACCCATTACTGATGGATTTACATCACTTAAGCAAGGCAAATGGCTCAGAAATACTTGGTCTAAGGATCTAAACCTCTTTTGCAACATCATCAACAGAATGGTTTGGAGGTGCAGGTATATCTAGCAGAGGATACTGCTGCTGTGGAACAGACTCCCCATCCAGATAAAACAAAGATCATTCTTATATAAACCAAATAAATAGCTAACAGTGGAATGACCAAGACAAAAAATTCTCAGAATCCTTTAACATAAAACCATGTATTTATTTTCACAGATAAAACGGTAAGCACTTTTGCATTCAAGCTTCATCAGACTTTAAAACACACAAGAAAGAACAACCTCTTATATAAAAAATTCAAAGACCCAGCTACCAATCAGTGCATTACAATAATTAATAGGTTCATAGGTTCATAGGTTCATACTAGGCTATCTGCCCAAGGGCATTTATAAGCCTAGCCCATAGTTATGTGGCTTTCGCCACCCCTTTAGTTTGAATAAAAACTATGCCTATCATTTTGCTGTGCCTCTGTCAAGCAGTGATGCTGAAGTAATCCCTGGGGTATATCTGCAATCTCCCATCCATTGGTCAAGATTCCTCTTGAACAAGACCAGAGAGGTGCTCTGCCTCACATGTACCGGGATTTTGTTCCACAGCATAGGGAGTCTCTGGGTGATGAATCTGTCCCTCCAGCACGTTCTATTTATAACCGTGTCAAGGTTTAAGTCTCCGCCCTTGTGGTTCTGAGGGATCTAGATTTTTGAGGTGAAGCATATTCATCAAATCTGGGTTTGACATGGCCTTATATGTCAGGCACAGGTCACCTCTGAGCAAGCGGTATGAGACTGAATAGAGCTGGAGTTCTTTCAGTCGGGCAGCATAAGACATATTTTTGAGACCCTTTATCCTTTTGGTGAGGAACTTTTGGGGCCTTTCAAGCTGCAGCAGGTGTCTGGTCAGATACATTCCGAACGGGCATTGTACTCAATCATAGGTCTAATAAGTGATGAGTACAGGGGACGATGACCTCCCTTGATCTAGATGTGAATCCCTTCATGATCAGGTGGGTGATATAGAAGGTTTTCCTAACTACTTTAGCAACATGAGTGTCAAATCGAAAGGCTACTGTCAACCTGGGTCCCCAGATCTCTGATGACTTTTTCTGTGCTCAGTGGATTGCCACCTATATGGTAGCTAGGGGTAGCCTTGTTTTTCCCAAAGGGTATGACTATGCATTTTTGGCGTTTAACTTCAGGCCATGGCTCTGGCACCAGTTATCCATTTCTGTGAGGCCCTTCTGGAGGATATCTGTGTCAGATGTGTTTTCGACTATGGCCCAGTTTGCAGTCATCTGCAAACTTTGTCAGCCATAACCCTCCTGTGTTTGCTTGTACTTCAGAAAAGTAGATGCCGAACAAGAGTGGACCCAGGACTGAGCCCTGTGGGACACCACTTGTGACAGGCTTTGAGTCTGATATGGCTCCAGCAACTCTGACCCTGTGGGTTCTGTCACTTAGCCAGTTTGCAACCCATCTTGTGATGTATGGGTTTACATTCAAGCTGATGAGTTTTTCGATGATACCTGAGTGGGGTATTGTGTGAAGGCCTTTGCCAGGTCGAGGTAGGCTGTATGGACTGCCTTTCCCTCATCAATGGCCTTGGTGACTGTCTCGAAAAAGTCAACCAAGTTTAAGAGGCAGGATCTGCCTTTGACAAAGCCAAACTGAGTTGGATCCAAAGTCTGCAAGTTCCCTATGTCTTTATTTATGAGTTCCATTATGATCCTCTCCATGGCTTTGCAGATAAGGCTTGTCAAGCTAATGGGGCGGTAATTTCCAGGGTCTGTGGAGGCACCGCCCTTATGAAGTGGGACCACAGTCGCCGTGCGCCACTCCTTGGGTACGTATCCTGAGGTGAGGCTAAGATTAAACAGCTGTCCTAACTGTGGGTTTAATTCCTCATTGAGTTCATGAAGCACACAGCCGGGGACACCATCTGGTCCCATGGATGCTGTGTTTTTGCCTTAGTGAGGGCAGTTCTCACCTGGGCGTTGGAGATGTTTGGGGGCTACAATCCTCTGGAATAGATATCTCTCCTTTTGGGGGAGGGAGAAGTTTGCACTGAACCTGTCAGCCAGTATGTTGGCAATGTGTGTAGGTTCAGTAATTTTCACATCATTTTGAACTAATTCTGAGCATATCTGGGAGTTTCCTCCTAGGTTTCTAACATAGCTAAAGAAGGCCTTATGATTCTCTTTAGAGTCCTTGGCGATTTTTCTCTCAAAATTTGCCTTGGATGATTTTATGAGAGCTCTTAGTTTTTACTTATAATGATCAAAGGTGTCTTACCTTTCAAGGATTTTGCTCTATCTTGTAGTAGCTTCCTCCTTTTGTTGTAGAGCTTGTTTATGGCTGGGGTCCACCAGACTGGACGCTTGCCTTTGGTACAGAGAGTCTTAGTTTTGTTTGGGATTGCCTGATCCATGCAGTCCTGTAGGTGCTGGTAGAAGGCATTTGTAAGTGATTCAGCGGTTTGAGTAATGTTTACCACTGGCTCAGGGGCCTTAAAGGAGACCACACTAGTTTTTAGAAGTGTGAAATCGGCTTTTGAGAAGTTTTTCACTGTGGTCTTTTTGTTTCAGGTGGGGCGGGATGAGGACCTCCAGCGAGATTAGTTTATGATCTGATCTCACCAGTGAGGGGTATACTTCCGGTGTTGAACATTTTGATCCCATGTTCGTGATGATGAGATCAAGTATGTTTTCTCCTCTTGTGGGGATGGTGACTAGTTGTTCCATGGCATTTGAGTTTATGAACTCCAGGAATCTTTGGGTTAGAGTGTTCGGGCTTGAGTAGTGTTCCCAGTCTATATTAGGGTAGTTAAAGTCACCTAGTATGATGGTGTTTGGAGATACATTTATCCCCTCCAATGTTTTCAGGAAGGCCATGTGAGGTTCCTGAGTTTGAGAGGGTGGCCTGTAACATGCTACAAATTGCAGAGCAGTCTTGCCTATGGTCAACTGCACCTGGATGGTCTCCGATGCATCATGCGTTGCCACCAACCTTGAGGTGTGGGTGTCCTTTATGAATATGGACACCCCCCCTCCTTTCTTGGTGTTGTCCGGATTTTGGGGCCGGAACGCATGATATGAGGTGAAACCTGTTAGTGCTGGGGTGCTCTCAGGAGCCTTGAACCAGGTTTCTGTCACAGCACAGACATCGATGTTCTCCATATTGAGAAGGGCCTCGAGTGCGTGCATCTTGAGATTGAGACTTCTGGCATTGAGCAGCATTACCCTTAGTTTTTTTCCTTTTTGGTGTTCTAGGGTGGTAGGTTTAGAATTTGAGCCTTGCCTAAAAAAGGCACTATGGGGGTGGCAAGAGCCTTTGCCAATATCCGGAAGCCCAGGGGTGACAGGTGCAAGCCGTCCCTTGCGAAGCAGCGTGGCTTGTCCAGCATGTCATCCCAGGCAGACAGACATTGGATCCCCTTTGAATGACACCAGAATTTAAGCCAATTATTAAAGCTGATCATCTTATCACTGTATTGTGGCATCATTCTAGGTGAAGGTAGGATACTGCTCAAGGTCAGGGTCATACCTGCCTGGGCTACATAATCAGAGAGCTCCTCGATGTCCCTTTTCATATAGTCCAAGGAGGTACGTCTCAGGTCGTTGACACCAGCGTGGACAATGACTGAGTCGTACTTGTACCTGCTGTTGAGAGACCTGAGTGCTTGCGTTATGTGGCGGATTCTAGCGCCTGACAGGCAGCTTACTGTGACCTTCTCTTTACTCAGTCTGGTGAGCGGGACGTCAGTGTGTCTGACTATGGAATCACCAATGACAAGTGTGTCTGGCATTTTGTTTGGCCTTAAGGGCTGTGACTGTTTGACACTCTGACTGTGTGGTCTATGTGTTGCATGTGTTGGGTCGTGAGGTGGTAGTTGTTTGGGTGTCTGCTTTGGTGGCCTCTGCTGTTTTGGTAAATTTTTGATCAGAGCCTCCAGTATGTCTTTGTGTGAGTATGTGTATGATTTGAAGTTGTGATGGTACCATGTGTGACTGGGTATGTATTGTGTGTGGTTACCTTCTCCTCCTGTCTGGTCTTGCCAGTCCTATGTTGAGAGAGCTCAGCCTCCAGTTTGGCCGTATAGTTGCATCTCTCGCATGTATTTGTGTTTTGTGGGAGAAGGAGAGGATTGTCTGTGTACATGAGGCAGTTGTAACATTGCCTCAATATTCCCAGGTTCACCAGTTGAGCTGGAGAGGACACTAGCAACTGATCCCTCGACATACTAGAAGTAGTAGATAAAGAGACTTTCAAAGGACTCCGGGGAAGTGGGTTTTAGGCTGGTGGGGTACTATCTATAATAAGAGTGCTTTATCAAGGTGCAAGTACTGTAGGAGTAAGTGCTAGGCTTTACAGATAGAGAATAGTCTACTTGGGAATCAAGTAGAGATGAACTTTTCAGTTATAGGATATGCTGGTTAGATCAGCAGTACAGCTCGAGGAAGGTAGTTTTAAGGGAAAATTGGAAGAGTGGAATTTAGATGGCCCAAATAGTTTAACCTTGTTTAACCGCCGCTGCTCTTGTGTGCAACAGTGGTAACTCAGCTAAATCAGCTTACGCGTTTAGCGTGTTTTATAGCAGGGGCTGAAGGGAGCTAGGAATTGGCCCAAACGACCAATGGACTACTAGTTTCTGGCTGAAACTTCACCAAATCAGACAAAAGGCCGCTCAGTGCTTCCCACTCCCACTGGTAAGCAAAGAAACTTCCCTCCTTCCTAATAAGGCAATGGATCAGTAACAGGAACTAAAAACAAAGCCCAGGGATCAGCAACTCTGAAACTGGACTACTCTAGTTCAGTAGGGCGGAAAACAAGAGATTTTTTGTTTTATTACAGAGACAAGGAAAAAGACAGTAAATGCTGTAAATCGGCTAGCGCACTTTAGTGTGTAGCCTACAGAAACAATTTGCAACAATTAGTAACTTAAAGTGCAATAAACAGTGTAAAATGCAGAAATCACTTAAAGTAGCAATAAAACAGGCGAAATGCAGTTGCTAGCTTAAATAACAGTGGATAAGCCACAAAGAATACTTATATCTGGTAGAAAGTCACTCTTTTAGCTCTCTGCTGCTTGGATCACTCTGCAGGCCACCACGAGGATCTGTGCTGAGTTGGTACAAGCTGGAAAACGCGTGTTTAGCGTGTTTTATAGCAGGGGCTGAAAGGAGCTAGGAATTGGCCCAAAACAACCAATGGACTACTAGTTTCTGGCTGAAACTTCACCAAATCGGACAGAAAGGCCGCTCAGTGCTTCCCACTCCCACTGGTAAGCAAAGAAACTTCCCTCCTCCCTAAAAAGGCAATGAATCAGTAACAGGAACTAAAAACAAAGCCCAGGGATCAGCAACTCTGAAACTGGACTACTCTAGTTCAGTAAGGCAGGAAAACAAGAGATTTTTTTGTTTTATTACAGAGACAAGGAAAAAACAGACAGTAAATGCTATAAATGCTGTAAATCGGCTAGCGCACTTTAGTGTGTAGCCTACAGAAACAATTTGCAACAATTAGTAACTTAAAGTGCAATAAACAGTGTAAAATGCAGAAATCACTTAAAGTAGCAGTAAAACAGGCGAAATGCAGTCGCTAGCTTAAATAACAGTGGGAAAGCCACAAAAAATACTTATATCTGGTAGAAAGTCACTCTTTTAGCTCTCTGCTGCTTGGATCACTCTGCAGGCCACCACGAGGATCTGTGCTGAGTTGGTACAAGCTGGAAAAACGCGTGTTTGGCGTGTTTTATAGCAGGGAGCTGAAAGGAGCTAGGAATTGGCCCAAAACGACCAATGGACTACTAGTTTCTGGCTGAAACTTCACCAAATCGGACAGAAAGGCTGCTCAGTGCTTCCCACTCCCACTGGTAAGCAAAGAAACTTCCCTCCTCCCTAATAAGGCAATGGATCAGTAACAGGAACTAAAAACAAAGCCCAGGGATCAGCAACTCTGAAACTGGACTACTCTAGTTCAGTAAGGCGGGAAAACAAGAGATTTTTTTGTTTTATTACAGAGACAAGGAAAAAAAAAAACAGAGGCTAATTAATTCTTAAAAACACAAGACATATATATTTTTATCTTATTCGTACAGTGGAGCGTTTGCCCGGTGGATTATTTTATATTTTTCAGTTTTAAAGTTCATTCTTATCCATATTCAGGTGCAACTTACCTCTGTGGATGGGAAACAGAAGATTTACTGCAGGACTGCTATTGTCCCATGAATGGGTCCCCTCAAATTATCTATGGTATGATCCCAGTTATTCTTCTTAGAGGTAATATGTAATTATTGATCATGGGAAGGGTAAGGCCAATCTCTAACCAAATGGGATACATTATTTCAAGCACAAAAAGGGAAATTAGCCAGGCTTAAAATTACCTGAATTGGCAGCTAGCCTAGTACTTACCAATGAACCTATAAAAGAAGCCTTAATGCTTTATCTCCAAAATGCTAGATTACGTCAACTCTCAGTCCCAAGTGGCTGATTATAATCGTGTCTACACGTTCTGTTTACACATTCATCTGTCGTTCTTATTATCGCTCATGACTAGTCTGGTTACATCTTACCCTGTTTTCTAACTTTCATGTTCACTTCCCTAACACATGCCTCCATCCCCATCTACCTTCTCAAGATCAAAGCGCTACAACACTACTACTACTTTTGAACCATTAAATATTGAAAAATACTTTTGACATTTACCGACTGATTTATAATGCAATCTTTTTATGTTATTGTAAGCATACCGCATAACTGTCCAGATTTTTGAAAATTTACATATTTTTGCCTCACGTTTTTAGTCTGTTGCTCATAAAATATATGCATTGAGCAAGTCTTGGGGGAATGGAAGTAGATTTTGTACAACTATGGATACAGAAGAAACAAGCAGTAACAGCATTACTGTTGCTCTGTACTTCACAAGAAATAATGAAAAAAAAACAACATTCTGCTGTCTCAGCAGTATGATTGACAGCCAACTCTGCAACACCAAAGGTCCCAAGTATTTGATGAAACTGGTTCCCCATATCTTCACGTTACAGGTGGGTGGTCATACACAAGATAGCAATATTATGTTGTATTCTGAGTGGAGAGGCATTCATATAGTTACTTGGATGTGTTCATGTGTTACAGGTGGCTCCCTATAGAAATTCCGCTACTCATAACGCAGAGTGCCAACATGCCAAAATGCAAACAAACAAACAAACAAAAAATTAACAAACTGAAAAGCAAACAGTGAACTTTGCAATTCTGCTTTAAACTTTTTTTCAGGGTAGGTAAACAACACTATATCCCCCCACACAGCACAAACATATATACATTAACTCTGATATGACCATACCTTTGAGAAAAGGGAATATTCTGAGAAATGGCCATCTTGGACTTAATATATGTAAGTCTGTTTTTTCGACCATTCAGTATCAGCATTATAGGACTCACTAAAATGGGTCCCAACATTTCAAATGGTTACCATCACAAGTGCATACTGTGAGTGATCTGAGGTCTGTATGGCCCAAAACATTGCTTGGGCAATAGAAAGAACATAAAAAAGTCATAATTTATTAAACCATTTAACTATTTTCTCTAACTTACTTTTGACTTTAGATAACTGAACTGCATAGCCTATACCAGCACTAACCATCATGTTAGTGCTTCCTCTGTCATCTAAACTACTTCATTTATTTATGTCTGGGTGGTTCTCCCCTCTCTCAGGAAAAGATTTAGATAGTCAAGCTTGGACCTTGTCCTGTTGTCTTACTTTTTCACTATATATGGACTTGCAATAATGTGTTTTTGGCATGAATGTTACCACACATGCCAACGTTGACTATTGAGACAATTCCCATATCTCTGCAGCTTTGATCTGAGTTAGTAGGCTTTCTCACTCTACTTGTCAGGAAAGGGGAGAAGTCCTGTCACTCTTAATCTCCCTGTCAGCTGTGTATGGATTTGGTTTAATTACTCTACATCTGTAGTAGTAGTAGTTGAAATATTTTATAGCCCTCTTCAAAAGTTCATTAACTTTATAGCATTGCATTGCATTGCATTCATGGCATACTCCACTGCTAAACGAGTCTGGTGCCTAATATATATAACTCACAAACGTGAAAAGCAATAACAATACACCTCCCCATGCTCCGGATACAGAGGTCTAATCCTACAAAATCAGTATGTCACAGATCCAGTACCCCAGTTTTTAAGACTGATTGCAGCAACCCCCAAAGCAGTCCTTTGTTAGGTAAACACAAGATAATAATCATGATGCCTGCCTGGTTGTGGACACTGAATCACAATAGTATGTTACCATTTTCAGGTCTGTTGTCTAGATTCAATACCAGACTTCATTTACTGGGTACTGGCCAATGTAGGCCAAGATATTTATCAAAGGATCCTATTTCCTATCATGGAGTAGGCAAGGAAGACAGTATGGTGTTGTATGTCCTGTAATGGGGTGGAAATTAATACCAGAAAGACATGCATGGTAGACATGTCTTCCTCCAGGCCTACCACATAGCAGTGGTTAAATACACGAGATATGGTATGGTCACACTAAGTTAACAAGACAGGCTCAAAAATACCCCTGAGTTACACAGTGGCAATCATTTTAGCCGTCTTCAGCTCTCCCCTAGGTGAGTATGAGTGTGAAAGAGATATATGGGAGGGGTGTTGAGGAACTATAGTCAGAGACATTGATTTCTGGTTCTCAAAACAAAATTAAATGCTGTTTTTATGAAATGACATTCAGGAATTATACCAATGATTTTAAACAGAAATTTCCAGGCATTACCTTGATTTCATTAGCATCATTACTCTGGCGTTAAATACCAAATCTCATGAAAAATGGTCATTTTTAAGTATTCAAACAGTCCAGATTTGGTATTTGGCAGTATTTTCCACAGAAAAATGGAAGATAATCGTCCTCTACTATATTGTGCTTCCCATTTCTATAGACTGGCGATGTCAACTGAGATATAAGTCAGTAAACAAATAAATGCATCATTCCATGGGCATGCTGTCATCCATGATCCCAGCAGTTAAAGGAGGAAGTTAGACACGATGCCAGCAAACTTCAAGGTTGCTATTAATGCAGCATTTCCTTTTCCAAGAGTGTTATTTCCTTCCCTAGAGAATGTTTCCCATATTATTATATATTAAGAAAATAATTACTTAGCAGTTTCTCTCCCTCTGTGGCATTTCCATCACAGTTATTTTTTCTCAGTGCACTCCATAATGTGGCTGCATGAAATCTCCTAATACCTGCTTAAAGAATTTGCTTACCTTGATTATCTATAATTTTACCTATCACATATGGAAATCTTTTGTCAAGGAAAAAACACAGCAAGGTACCTGCAGCTCATTTTTGGTATTTCACACTGGCTAAGGTCATAAAGACTGTTTTTGTCCAAAAGTGAATAAACCTGATAATTACTTAGGGAACATCAATAATTAGTTGAGCTTTGCATATCAGGAAATACTCAGGGAAGAAGACAGGAAACACAAAATATCAGTTTTGAGAAAGGCTGTGTTATCTCAAGTTATTTGTTTACCCTTTTATAAGAATTTCTCACAGATGGTATAACACATGTTGGAAACAAATATCGAAGAGTCACTACAAAAAGTCACTGATATTTCTATTGAGGTTTTCCTGACTTGACAGCATTTTTCATTACATCCATTCTAAGTATGTGCCTGTGATATGACCAGACAGACTAGGGCACTGTATTCTCATCAACTGTGCCCTCATAGTGCATTATGGGCAAGATGTAGCATTTCTGCCCCCATGTTGGTATTTAGAGGTAGAAAAGATAAAATTAATAATAAGTTATTTTGCTTTTGGCAGGTTTGGATTATGTAGAACTTCATGGCAAGATAAAAAATGTGTGTGTGTGTGTGTGTGTGTGTGTGTGTGTGTGTGTCTGTATATATATATATATATATATATATATATATATATATATATATATATATATATATATATACAGACACACACACACACACACACACACACACACACACACACACACACACACACACACACACACACACACACACACACACACACACACACACACACACACACACACACACATATACATATACCGTATTTCCCCAGAAATAAGACCAGGCCTTATATTCTTTATCCCAGCAAAATGTGCATTAAGCCTTACTATCAGGGGATGCCTTATTTACCCACACCGTACCACAATCTACCTTTATTAATTTATTCATGTACAAAAATTTACATTAATTAACAAACACAAATCGACATTTCTTCATGTACAAAAATTGACATTTATTCATGTAGACAAATTGACATTCATTTTGTACTTTTCTATTACTGGAGAACAGTTCTAATAATGGGTTGACAGTTCTGTGTGAATTCTACATAAACAGTGCAACAAACATTTCAAGTCTGGAATATCTGCACCTTGGCTTTCACAGTTATTCAAATACAGTCATGTCATCTTCTTCTGAGACATTGTCATAAGTGTCCAACCCCCGAATTTTGGCCTGAATTTCTTGCGACTCCATTTCCTGTAGCACCATTCGCCCCAGTCTGTCATGCCTAGCAATTGAGCTCTCCTTAAATGAGCACTGCTTGTCCAAGTAGCCTGCTCGTAGAGCATTGGCAACACAGTTGTCAGTGATTTTATCCCATGAATTTTTCACCCAAGTCACGGCCTCTTGCAGGCTAGACTTCACAATGTTTCTATGATGATTTCTCTGCATTCTATTTTCAATGTAGTCATTGAGCTCCATGCGCAAATGGTCCTTGAGTGGCTTGTTTATTGCAATATCAAGAGTCTGGAGATAGGCAGTCATTCCTGCAGGAGTCATTATTTGATCTATTCTCCTCCATGCTAGGAATTTCTTCGTTTCTTTAGCTCGGTGAGTACTGGCTGAATCCCAGACTAGCAGACCTCTTTCTCCTCCTCGCAAAACAAGTGGCAGCATTACATCGACCCACTTTCTTATAACTGCTTGTGTGCACCAGGCTTTTTCGGTTTCAAGAATGTAAATGCCTGAAACACATTCAATCTTATCTTTCTTGCCCTTCCTAACGATTAGAGGTGGGGTTTTCTTTCCATCTAGATGAAGTGCCAAAATACAGGTAACACGTACACTCTTGTAACCAGTGGAGGGAATGTAAATTGATGAGGCACCCCTCTGATCAATTGTTGTTTGAGATCCTTGGCCCATAAACACTGAAGTTTCATCCATAGCAATCATGTTTGAGAGTTGGTATTTAGAAAAGTCAGTGCCATCAACAAAGGACTTGAATGCAAGTGCACGTTTAATAACTTCAGTATCTTCCAGCTTGAACAGTGTTGTCGATCTTCTTAGAGACAGTTCATATCAGTGAAGGAAGCCATCCAGCCAATGTTGTGATGCTTTGAATTCTTCTGTGGATATTTCTAACTGTGGTGCTATTGCAAGGGCAAATGCTTGAATATCAGCCCTGCGCACAACCAAAGCCTTTGCTCTCCTGTTAGCAATCCACTCACAGATGATGTCTTTAAGCTCAGGATATAATGGTTGCCGACCTGATCCACACTTACACTTCTTAGCGTTTCCCTCATCGGCCTGTTGACTGAGGTTAATGTATGCTGCTCGCCATTTTCTGACCATTCGGAGATCTAACTTCTTCTCTTTACAGAAAGCCGTCAGGTTCTTTGTACAGGAGTCCTCCACGATTCCTTTCTTGTACTCATCAGAATAGCTCTTTCTTTTTGCACTCATCTTGTCTGGGGGGGGGGGTAATTTAAGACTTACACGACTGGAGTGGCAACACAAAATGGCACCAGTTATGAAGGGAAGACACCACCACCACAGCTGCTCGTTACCATGAGCGTGTGCCTCCCGCACATTGTCTGTATTTTGACCAATCAAAGTACACCTGCTTGGGTTTATGGGCCAAGGATCTCAACCGTCAAGTGTGAGTGATGATTAGGTTACAGTAAGAATCGGAACTGGGGCTTATTTTTGATGTAGGGCTTACATCATGAATGCCCTGGAAAAACCATGCTAGGCCTTACTCCCTGGTTAGGTCTTATTTAGAAAGAAATATGGTATAATTATATATATATATATATATATATATATATATATATATATATATATATATATATACTTTGTTTGATGATGATTTTTATGAACAGGTTACGTTACAAACAGTTCCTGACAGTTTTAAATTCATTGATGAAACTCTTAATGCCTTGGTCAGGAATCATGACATTTCCTATGAAGAATTTTCATTTATGCACACACCTCACCCTTGTCTTGGGAAACTTTTTGGTATCCCCAAAATACACAAAAATAAACACAACCCCCTTTTAGATTAATCATTTCAAACAATAAAACTAAGACAGAAAGCATAGCACAATATGTTGATTTTGTTTTAAATCCCATAGCTCAAGCTAATCCATTCTATATTAAGGACTCTTGGGATTTTTTGAATAAACTACATAGTGCTTCATTCACTGGTATAGGTAAAACTTTAGTTACACTAGATGTAGTGGCATTGTACACTAGCATTCCACATGTGGAGGGTCTTAGTTATGTCAAACATTTTTTACACAAGTTTGTTAAATTACCTAAATCCAGAATTGACACCTTGCATACCCTCATGTCCTTAGTTTTGGATAACAACTTTTTTCATTTTAATAATAATAACTTTAAACAAGTTAGAGGAGTGGCTATGGGCACGAAAATGGCTCCAGCTTTTGCAAACATTGTATAAAGCGAATGGAATTAGACACGCTCATATACCTTCCTGGTTTTGAACTCATGGAACATTACTGTCGTTTTATTGACGACATCTTTTTTGTTTGGAAAGGATCTGATAGTCAACTGCAGTTGTTTGTTGAATCTTTATCTGAAAGTATTGGTTTCCTTCAGTTTGTTGTGGCAGGGAAAGGTTCCACAGTTTCTTTTCTAGACACCACCCTATCTATTGATGAATCAACAGGAGATCTCTCTTCAAATATCTTTAGGAAAGAAACGTACAGAAATACCTATTTACATTACAATAGCCAACACCCGTGGTTCATGAAGAAGAATGTAGTAAAGGGGCAGTTTGTAGGATTATCTAGATTAATTAGTCGTGATTCTGATTTTGAAACTGAATGTGATTTTCTGTCTTCTCTTTTTATACAGAAAAATTACCCAGCCAGCTTGGTCAACAATATTAGAAATGATATTAAGCGCAACAGACATCACACATTCAAACCCATTTTGAAAAGTGGTTTTATACCCAAAAAGCATTCTGTTCATGATGACATTGATAACTGCACTTGTAGCTCTGCCTTACCAATAAGCAGAGACATGCAAAACATCAGAAACATTTTGAACAGTAACTGGAGAATTTTGCTTAGTGACAATACCATTAGAGATGTTACGGGTCCCTCTCCCAGATTCTCTTTTAAGAAAACCAAAACCTTCAAATCTCTATTTGAAGGAAGAGATAAACCCTTCTTACTGACACAACACAGTTCCATTAATGATTCCAAGGGCATGTTTACATGTGGGAGATGTGTAGCTTGCAATCACATTCTTACTGGGGACAGTTTTTGTTTCCCTCACTGTAATGTAACAGTAGCTTTCAAGAAAGCCTTTAACTGTAATAGCACCATGGTAGTTTATGCTGCTATTTGCATGTCCTGTTCATGTTTTTACATAGGGAAAACTACCAGAAAACTAACTGAAAGGATAAAAGAGCACAATGCAGCCATCCGTTCTAAGGATTCCTCCAATGCTTTAGGAAAACACAATTTGTCCTGTAATAATTTCTCTATGTGCAGATTTTTGGTATTAGAAGAAGAAAATTTCTTTGGGGATGCAGATGGTTTGCTACAAGTTTTAGAATTAAAGTGGCAACTGCATTTAGAAGCTGACTATTACCCATGTCTTAATGAGTCATTGAGTGTTAAATGTCTTTTAAAATGGTTGCAGTAGTTTTTCAACACTTATATGTTTTTTTAGTGGTTGCAATTGCAGCTTTCATGTTCTTTAAACAGTCATTTATTATAGCACTGAGTATGCAAATATATAGTATTCTTCACAGTTTTTTATTTGAAGTTTTCTACATAGTTATTTATCATAGCACTTAGTATGCAAATTCATACTATGCTTCTTAGTTTTTCATTTGACACTATTGTTCACAATTGTTCATTTGATACTATGCTCTACATGTGATATCAAACTGAGGTCTCATGCAAATGTTGTTTATAGTTTCCCATTGGTTGTTGTGCCTGTTTATAAATGAGTGGAAAGCATAATTTATTCATTCTGAAGAAGTTCTTATACAATAAAAGGACGAAAGCTTAATCTACCTTGAGGGTTTTTGTTTTCTTTTATAAGAAGTTTATTTTATATAGTTATCAAGTTCTTCTTTAAAAAACGGTGTTTTCTACACACACACACACACACACACACACACACACACACACACACACACACACACACACACACACACACACACACACACACACACATACACACACACACACACACATATATATATATATATATATATATATATATATATATATATATATATATATATATATATATATATATATATATGTATATATGTATATATGTATGCATGTATTTATATATGTATGTATATATATATATATATATATATATGTATGTATGTATGTATGCATGTATGTATATATGTATGTATGTATGTATGTATGTGTGTATGTATGTATGTATATATGTATGTATATATGTATGTATGTATGTATATATGTATGTGTGTGTATTTTTTTCAGTTTTGCCCATAGTTTTCCTTTAAAGGAAAGTAGCATGGGTAACACTGTACCTGTGTCATTGCTGTTCATGTACACTGACAAAAGGAGAAAGCCTAGTGGCAAAATTTAAAAGAAGGTAAATGCACATAGTTTAGAGTTCAGCTAGTATAAAATTCTGTTCCTCATGACCATCACCATCAAAACACATCATAATTAGTACCTTTTTCTTTACAAACAAGAAGAGAAAAAATTATACTGCATCTTACAGTATTTTTGTCTTACTTATTTTCTATACTGTATTGCTGTTAAATCTGGATTTTACACAAAAAAGTTACACATTTCTTAACTTTCTCTGTAGTTACATGGGATTTACTCTATATTCAAGGGAAAGAGCTACACCTGTCATAATGCTGTACCTCAGACCACTGTCTAACTATATAAACAGCCCTCAGGTGTTGAACAGTGCCACGTCATACCTTCGTTCTCATAGAAACTAAACTAACATGAGTTCTGGGGTACCATTTAATGGTAACTGACATGTATGTGATGCCTGTTATTTCTGTTTATCTTTGGCTCCCACTGCAGCAGGCAAGCAAAATTTTTTCAGTTAAATTTTATTGGAGACCATGTTGTATTGTACAATACTTTTTCTTTGGCTCTGTCCTACCAGTAAATCTATGCAGTTACATATCTGTTCTTACACAGAAAATTATATTTAACAGAATGTGATTTTTGTTTTAATTTGGTGCTATAAGAAACATTTGGATAGATTTTAAACTCATAATGTAGTGTAATGAAAAGATATGTGAAAGCATATATTTTTAATTTAGCTTGTTTACTCCATACTTCATTTGATATGTACTCTGTTGTCAGTGGATCCAGTCATCAAATTATCCCCAAAACAGTTTGGCTACAAGCTGTCAAAGAACTGTGTTTTTTGGTCACCATTTACCAAAAAATAATATCAAAAATGGTTGAGCCGAAAAACTATAAAAACACACAAAAATGCCTCCCATGCATCCCCATGCGGGGGAATCTGCCCCACCCCCAGTTCATAAATACTAACTCCATATTCACCGTACAGAGAAGAAAATGGGGAACACCAGAAATGTGCACCATCGGCTTGTACAATGCAATACAACATAACACTCTGCAATGAAACTCACTGTGGTGTAAAATATTTAAAAAAAACGGTGTCCAAAAACCCAGTATGACTCATAGGTCAGCCCCTAAAAATAGTTTAACATCAAAAATACTGGGAAAGAAAATGGAAATATCTGGTTTTAGTTACCAGCCTGGTAAATATCTGGTTTTAGTTACCAGCCTGGTAAATATCTGGTTTTAGCTACCAGCATGGTAAATATCTGGTTTTAGTTACCAGCCTAGTAAATATCTGGTTATAGTTACCAGCCTGGTTAATATCTGGTTTTAGTTACCAGCCTGGTAAATATCTGGTTTTAGTTACCAGCCTGGTAAATATCTGGTTTTAGTTACCAGCCTGGTAAATATCTGGTTATAGTTACCAGCCTGGTAAATATCTGGTTTTAGTTACCAGCCTGGTAAATATCTGGTTTTAGTTACCAGCCTGGTAAATATCTGGTTATAGTTACCAGCCTGGTAAATATCTGGTTTTAGTTACCAGCCTAGTGTGAACTAGTATCAGTTATTAGATTTTGTGTTCCACAAATTGGGTTACCTCCACAATTACATGATCCAGGATTAAATTCTGAGTCAGGCATTGATTATGTGGAGTTGTGAATATTATCGCAATGTCTGTATGGATTTTCTCTACTTTCTATGTACTGTAGTTTCCTCCCACCTTTCAACATCCCGAAGAATGATAAAATATAAAAATTAAGGAAACAGAAATTCCCTACCCCTATATATGCATGATAGTAAAATCTGTAATAAGAAGCAAAAACAAATACACAGGAAAGAAATTCCAGTGAATCCATACTCATACTGCTACGATTTTCTTGTTACAGTTTCTGGCAACAACTCAGTAATATGCATTTTTATCCTAAAAAGGACTACAGGCCGCGGTGGTGCAGCGGTTAGCGTTGTCACCAC
Source organism: Protopterus annectens (assembly GCF_019279795.1). Classification (NCBI taxonomy): domain Eukaryota; kingdom Metazoa; phylum Chordata; order Ceratodontiformes; family Protopteridae; genus Protopterus; species Protopterus annectens. The sequence goes on along the minus strand of NC_056750.1, from coordinate 779,282,861 downwards.
ACAGCAAGAGGTTCTCCCGTTCAATTCTCGGCTGGAGTGCCTTCTGTGTGGAGCCTGCTTGTCCTCCCTGTGGTCAAGTGACATTAAAGGCATGCAGGTAGGTGCATGCGTGAATGGGTGTGCCTTCTTTGAAGGTTGGGCGTCGGGCTGGCAACTCGGCACTGTAAAAATCCACTGCCAATCATAAGCGGACCGGAGTTCTGCTGTGGTGACCCCTAATCGGGGAAAGCCAAAAAGCATTACTATCCTAAAAAGGACTACATCAGGTATAAGGTCTTATTGACTCAATGCTTTGTCTGATGATTTATTTATTTATTTTGTCTGATAGGTCCATTTTTAGAACGAAAGCACTTATTGCTGAGTTGTTAATTGGAATTACAGCACTAAAATCATTATACTAGGAAAGTGGGCTCACTGTAATTCTTTTCCCAAGTGTTTTATATCATGAATAAATACGTAAAATAAATAGAATGTCACACCCATTCCTACTATTACCCATGTCTTATCAAAACATGAGAATAATGGGGAGAAAAATCATCTGAAAAACAAAAAAATAAATAAACTTCTGAAAAAATAAGGTCCTGGTCTGAATCCTTACAGCAGCCATTAACTAGAAGTAAGCTAGCCATTCCATGTGAATAGTAGAGATGACTAAGGAATTAAAAAAATCATATTAAATGAGACAAAATAACACCATAATATGTTTATTTTATTTTATTGCATTTAAAATGTGTGACAAACACAGCTGTCAAGTTGTCTGCCTTGTCATACAGGAACTAAACCTTACCGTGATGTATTCATTTCTTCATACTAACCAGGTGAGGAACTAACCCTTACCGTGATGTATTTATTTCTTCATACTAACCAGGTGAGGAACTAACCCTTACCGTGATGTATTTATTTCTTCATACTAACCAGGTCAGGAACTAACCCTTACCATGATGTATTCATTTCTTCATACTAACCAGGTCAGGAACTAACCCTTACCGTGATGTATTCATTTCTTCATACTAACCAGGTTAAGGGCTGTAGGAAGGGTAATATCTAAGGCGAATAATCCTTTTTCCAAACCATAGTTCATTTCTTGAGCTGCAAAATATGTGATCACTGCTCTCTTCCCTTTCCGTGTGTCAGCACTGAACAGAGTATGCCAAATGTAGAGACAGATGGCAGATGAAGGTAAGAAACGTTAGAAAAACTTATGTATATAAGTGGTCACCACAGCAAATAAGCAGAGACGTTGATCTACAGTACCGCTGGAGTGTTGCACAGCGCACTTTATGTGCTAGAGTTAAATATGATGGCACTGAATGTTGTAATTGCTTTTAGCCTCGTAATGCAGGAATTCCCAATTTATTTTTATCCTTGCCCCAATAGAGTAAGAAGATAGCACCTTGCAGGTAAAAAGGATGATTAAATAGAGGCAAAATGTATTTATTTATTTATTTTTGTTTACTGGGAAATTCCGACTGGACGCAGGTCCTTTTTCAGTGGATGCCGGGGGAGAAAAGCTCCACATCATGTACATGATAAAAAGAAATACAAAGTTGCAGCAATAGTAAACAACGTTACAGATTGTTGGCTTTAATACAATAACAAAATATTGATTATCAACAGTATATACAGTAAATGTTGCAAGTTAAGATAGTTTCTTGTTTATAATATTAGTAACAAAGTTGTCAGACAAGATGTTAAAGTATGTAAAGATAACTAGCTATTTCTGACTGTGGTTAGTAGTGGTGGTAGTATAGCTGGGTTAAGAGCCTATAGAATGGAATGAAAAAAATATAGGAAATATAGGTGAATGAACAGTCACATAAGCAGATATTACATATGAAGTGAATCTGTGCCAATGTAGTGTTTAAATATGTAATAAACTGTGGTCCAGTCTTCATACCAGCTGTATCTGGTCACTCTCAGATCACTGAAGGATGGGATTTCGGAATGAACATAAGTCCTGTTGAGAAGAAATGTTGAAGTGTCGCTGCTTAGCTGCAGTATTTTAAATCACCAGTATGTAAAAGACAAGTAAGACAAATAAGTAAGTTAAAAAAGCAATATGCATGCAAAATGTCCCATTTATAAAGCCACAGTTTCATATTAATACTATTCTCCCATTCTGTCTGTATATGTCTTGCATACCTAGTATTTAAAAATGATGCCTTCATGAATTTTAGCTTTAGTTTAAAATGATATAGCATTCTAAATGCCTGATAACTGGCCAACAGTCACACAGACAGTATAGTATGAGTTTTAAAACAATATAAACCTTATTTTGCTGCTAGTGGTGAGTAAGTACATTTTCACACAAACTGGTTGACATTTATGTAGAAGGGTATTACTGGATGGAAATACCTTAACTTTAATGTCTTCCTTCCAAGCTGCAGAGTTCTGGTACTGTAGACAAAACGTCAGCTTTTCTCACCACCTACCTAGCTGTTGTAGTTTGTGTAAAATTCAATCAGTGATTTGAAAAATATGTATCTTAATTTTCATTTTTAAATCATTGTTACTGAATAAATGTAGTTGTCAAATTACATGAGGAATGTGCATTTACTCCTTGATGTTAATAATTTAGTAACTGTTAATCTGGTCAAAAAAGTTTACAATTTTGTAGTAATCCGGTTTACAATTTTCCACTAAAATGTGATTTAGCAGTGCCATTCATCCAGAAGCTTTTAAGCATGTCTATAGCAAATACTTTGCTGATAGAGGAGTGTAGCAAGCCTTGCCATTCTGCTGAAGCAACTCTTGGCAGAACTTTTGAACCAGTTAGCTGCCTTTGATGACAGTTGGACTAGTACCTACCTTGGATCTGATACACTTCTTCTCTTTCGGCTGTTCCTGTTAGGGGTCGCCACAGCGGATGATCTGTTTCCATTTCTTCCTGTCCTCTGCATCTTGCTCTGTCACACCAACCACCTGCATGTCCTCTCTCGCCACATCCATAAACCTTATCTTAGGCCTTCCTCTTTTCCTCTTACCTGGCAAATTCATCCTTAGCATCCTTTTCCCAATATACCCATCATCCCTCCACAGCACATGTCCAAACCAAAGTAGTCTTGCCTCTCTGATTTTTGTCTCCAAACCGTCCAACCTGAGCTGACCCTCTAATATACTGATTCCTAATCCTGTCCATTCTTGTCACACCCAGTGCAAATCTTAACATCTTTAACTCTGCCACTTCCAGCTCTGACTCCTGCCTTTTTGTCAATGCCACAGTCTCCAATCTATACAACATAGCTGGTCTCACTACCCTCTTGTAGACTTTCCCTTTCACTCTTACTGGTACCCGTCTGCCACAAATCACTCCTGACACTTCTCTACCCATTCCACCCTGCCTGTACTTTCTTCCACACTCACCATTACTCTGAACTGTTGATCCCAAGTACTTACTCATCCACCTTCGCCAACTCTACTCCCTGCATCCTCACCATTCCTCTATCCTCTCTCTCATTTACACACACACACACACATTCTGTCTTAGTCCTGCTGACCTTCATTCCTCTCCTCTCTAGAGCATATCTCCACCTCTCCAAGGTATCCTCAACCTGGTCCCCACTCTCACTACAGATCATAATGTCATCTGCAAACATCATAGTCCATGGGGCCTCCTGTCTGATCTCGTCTGTCAACCTGTCCATTACCATTGCAAATAAGAAAGGGCTCAGAGCTGATCTTTGATATAATCCCACCTCCACCTTAAACGGATCTGTCACTCCCACTGCAGACTTCACCACTGTCACATTACCCTTGTACATATCCTGTACCACTCTTACATACTTCTCTGCACTCCTGACTTCCTCATACAATACCACAACTCCTCTCTAGGCACCCTGTCATATGCTTTCTCCAAGTCCACAAAGATGCAATGCAGCTCCTTCTGATCTTCTCTATATTTCTCCATCAACACTCTCAGAGCAAACATCGCATCTGTAGTGCTCTTTCCCAGTATGAAACCATACTGCTGATCGCTAATCATCACCTCCCTTCTTAACCTAGCTTCCACTATTCTTTCCCATAACTTCAAGCTGTGACTGATCAGTTTTATCCCTCTGTAGTTAATACAACTCTGCACATCACCCTTATTCTTAAAAATAGGTACCAAAACACTTTTTCTCCACTCCTCAGGCATCCCCTGACTTTCCAAGATTTCATTAAACAATCTGGTTAAGAACTCCATTGCCATTTCTCCTAAGCACCTCCATGCTTCCACTGGTATGTCATCTGGACCAACAGCCTTTCCATTCTTCATAGCTGTCTGTACGTCATCCTTGCTAATCTGTTTCACTATCCCCACATCATCCAACCTTCACTCTCTCTCGCTCTCTCTCTCTCTCTCTCATTCTCTTCATTCATCAGCCCCTCAAAGAACTCTCTCCATCTGCTCAACACACTCTCCTCGCTTGTGAGTACGTTTCCCTCACTATCCTTTATCACCCTTACCTGCTGCACATCTTTCCTAGCTCGGTCCCTCTGTCTAGCCAATTGGTACAGGTCCTTTTCTCCCTCTTTAGTGTCCAACCTTTCATACAACTCTCCAGATGCCTTATCCTTAGCCTTCACCACCTCTCTTTGCCATGCTCCTCATCTCCTTATACTCCTGTCTACTTTCTTCATCTGTCTGACAATCCCACTTCTTCGCCAGCCTCTTCCTCTGTATACTCTCCTGTACTTCCTCATTCCACCAGCAGGTCTCCTTGTCCTCCTTCCTCTGTCCAGATGTCACACCAAGCACCTTTCTAGCTGTCTCTCTTACCATCTCAGCTGTAGTTACCCAACTATTTGGTAACTCTTCACTACCCCCTAGTGCCTGTTTTAACTCTTCCCTGAACTCCACCTCACAATCACCCTTTTTCAACTTCCACCATTTGATCCTTGGCACTGCTCTCACACGTGTTCTCCTCTTCTTGATCACCAACGTCATCCTACAGACCACAATTCTATGCTGCCTAACTACACTTTCCCCTGTCACCACTTTACAGTCTCCAATCTCCTTCAGACTGGCCCTCTTGCATAGGATATAATCCACCTGTGTGCATCTTCCTCCACTCTTGTACGCCACCCTGTGCTCCTCCCTCTTCTTAAAATACGTATTCACCACAGCCATGCCCATCCTTTTCACAAAATCCACTACCATCTGACCTTCTGCATTCCTCTCCTTAACACCATACCTGCCCATCACGTCCTCATCCCCACCAGTCTCTCACCCTTGGGTACACTCACCACCACTTCATCCAACTCACTCCAAAATTTTTCTTTCTCATCCATCACACACCCAACTTGCGGAGTGTATGCACTAACAACATTCATCATTACACCATCAATTTTCAGCTTCATAAGCATTACTCTGTCTGACACTCTTTTCACCTCCAAAACACTCTTGGCATACTGTTCCTTCAGGATAACCCCTACCACATTTCACCTCCCATTCACACCATGATAGAACAATTTGAACCCACCTCCTATACACTTGGCCTTACTTCCCTTCCATCTGGTCTCTTGCACACACAATATATCAACCTTCCTTCTCTCCATCATATCAGCTAGCGCTCTCCCTATACCAGTCATACTGCCAACATCCAAGTTCCTACCCTCACTACTACACTTCTAACCTTCCTCCTCTCTTTCTGCTTTCGGCATGCTTTTCCCCTCTTCTTCTCCTTTGGATCTGATACACAAAATGCATATGTAAGATTATTTATTTATCACAATTTTTAATCAATGACCCATCCAGGAAAAAGAGATTTTAATATATGTAGAAGACATTTTTATTTTAAAGAAAAACAAACAAAAATATCAACTGAAATGTTTTGTCAGATGTCAAAGTATAACATTTAAAACTGGCCTAATGTGGGGAATACATAGGTTGCCATTGTTTCAGAATGAGCAGAACAGCTACATTGCTAATTATGCCAGGTTTTTACCTCTTCCAAATCAAATGCCATTCAGTTTCACAAAATACATTTAGAAAGTTGCTAGAATAATGGGTTTTGTATTTGCATGCATTTTATGAAGAATATGGAGTTTGAAACTCAAATGTAAGTCATTGTTTAGTGAATTCAGTCCTCAATGAATTGCCAGAAAATTGCAAATTGTAGGTGGAACAGAAAAAAAATGAGGTAAAAATCTGGACATTGTGCAAAAATCTGGAAAGTTGAGAAGTATGTCTTCAATGTTTGCAGAAATTCCAATGTAGCATACTATAGCCACAAATATGTTACTGTCCTGTACATATGGGGATTCCATTTCAAGCACCAGAACTATATTGCTGTCCTGTACATATAGGGGCTCCATTTCAAGGGCCACAGCTATGTTACTGTCCTGCACATATGGTGACTCCATTTCAAGGGCTATGGCTATGTTACTGTGCTGTACATATAGGAGGCCTCCATTTCAGTGAGATGATTCATATAGTAATCACTGCCCTATGTCCACGCAGAGTCCATTTATGTAGAACTTGCTACATGTACCTTGCCCTTACCCTTTTGCTCTGTAACTTCTTATATGATATCAGGCTTCCCAATTTTTTTGTATGTACAGTATATTGATTGGGATATGTCGAACAGCTGCCATGTATACTTATTGCACAAACCTGTTCCGAGAGTTCCTTTCACTAGTGCTAGCAGTAACTCTGCTCATTTTATAGCATATATCTGGACTGTAGACTATCAGCCTGTAGAAGGATCTATATTAGAACATTGAAGTTTCAGAACTTCGAATGTTCTAATATCGACCCCTAGTAACCGAAAACTGATAACATCGAAAATTAAGAACAGCAAATTTTTCCCTAGGGAAAAAATTTGCTGTTCCAAAACACATACACACAACACAAACACACCAAACAAACAGCAATCCACACACATACACCTAAAATCTTACATCTAATCCTACACTAAATTATACATACACCACTATCTACCCACTTACCTTAACCCAAACCCTAACCCTAAAGTTCGTCACTATCACACACACACCTCACCCACGCCCTAACCCTAACTCACCTACCCCACCCTAACCCTCACGTCCAAACATTCGCACACTTACCTGACCCGCGCCCTAACCCTAACTCACCTAACCCGCCCTAACCCTCACGTCCACACAATCGCACACTTACCTGAACCCGACCTGTAACTTTCCACCGCAGAGCTGAAAATGGCGAAGTGACAGGAACGGACAACCGAATTCTTTCCCTAGGAAAGAATTTGGTTTTCTGAAACTTCGCTATTTTCAGCTTTCGGTTACTAGGGGTCGATATTAGAACATTCGAAGTTCTGAAACTTCGATGTTCTAATATAGACCCCTGTAGAATGGGTCCCTATCAAATGATAGAAAGCTCATTTGATAAAAACTCATTTCACTGACACCATAAGATAGAAAGCTCAAAACACTGAAAACTCATTTGACTGAAACTCAAAACACTGAAAATGCTATATGCCCTTTTCCCCATGGTAGTGCGATCCTAGAGTTAGTATATATAGTTACGGGGTGTGGGGGTGTGGGGGGCATAGCCCCCAGCATAGTTTATGTAAATATTGTTTTCTCCAAACAGTTATTCATTGTAGTTAGAAGTATCCATGTGTAGGGTTTAAAATGTATGAAGTATGTGGGGGGCTATGCCCCCACACCCCCCATTGTGGGGGTCTGTGCCCCCCACACACCCCTAACTATATATACTAACTCCAGGATCGCACTACCATGGAGAAAAGGCCATATAGCATTTTCAGTGTTTTCAGTTTCAGTCAAATGAGTTTTCAGTGTTTTGAGCTGTCTATGTTTTGGTTTCAGCCAAATGATTTTCCATCAAATGAGTTTTCTATCAATTGATAGGGACTCTGTAGAACAGGTGGTCTGCTCCATTCCCCATATTTATTCTAAGAGTGGTTTCAGTGGTACAAGTTTCTTTTAATGTAAGTTAAACATTTCTTAATTCCTGAACACTGTGGAACATATGATAAGCCAGTACTTTGTGATGCTTTAGTCAATGATGAAAATAATTTATCAACGTACTTTAAAGATATTCCTCCTTTTGACATAATGTGGCTGTATGTTTCATTGTTTTCTTTATTGTTGTGTTTACAGCTACAGGAAACATCAGAGAATACTACATTTTTCTTTCACAAAGGCAGGCCAATCTTTTGTCTGAGTGAAACAGTCACTCATTCTCTGCCATCCACAGTTACAGTTATCATATATATAATTATATTCTTTAACATCTGCTTCTCACAGTCATATCACGAAAAAATACACAATTGATTCCAAGTCGTGTCAAATTTCTGTTGTCTGTATGCAATAACAAATTTTTCAGGTGTGGCTGTCACTGCTGAGAACTGCAAATGCCAATTCTTGCATCTAGTTTCGCAAAAACAGACGCCTGTAAAAAAAAAAAAAGGGGGAATATCATTTTAGTAATTTTCATAATAAAGCACATTTGCATTATTTCTAAGCACATTGTCTGTCATTATAATATATGTTACTGAGTTCTAAATGTTCAGTGTGTAATTTAGGCAAATTTTGTGTCCCAGCTTCCACGTCTTACTGTTCGGCATCCTGAGTTCTTTTCTCATTATGTAAAAGGGACAGATATCATAGAGAAGAGAGGATTGAAGCTATGATGGGCAGGATGAAAAATTAAAGAAAGGAAATATACAGGAAAAGAGAGACTGAGAAAAGCACAGAAAGAAAGCTAGCTGGATAGATAGCACAGATAGACAGATTGCATGAACTTAACGAAATCTCATAGTTTGAGGCATTTCCAGAATTTAAAATACATCAACAGCATTCTGTTTGGTTCTTCCCAGTGTAAAAAATGTAGTGATATGCTCAGAACAGGGCATATTTTTGGTGCAAAGCAGAAGAATAAGATGAGAGAGAGAGAGAGACAGAGAGAGAGAGAGAGGGAGAGAGACAGAGAGAGAGCTCAAAGTGTATTACACAAGATGATTGCCAAACTTCCTGAGTTACCTATAAAATATTACTTAAGGGGAACATTTGTATTTTGTATTTCAGTTAGAGGACAGAATTTGGGTTTCAGGTAGAGGACAGAATTAAGGATAGAATGGCCAGGCTTCAAATTGTCTGTAGAAGGAGATGTTCTGGTATTTCAGTTGACTCAACCTCTTAACATCAGGAAAGGTAACAGACCATTAAATTGTGGAGCCCTAGGCTTCTGATTTTTATATAGATGACTCTATAAGCCTGACAAGTACTTCTAACATACTTAACTGAGGTTTTCTGTACACCAGTTTTGCTGCCATGTATGGGCTAAAGAACAATGAATACATTGTAGCTACATGAAATAATAATTATTTCAAAGATGTGATGGAATGCACCATTTCCTGAAAGCTGAGTGGAAAAGAGAAGCCTTGTTGCATATGTCATTGCCCCCTCTAAGAGTGAAACTACCTTTACAAGACAACCGTATGAACTCAAAAGTACAAAGAACAGCAATTTTTGAGTACATCTGTCATTTAAAACTGCTGTAGATGCGACAGCAGAGGATTTTATGGGGCCTGAGAATTCTGCTCAAAAATTAGAATGCCAAATAACATCAGTAGCTGAAATAAGACAACTGAAGCTGAAAAGCTGAAATGGCTTTTCTGTATATCTATATATTTATCTATGTGTGTGTGTGTGTGTGTGTATACATGTGGTAGGTAACATGACAGAGCTGCATCATTGTACTTCAAGACAGGGGAGGGTATGGTGTGGAAAGATGGGGTAGGCCATTGTACATGTTTCTAGAACCATAGTCTAAGCATCTGCATAGGATACACTAGTTGCAGGGATTCTATTCTAATACTCATGGGAGTTTTCTTTCACTCCATTGTGACTAATCTGCAAAACCTGTCTCTCCAGCCCGCCACTTAACACGTATGTGACATTGATTCAAATATGTTTGTTACTCTTATGCTTAAGTGTGTAGAATCTGGCCAGGACGTCTTCAGTATTAAATAAGGGTGATCTGGATGTAATGAGTTATGGAGCATGCTTTTCCATTTGGTACACTTTTACAGGGTCTGGGCTGTCATATCCCCCATGTATCAGAGGGATTTTATTATCCACCTGCTTTAACTGATAGAGTAAAATATCAGTTAAGGAAGGAGTGGCAAGATGACGTTCAGCCAGAAAGTGATTTCCATTGTTTTATTAATTGCAATTCAACAAGTCAGTCTAGTAACAAATACAGTTATTGGTCACATTTTCTGCTTTTATTGGCTAAATAAACAAGTGATCACTCAATAGAAATTACAAGTGAGGTAGTAGGAGTTAAAGCTGAGTATTTCGGTTAGAAAAGAAAGAGAAAGAGAAAGAAGAATGTAGATGGATGAGCAGACAGATGGACAGAGAAAGACAGACACATACGTGTGCTGTTTGTCTCTCTCTCTGAATTATATATATATATATATATATATATATATATATATATATATATAGGTTTACTATCATTTAATAGAATCACACTCGGATGAGTCATTGTATCATCGACTCACTTCTGCAAAAAGATGTAAAGCTCCGAATTCTGAGATACACAAAATAAATACCAAATTCAACATTCCTTACAGCTCTGGACCTAGGAACAAGTGTTAACTTGGGTCAAGAAGGGGGCGAGATTTGTCAGTTACAAGTATCGGTGTATGGCATTGTCATCCTTAGGTTTTTGGACTATGCGCAAGTTAGAGTTGACCGAGTGTGATTCTGTTAAATGATAGTTCATAGGTTCATAGGGTAGCACTGGGTTTGACACGGCCTTGTATGTTAAGCAGAGATCGCCTCTGAGTAGGCGATATGTGACAGAGTATAGCTGAAGTTTTTTTAGACGGTCAGCATAGGGCATCTGCTTTAGGCCTGTGATTCTTCTAGTGAGGTATTTCTGTGGCCTTTCCAGTTGTTGCAGATGTCTTGTGAGGTACATACCAAATGACGCATTGTACTCCATAATGGGTCTAATGAGGGATGAGTACAGTGGGACAATGACCTCCTTTTTTCTGGGTGAAAAGCCCATAGTGATGAGGTGTGCCACATAGAATGATTTCCTGACTGTTGTGGCTATGTGGTTATCGAAGGTGAGACCACTGTCCATCTATGTCCCTAAGTCCCTTATCACACTTTCGGTGTTTAGTGTACTGCCACTTATGTGGTAATTCATTGTTACATGTTTTTTCCCAAAGGGGATAACTATACATTTCTAGGCATTGAATTTGAGCCCATGGCTCTAGCTCCAAGCATCTGTTTCTGTAAGGCCCTTTTGTAGAATATCCACATCATTTGGGGATTCAATAATGGCTCCCAGTTTGCAGTCCTCTGTGAACTTTGTTAGCCAGAGTCCATTAGTGCTGGTTTGTAGTTCAGAGAAGTAGATGCCAAACAAGAGCAGTCCCAAGACTGAACCCTGGGGTACTCTGCTTGTCACTTATCTGGAGCTGGATTTTGAGTCGGCTTCTCTTACAGTGTGGGCTCTGTCAGTAAGCCAGTTGGCAATCCATCAAGTGATGTAGGGATTAATTCCCAGCTTAGTAAGTTTATCTGTGATTCCAGAGTGGGGGATGGTGTCGAAGGCCTTGGCGAGGTCCAGATAGGCTGCGTGGGCTGCCTTACCCTTCTCCACGGCTCTGGAGACTGATTCGAAGAAGTCAATCAGGTTGAGGAGTAAAGATCGGCCCTTTACGAAACTAAACTGGGTGGGGTCCAGTGTTTGAAGGTTGCCAATGTCTTTGTTTATAAGTTCCATGATAATGCGTTCCATGGCTTTGCAGATCAGGCTCGTCAGACTGATGGGATGATTGTTCCCGGGATCCAAGGTGGATCCCCCTTGTGGAGTGGGATAACTGTAGCTGTGTGCCACTCATTGGGCATGAAGCCTGAGGTGAGGCTATGATTAAACATGACACTTAGGTGAGGTGCCAGTTCATTTTGTAGTTCATGTAGTACGCAGCCCGGGATGTCGTCTGGTCCCATGGATGCTGTAGTCTTAGCTTTGGAGAGAGCGTTTTTTACCTGTGTGGCTGTGATTACTGATATTTGGCAATCTTTTGGTATTGAGTTGGGCCCTTAGGGGGTGAGTGGGGGTTGAAGTTGGCACTGAATCGATCTGCCAGGATATTGGCAATATCCTTGGGATTAGTATATTTAGTGCCATTCTGTTGTAGCTCAGAGCAGATATGAGCATTTCCATTCAGATTCTTGACATAACTATAGAATACCTTGTGGTTGTCCTTGGAAACTTTGGCAACTTTATTTTCATAACTAGCTTTGGAGGATTTTATGAGGGATCTCAGCTTCTTACTGAGGCTGGTATGGGAGTTTTTTGCATCCTGGGATTTTCCTCTTTTCTGCAACAGTTTCTTCCTTCTGTTGTATAGTTTGTTTATGGCAGGGGACCACCAGATTGGCTTCCTTTTTTTTGGAGGAGAGCATCTTGGTTCTATGTGGGATGGCACGATTCATGCATGCGTGGATGTGCTCATACAGTGCCTTAGTGTAGGACTCAGCAGTCGAACTTTCAGTTCCCGTCTGCATGGCTGTCATGAAGTTTGTCACTTCTGACTTGAGTAGCATGAAGCTGGCTTTGGAAAAGTTTTTTATGGAGGTTTCCCTAATGGGGGGGGGGGGATAGGGGTGGGATGTGGACATCAAGGGTGATTAGCTTATGGTCAGACCTGACCAACGAGGGGGTGACCACTGGTGTGGAGCATCGATCTACATGTTGGTAATGACCAGGTCTAGGACATTTGAGCCCCTGGTGGGACTATGGATTAGTTGGTCCAGGGCATTGGAATTTATGAATTCCAAGAACTGTTGGGCAAAGATGTTGGTACCCAAGTAGTTTTCCCAATTAATGGCAGGGTAGTTGAAATCACCCAGTATTAGGGTGTTTGGTTGTATCTTAATATTTTCTAGTATATTTAGAAAGGTGTAGTGAAAATCTTGTGTCATGGTGGGGATCTGTAGCAAGCTACAGTTTGGATTGCAGTCTTACCCAGTGTTAGTTGCACTTGTAGAATTTCAGATGCATTGTGTTGGGCAGCTAGCCTGGAGGTGTGAATATGGACACTCCTCCGCCTTTAGTGCTTCGGTCCTGAGAAAGAAGAATGTAGATGGATGAGCAGACAGATGGACAGAGAAAGACTGCAATATAAGGAATTAGTTCAGAATTATTGGAGGAACCTGGTGTTTAATAATACTGTAATTTCTATCAGTGAAAATTCAAGTTTAGTACATCCATTTTTTTCAGTTTCTGTGGTGTCCTCTCATGCTTTATTGTATTCTATATAGTCCCTTATCAAGCTTTATGTATGTACGTATGTATGTATATATATATATATATATATATATATATATATATATATATATATTAATTATATTTGTACTAGTGTTTTATTTCATGTTATTTAACTCTCTGGAGCTTTTCTCCCTGGGTCCCTGCTGAAAATGGGTATTTATTACCCAGTAGCACTTTCTTGGTAAACAGATGTAAGTAAATAAATAATAAATAAACTAATACTTTCTAAGTTAATGGCCTCAATGCAAATAAAGATTCTGATAGTATAATTTGTAAGCATCTAATAATATTCCCATTTTTCCATTAAAAAAAAAAAGTTTATTTTCAACTTCACAGGCAGAGGATTATTGTAATGATAGCACTGCAGTGTATTGGGTATATACATCTTTTTAAAGATTAGAGGTAGCACAGACAGGAAATGCATGTCACATGGTGTCTCTTTCTACAAAACATTCATAATATGGGGTCATGGTGGTTGTTGACTTGTCCGAGTTATCTGAGAATTTATGGAGTATCTTGGTAGACATGATAAACATCACAAGGGTCAGAGATGTCTTGCATAGCTATGCTGATTTACTTACAGTTTTTGGTAGCTTGCCAAGATAACGTCTTACTCATATACATCTAGATGCTGTGCCAATAATACATGGTCAAAGTAGAGCACCATCAGCTAACAGGAGTATAACTGCACAGGCAATGACGTGAATGGAAAACTTGGGTGACATTAAGAAACCAGGATGACAGACTGATGAATAATTTGATTGTTTTTATGAAGCAGGAGAATTATTATTTCATTTGCATTGCTCACATGATCTGAATGAAGAGTGCATTACTCTTGCTCACGGATAAGACTGTGGTTAGAACTATGGCAAAAAAAAATATTTTCTGTATTAGACAAAAAAAAAAACAGATATTTTGGCAGAGGAATCTAGATATGAAACTGCAACATATGTGCATTTAATATGTATGCCTTTAGGAAAGTACTGATTTTTGAAAGTTTCATTTGATATTTCTTCGGTACCAGTAATATTCCAAAGAACAGCTGCACAAGTAACTGAAGGTTTAAAAGAAGTTGTGAGCATAAATGATCTGTTAGTGTGGAGACAGACAAAAGAAGAACATGACGAGAGGGTGATACAATGGTTGAACAGACTGAATCCACACAATTTTAAACTGAGTAAGAGTAACTGTAAAATAAGTGTGACAGGACTGAAACAAAGGAGTCATATTCTAACATTAAACTTGACTAAAGTCAAACCCTGGGAAAATCAGAACAGTAGTCAAACCCTGAGAAAATCAGAACAGTAGTGTAAACATAGTGCAAATACTAAAGCCAGAAGACAAATGGCAATTAAATAAACTTTTGTGAATGATATATCTTGCAACCTTTATACCTAATATATCAACAATACCTTTTAGAAAGCTGTTAAGGCCAGATGTAGACAAACAATTGGGCTATGACAAGGAAAATACTTCAAAAGTGCTCAAGAGACTAGTAATAGAAACGTCTACTTTAAAATACTATGACATAAAGAAGCGAGCTAATTTGTAAGTGCATGCAAGCCAGAATAGTATAGGAGTTGTGATCTCAAAGCAAAATAGAGCAGTTGTCAATGGGTCTGATGTGTTGTAGTGTACTTTATTCTGTCTTAGCTGCTGTAACAGTTTAATATATTCAGCTGTAATACTGCCATATGGCAAGCAGAACAAAATTCCCATTGACAACAGGTTGCTTGAAAAACACCATATCAAGCATCAGATACATTTTGTGAGCCTGCAGTCATCAAAGAACTAAGCACAGTGAAGATAAGGTATGTGTTCATCTGAAGAAATAATTGTTATTAATACCCTGCTGATGTGTGAAATTCCATGAGTATATTTATGACAGAGAAGTACTAATGGAAAAGGGCCATAATGTTTTGCAAAACTTATTCTGTTTGTACAAAGTACCTCTAAGAATAATGAAGATTTTGCTTTTCTGTAGAAATATGACTTTTAAGCAGTTATTTAGAGAAAATGTATTGAAAATACAATGTTTACTTTAATGGAAAGAACATTTACAAGAATTAGACATTATTTGGTAAAGTCCACAGTTGCTCATAACACAAAAAATGTAAACAAAATTCAGAGTTGCAGGAGATGTACCAACACTACTTTAGAAATTGAGATAATGAAAGAAGTGACTGACTGGTGAACCAGAGGAAAAATCATCAGTTAGGAAGGAAAGGCAGTCTTATTTTCCATCAGAGATAGTTCCACAGCTTAATATTCAAAGTTGTCAAGATTATTGCACCTAACTGAGAGGCAAAATGCTTGAGAGAATATATGAGTCACCTCTCAGTACAGTAAGTACAAAAAAATTCCAAGAGGCATTGCAGGTGAGTTTCATAAGTGCTATGTCTTAGATTAGGGCAGATACCTAGTACAATATGACTCAGTCATTGTCCATGCTGGTGTGAATGACCTGAGATGTACCTCCCTGGACTACATGAAAAGAGACATAGAGGAGCTCTCTGATCATGTAGCCCAGGCTGGTATGACCCTGACCTTGAGCAGCATCTTACCCTCACCTAGAATGATGCCACAGTACAAAGACAAAATGATCGATTTTAACAATTGGCTACAATTTTGGTGTCATTCAAAGGGGATCCAGTGTCTGTCAGCCTGGGATGACATGCTCGACAAGCCACGTTGCTTCGCTAGGGACGGCTTGCACCTGTCACCACTGGGCTTTCGGATATTGGCAAAGGCTCTTGCCACCCCATAGTGCCTTTTTAGGCAAGGCTCAAAAGTCAAACCCACCCCATAGACAGCACAAGGAACAAAAACTAAGGGTAATGCTGCTAAACGCCAGAAGTCTTAACCTCAAGATGCACGCTCGAAGCTCTCCTCAGTATGGAGAACATCGATATCTGTGCAGTGACAGAAACCTGGTTCAAGGCTCCAGAGAGCACCCCAGCACTACCAGGCTATACCTCATATCATGCTTTTCGGCCCCAAACCCGGACTGAACCACAAAAGGAGGGGGAGTTTCCATATTTATCAAGGATATCCACACCTCCAGGTTAGTGGCATTGCAGCAGTGCACAATCGGAGACCATCCATGTGCAACTAACAGTGGGCAAGACTGCTTTTCAGTTTATAGCATCCTACATACCACCCTCTCAAAGTCAGGAATCCCACTCGGCTTTCCTGAAAACATTGGAGAACATGAAGATCTCGCCGAACACCATTATATTGGGTGACTTCAACTACCCAAACATTGACTGGGAGCACTACTCAAGCCCCAGCACCTTAGCCCAATGGTTCCTGGAAATTATAAACTCAAATGCTATGGAACAACTAGTCACCACTCCCACAAGAGGGGACAACATACTAGACCTGATCATTACCAACATGGGGACTCTATGCTCCACACCAGAAGTATATCCCTCATTGGTAAGATCAGACCATAAATTAATTTCACTGGATGTCCACATCCCGACCCCACCCCCAGCCCAGAAAACCACAGTGAAAAACTTCTCAAAAGCGAACTTCTCACTTCTCAAAACTGAAGTGGAATCCTTCAAGGCCCCAGGGCCAGTGGAAACTATGGCCCAAACTGCAGAATCCTATATAAACGCATTCTATGGACATCTCCAGGAATGCATGGATCATGCTATCCCAAACAAAACCAAGACCCAATCATCCAAAGGCAGGCGTCCAGTCTGGTGGACCCCTGCCATAAATAAACTGTACAACAGAAGGAGGAAGCTACTACATGATAGAGCAAAATCCCTAATAGGGAAGGCATCTCTGATCAGTACTAGCAAAAAATTACGATCCCTCATAAAATCCTCCAAGGCCAGCATCGAGAGAAAAATTGCACAGGACAACAAAGACAATCATAAGGCTTTTTTCAGTTATGTTAGAAACCTGGGATGCAACTCCCAGACTTGTTCTGAGTTGATTCTAAATGACAAAAAATACACTGAACCCACAGACATCGCCAATATCCTGGCAGACAGGTTCAGTGCAATCTCCCCCCCCTCCCCCCCAAAAGAGCAAGTATCTATCCCGGCTGAGGGCTGCCTTCCAAACATCTCAGATGCTCAGGTGAAGGCTGCCCTCTCCAAAGCAAAAAACACTGCTTCCATGGGACCAGATGGTGTCCCAGGTTGCGTCCTACATGAACTACAAGAGGAACTAATCCCTCAAATAAAACAGCTATACAATCTCAGCCTCACTACAGGATATGTGCCCACAGAATGGCGTACAGCAACAGTGGTCCCACTCCACAAAGGTGGAGCCTTTACTGACCCTGGAAACTATCGCCCCATAAGCCTGACTAGCTTAGTCTGCAAGGCTATGGAGAGGATCATCATAGAGCTCATAAACAAAGACATTGGGGACCTACAGACACTAGATCCTACCCAGTTCGGCTTTGTCAAGGGCAGATCCTGCCTTTTGAACCTGGTTGACTTCTTCAAAACAGTCACCAAAGCCATAGATGAAGGGAAGGTAGTCCACACAGCCTATCTGGACCTTGCAAAGGCATTTGACACAATACCCCACTCGGGCATCATAGATAAGCTATCCAGCTTAAATATAAACCCCTATGTCACAAGATGGGTCGCAAACTGGCTCAAAGACAGAACCCACAGAGTGAGAGTTGCTGGAGCCATGTCAGACTCGAAACCGGTCACAAGTGGCATCCCACAGGGTTCTGTCCTGGGACCACTCTTGTTCGGTATTTACTTTTCCGAGGTACAGGCAAACATGGGAGGACTATGGCTCACCAAGTTCGCAGACGACTGCAAACTGGGCGCCATAATCAACTCTCCAGCTGACACAAACATCCTTCAAAAAGGTCTCACAGAGACAGATAACTGGTGCCAGCACCATGGTTTAAAGCTAAATGCCAAAAAAATGTATAGTCATACCCTTTGGCAAAAACAATGTGCCCACAAATTACCACATAGGTGGAAACCCATTAAGTACAGAGAAAGTTATTAGGGACCTGGGGACCCAAGTTGATAGCAATCTCTCCTTTGAAAACCACATTGCCAAAGTGGTTAGAAAGACCTTCTACATAGCCCACCTCATCACGAAGGGTTTCACATCTAGGTCAAGAGAGGTAATCGTGCCCCTTTATTCATCTCTCATCAGGCCCATCATAGAATACAATGCCCCTTTTGGGATGTACCTTACCCGACACCTGCAGCAATTAGAAAGACCCCAAAAGTATCTCACCAAGAGGATCAAGGGTCTCAAACAGATGCCATATGCTGCTCAGTTAAAAAAACTCCAGCTCTACTCAGTTGCATACCGCCTACTTTGAGGCGATCTATGCCTGACATACAAAGCTATGTCAAATCCGGAATTAATGGACATGCTCCACCTCAGTAAATCTAAATCCCTTAGAGCCACACGCTTGAGGGACTTGAACCTCAGCACAGAAATAAATAGAACTTGCTGGAGGGACAGGTTCATAACCCAGAGGCTCCCTTCGCTCTGGAATAGAATTCCAGTTCATGTGAGGCAGAGCACCTCACTGAATCTCTTCAAGAAGAATCTCGATAAGTGGATGGGGGATCGTAGGTTTGTCCCAGGGATTACTCCCGTGTCACTATTAGACAGAGGCACAGTAAACTAAACCTTAAAAAGGGCACAGTATACTCAAATCAAGGGGTGGCGTAAGCCATACAGAATCGGGCTAGGCTTATAATTGCCCCAGGGCAGATAGCCTAGTATGAACCTATGAACCTATGAACCCCCTGTGTAATTCATACAGACTGGTACACAATTAGGTAAGAACTTGCACTCAGTCTCATTCTGTTATATAGGAACAGTAATCTGCATGGAGTGTAGATAACCCAGCTAGGATCATATGTAATTCGGAAACAGTACAACAACTGAATGCTGGCCGATCCCAGCAGAATAAATTAAAGAACCAGAGCAAGGTCCTAGCAGTTGGTGTTGTGCTTCTGTCTACACCGCCCACCTTCACTGCTGATGTGTTGATAAGCTTATGAAATGCAGATTTGTAAGACCACTGAAGAAATCACCAAGATATTGCGGCAGTTTAAGAGCTGATAATGATACAAAAGTTTGAAAAGTTGCTTTTGTTGAAATATCTATTAAATGTAAATAGGGGTATGGTTTTATGTAAAAAGCCAATGATATGCATAATGTAGAGTTAGTTTATTTTAAACATGGGTAGATAAACGCATGATACATCAAAGAATATTTTTAAAATGGAACGTTTTATAATTAGAAACATGGGGTGTAGTGTGTTGGGGTATATATCTTCAAATGCTAGGAAGCACACAGACAGGCTATGCATGCCATGTGATATACTTCTATATAGATTGCAGTTACATTAAAGACCTTAGGGAGAGTGGTATAATATTTTGTGTGTTACAAACACTATTATTTTGTTCACACTGAGTTCATAACCTAAGTATGCTAGCACTTTAGCACAGAGCATTAAGCTTATAAGCTGTTAACAAGCTTCATGCTCCAGTCCTGGGTTCGAATGCCTCATTCTCCATTTCTCTCTTGTATGACTAAATAAATCCAGATAAACAGACAGTGTTCTAAGTGTCTACATAAAAAGAGATAGTCTTGACTAGTGGGTTTAACTGGTTAACAAACTAATAAGGTAAATAACAGTTACTAAACTTGTCCAAAAGTTTGTGAAAATTAGGTCTGGATCTGTTAAGCATACTATTATATCAGCAGACTATGAGAGAACAGCATATATTTAATATTTAATATATATATATATTTTAATTTCTGGTTCTTAAATTTATTTTTGCGCTGGCAGTTTTATAAATGTAGCAACTAAGTAAGGCAAGAGTGTTGAGCCTTACTGCACTCCTCTCAGTGAAGCTGAGAATATTCTACCTTCTTTTTTGTAACATACTTTAGAGTTTGCGTATGCATTTTACTTATAGTATGGCCTTACAAATGATAGAATGCCATGCTAAGACTTCTCATATAAAGGGCTAGTGAATGGATCAAACTCCATATTGTCAGAACTTATTAATAACACTTCCTTTATTACTTCTCAACAATATTGTTGTATGAGGAATCTTCTTACCATGTATAGCTGCCACTTTTTTACTCATCCTTCTTTGTCTTCCCCTAACAAGTTTTTTTTTTTTGTATCACTTTTTCCACCTCACTTCCTCTCTCTCTGTCTGCATTGGTCTATAGTCACGTGACATTGTAAAAATTGTCTCTAGATGATTTGGCTACACTGACTAATGTTACTAAAATTGTCAATGGTATTTAATTGTGATAAGTGACAGAATCACTATACAGGGACCCTTTTCCCACTGGCAGAAGCCCTTTTGGAAATCCTAGGTATGTTATTGTTTTGTTTAGATATGTTTTAATTAGTTTGTTTTCGGTTAGAAAAGACAGTCAGAAGTGGGTCTGTTTTGCACTTAATGCTACTTCATGAATGTATAGTTATTTATGGTTATCTTTAGTTGTTTATTCTGTTATTTAGCGTTGTTTCATTCTAATAAAGAATTGTATTTCTAGGGGCAGATATATTGTTTCCTGGGGATTGTTTGTGCTGATTGAGCATGTACAAGTGCATAGTTTATTTTAGTTTGTTTTATTACTTTTGTTTTTTTATTTTAAGTTGTAATGAATGGAAAACGATGATGCCTGTGTTTCTGTTTACATTTAATATTTTTTATTTAGTACATTTGATAACCAGGTACAGGGGCTTCTTTTCAAATGCAGATAAGGAGCACATCTGCTTAAATGACTTTCTCAGAGTCGCACAGTTGCCAAATGAGGTGGAGAGAATGAATTGCTGAACATTTTGGCTACAGGTAGCAGCTCACTGACAGTACAGAGCGTTACTCCTCTGTGCTAACTGGCAGGACTTACTTATTTTATTTAGTATCTTAAACCAAATGTAAATTAGGATTTAGGAATGTAGTTTCAGGTGAGCTAGAATATTTTTGGTGGTATCAGCATGCCTGTTAATTGTCATGATTTTTGCAATGTCCAGATTTTTGCTTCATATTTTTGGTCTGTTTCTCATAAAATGTGTGCTTTTCTGGCAAACCATCAAGGATTAAAGTCACTAAATAATGACAAGCATTTGAATTTCAGACTTCATACCCTTCAGAAAATGCATGGTAACACAAAAAGTGTTATCCTATCAACTTTCTAAATTTATAAGAGCAGTATTTAAAACTTGTCCCTATTTTTTTGGCCTTTGTCCCCCATTATTTTGGATTTATCCCAATTTCTTGCACAAATAGGTTGAGAGGTGTGGGTTTCAGTGTCTCTCTTTTGAGTATGTTGTATGCAAAGTCATTTTTTACATTATACTGAATGGGAATTGGTCCATATTTCAGTTTATTTATATATTTTAATTTAACCAAGGGTAGATTAGGCTTTGGAGTTAGTGTCTAATAGTCTAAATAGAAATATTGCTTAATCCCTTTGCTATACTGTCACTGCTTATTTAATGCACTTATTTGATTCTGTCCCCTTCTCCTCATTCTGTTTGTAGCATTTGATTGTATTTGAATTAAAATTTGTAGACTCGTTTTATACAGTTATGCATAATATTGCAATGTATTTTACAAATCTTTATTTTATATTATTGTGGAGCTTTTCTACCAAGGCCTCTGCTGAAAATGGGTTGATCACCCAGTTGGACCATCCCAGCAAACAAATGTCAATAAATAAATAAAATAAAATAATTGGACTGGCATGTTTTGGAGGGTGTCCATGTGTCTTATTTTGTATATGCAGTATGTAAACTTTATTTTACCTTTAGTTTAGTACCATAAACAGTCACTGGTGTTTACAGATGGAGGCTGAGTGGGTGGGTACTCAACACTAATATTTGGAAGGTTGCTTTTCAAGGTGGCTCACAGCTAAGCAGACAATGCCCAGTGGATTGGTTCATAGGTTCATAGGTTGGTACTAGGCTATCAGCCCTAGGGCCTATACAAGCCTAGCCATAACAATTCCCTGGCTATTTCTTCCCACACTATTTATTGCCTTTGAATCCCTGCACATTTCACGTGACAGTTAATTGCCTATGAATCCCAGTCTTGGATTGTTAGGGGAACATTAGTAGCTTTGATGTCATGCTGAAGGTAAACTGATAATCACCAGCAAATGTTGCAGATACATCAAGAGAGGACATAAACAAATCTATGCCTACCTACACAGTGTACCAAATATATAGTATTTTAATGTACTCGCTTTGTAAGGTCTTCAACTGATGTAGAGCATGGTTTGGGTGTGTTTTTTTGTTATATAGTAGCTTTATATAGGATGTTAGCACAGGTCTGAAGGTGAAAGTGGATGCTGTTGGGCAACAATGGGATTAAATGCTGAGTGGAGGGCAGAACGTGTTTTCAATAATTCTATAATTTGCAGGAATCTAGGGATAGGAAACAATTGTTTTTGCACAGAGACCGGATGTTTTCCTTTCCCTGAGTTTTGACAAATTTAATGTACAACTAATTAATGTGCTTGAGGTGTACATGCATGAGGATGATGATGGCTTTGCTTCCTCACAACACCACTTCAGTCTCTGTTATTCACTGCCTGAGGATAATGGTCAGTGAAGGAAGAGTTTTATTTTCTGTTTTTGCGGTCTTGTGCACTGCTCAGTTTTCCTTTGAGCCGCCATGATTAAGCATAAATATGAAACAATTATATTAATCAAATAATTAAACAAAAGCCCAGTTTAAATGGATAGCATGCATATTCTTTTCTTTTCTAATTCCTTTTTGTTTTTGTTCATGTTTTTATTCATTTCTTAATTTGCTAAACTCACTCTGAGCAAATGCCTTATTCAGGTGCAATTTTGGAGTTCTGTCTGGTTAAATATTGATTCAATTTTATCGTTAACAGATGAATTTCATTCCATTACTTTCCTTTTGTTATAGTCAAATGTGAAAAAGGATATTTGAATTTTTGTGATAAAAAATAATATTTGTTTTTTTCTCTGAGTAATGGCATCCTCAGAGATTATTATAGTAAGCAGCAGCCAGTATATGGGTATGTTGAGGCCTTGCCTCTGCAAAAATACTACCTCAGACAAATTTCCACTCATGATTACCTGATCACTTGTTTGTGTATTCAGTGCAAAGGGGTTGTAGTTACTTAGGAAACCATGAATGACACCATTATCAGCACCATCTCCTCTTTTCCCATTTCGTACATGGGGTTGGGGATGTCACCTCAACAATTAGCATCACCTAGGGCCAATAAATCCATGAACAACTCATCAAAATTGTGCTGTGGTCATTGGCATTTTCTGTGAGGGGAAATAGCCTTCCCTGATATGCATCAACCATAGAGTTAATAATAAAAGTAAAAACAGTGAAGGGCCAAAGCTTGCTGATTGGTAGCTTTGAGGTGGATTCAGAAGCTGTTTTAAACAGCTGCATTCATTATAAAGTAGAATGTGAATAGAAAGCCCGCGAGGAAATAATATCTAGTTTGTTTTGCATTTAATATACTTCACCTCTAGGCTGCTTGATAGCCACATAACATTGATGTGACTTAACTTTCTTCTTCTTGTACGACATACTTTTCTGGATGTAGTGAAGTTACAAACCTGACAAGTCATTATTTCCCCAAGTCCTGAAGGAGGTAAAACCAAGCTTCTTTCTGAGAAATATCTCTGAACGCTGAGACTGCTAGCAAATTACTTCTCTGATCTCATTCCCTAATCAGTGAAAATATCAGAATACTAACAACTTATCATAAAAAGTCTGAAAATTTCAGAAACTGACAGTTGCTAACTTTACCTAGACATAACAAAGACAATTAATGTATAACGGAGTCAACAATAACACAAGAGTACTGGGGTGTAATATCTAGTATTGGATTTTGTATAAAAACATAAATTATTTTGTCAAACTGCAGTATTTTTGCATATGTATGTCTAATACACGTTTATGCAAAACCACACAATTAATATAAATTCAAAGCTGAGCAACAAACCTTTTAAAATTTCATTTATCATAGTTTGAATGAAAAATTGCTTGTTACATCATACAATCGTTATAATATTAGGTACAATTATTACATATGAATGCATAGCGGAAAAGGAATATACTAAAGATTTTAAAGTGTATTAATACAGCAAGCTGGATCCTAGAGGCAAACATGTTTTATGAAAAAAACAATCTCTGCATATGACAGTGTAACATGATATTTGGCTGAAATGGAGAATGTTTAATGATAAAGTTTGCGTGTCTTTTTTTTTGTCTCATAAGCTTGATAGCACTGTGCAGCATTTTTGGAAAAGACATACTGTGTCAAAAACAGACATGAGGGTTGCCTGATGGTGTCCATATGCAGAAAGCTCAGATGAAATTATGGACAATTCCTCATTATGGGATGTTAGATATATATAGCACCTTTAAAGCAGCAGAAGGGGGCAACAAAACCTGTAATAGAGTATAAAAAATACAGAATGGGCCTAAAGAGACAGTCTTCCCAATGGAAAAAACAGAGAATAATACAACAGATCAACGTCATGTGGAATGCTTTATCTTTATACAAACTGTCTACTGATTGTTATAAACTTGAAATGGTAAAATCCTATGAGGGTGAGCAAAGAAAAGGAGAAGCCCAGCAGGGCAAATTGTACCTTTTTGTTTTTTTTTCCCCTGCAGCTATCCATCAGTCATGTTATATCTGTGATGTGGAGTCGGTGTGGTTGTTGGTAGCAGTTAGGTTTGTCTTTAATTTCCTGGTCTTCAGATTCCAGGTCACACTAGGTTTGATTTGTATTTGTTTCAATAAGATCAAACCAAGCAGAAGCTTTGCAGCGGCACCCTCCACACTGCAAAATTTCTGCTTGGTTTGTTTTTGACCCAGAATAGGTTGCATACTGGGTTTTCTGATACTTCAAGAAATACCATGGATTTTTCTTTTTGTTGCTGTTTCAATGAGATCCTGCTGCCCTATTTCCTGATGAGGGCTCTGAGATCCCAGAAACTGGTTAGAGACTTCCAATAAGAAATCCTGGGCTTTCCTTATGCTAATTCTGTGGAATCAGTCTGCTTTGTAGTACCGAGGCCTCATTCTGTAGGCTCCTCAGATACCATTTTATTAGGATGGCCTGTTTAAACCCTCAGAGTTTGATTTTTAATAATTTCAATATATTGTCATCTGTTACTTTATTTTTACATTTCAGCCATGCACAGGTATTTCAGTTGCCAATATTTGTAACTGTTGCCCTTAGGTGTAGTGCCTAGGTTTAGGCACACTATAAATTAAAAATAAAGAATAAGAATTTTTTGTAGGATAGCACTTGTTTGTGTCTTTCGGCTTTTCCTGGTTAGGGGTCGCCACAGCAGAACTCCGGTCCGCTAATGATTGGTAGTGGATTTTTACGTACCGGGTTACCAGCCCTGAGAATCGAATGGGACAATGAGGCGACAACGCTACCGCAGCACTGAAATATTTTCATATGTGTCCTGTATTAGTGTAGACTGTTATATCAGTCCATAAAACTTAAATTCTGCTATTAGTGACCAAAATTGTATGCACTATAGGAGTTTAACTTTGTAAAAGGGCATTTAATATGATAATGATGTAAACAAAACTCTTCTTTAAGGCTACATTGCAACAGAAATAAAACTGTTTATTCCTTTAGAAATTATTTCTAAACAATTAATGAAAATAGTCTTCTAATGAATATAAACTTGGATCTGTTAAAAAGAAGACGTGAAAGATATGGTTTTAGGTTGTATTCATTGCACTGTTTCTTGCATATGTAGATGATTTGAAAAAATGAAGAAAAAAATAACTAAAAATAGTGTAATTGCTGTTAAAAGCAGCAGTGGTAGTACCGCTTCAAGCAACAAAGTGACTGCTAGGTAACAACAGCCTCTAGCAATATTCTTTAGCATGCGCTTTGCTAAGAGCAGTGAAAGACGACACCCATGTGTGTGTGTTCAGTAATGTTGCTAAACTGGATACTCTGTAGGTGTACAGGTCAAAAAATAAATGTTGCTAAGCTATAATAATGCTTTTGAAAACTAAATCCATAGCAGCAAAATGTTTTCTTTGGAGTGTGATGTGTAGAAAACAAAAGTAGTAACTACTAAATAATCATGTGATAACAGCCTTGACTACATCACAAATAATGCATAAGATTAGATCCATCATAAAATATAGAGTTTGAAGATGAAACCTCATGAATTATCAGGTGTCAACTGATCATAACAAAACAATGTTACACAGAGTAGTGTTTTGCCTTTTTCTCTATGGTTGTGTAACCTGGAATATGGTCACATAAGTTAATGGGGAGGGGGGGGGGGTGTAGTCCCAGTGCCAACTTTCTTATTTTTAAGGGAAAAAGACGACTGTTTTGATAATTATCAGGCACTACACCTTCTATTCTCCTACATAGATTCCTTTAGTACCCACAATTTGATTTTGAAACTGTTATGACCAAATAGGTGCAAAAGCTGTTGGGACAAACTAGATTGCGTTTTTTTTAAGAATTTCATACCATAATGCCCGCTTATATTGTACTCAGGCTGCCATCACCTAAGCAAATCCCCAACTCACATATTCAGCCTATCCCTCACCACCAACATTCTGCAGCACCGCATTAAGAATGCCCACATTATCCATCTGCCTAAATCACCTGCAGCCTCAGATCAAGTGTTTAGGCCCATCACCAAACTTTGTCCACTAACTAAGATCATTAAAAGATTTCTTTTTGATCAAATTTTAGAATGCATCAAGAAGTGTGATACACTTCAGAATAGACAACGTGGATTTCGATCTAACTATAATACTGTTACAGCAGTAAATATCCTCACTAATCTAAAGCAACATGGACTCAGGTCTGACTGGCACATTATTTAGTGATCTGAAAAGGGAATTTAAAGTGGTCAATCACACACTACTGTTAGATAAACTAAACCACTGCGGGTTATCTGAGGAAGTCATGCAATGGTTCAATAACTATCTTGTCAAAAGAATATTCATTTTTTAAAGAACATTTCTCCCTGACCATCTGCACTACCAAGGGTGTCTGCCAAGGATCTGTTCTTGGCCCACTATTATTTGCCCTGTATATAAATGATCTCCCAGGGATCTTACAGACATCAACTGCATACTTTAAGCTGATGATATAGTTTTTATGGTTGCAGGTACCAATGCTGACAATTCCAGCAGCATGCAGGAGGAATTTAAAATGTTGTGGAGTTGGTTCTCCACTTTCATAATGAAAATCATTATTGTAATAGACTCCTCAGGAACCATACTTGAGGTACCATGGATCAGTCTCTGAACTTCCATGCCCATCTGGAAGTTCAAGCAGATGATGAAGTTCTAGCCCAACCCCTTATGTCCAATAAAATAGCCAACATGATCTTGCACTGAGTCCAGGCATCCAATCACATTTAATGTACTTATCCCCTGTCATAGTCACCCTCTCCTCACGTAACACCACCATGCTGAAAACAACAGAGAACAGAATACTGAGATTCATACGTTTGTCTAATCCCAATTAACACCATTGTACCGCCCTTGAAAAACATACACGACTGCCAATAGCTGCCAGAGCGACATTCCTGCTGGGTATTTTCACCTTCAAGCGTCTGAAGAAAGGGTATTGCCAACCACTGAGAAACTTAGTAATGATTAGAGAACAAACGCACTTGGATCCAACTGACCTGTGCAATTGGTTAGACTTCCTTTCAGATTAACCATTACAGAGAGTTCCTTTACAAATCTCACTCCAGCATGTTGGAACAAGCTGCCAGGCAGCTTAAAGTCAATAAACAAACTACAAGACCTTAAGAGACAACTTACAAAGCATCTTACTGATGAAAATGACTGCAAATATGTAAAAGATCTGGATAAGACTTTCTGAGTTGTCATCTTTCAGCACATGACCAATGCCATATCCACCTGCAAATCCTGAAGGACAACCTGACGCCTTACAATTCTGATGTAAATAATACATCTATTTCTGTGAATTACTTACTACAGAACAGCAACAATTTCAACAACAATGTGAATGATTTATTTAAATGTAAGTACACTAGGGAGAGTGGTTGCAGAGACGTGTAAAATCCTAAAGCGTTAGAAGTGCAAACTCAGTTCATTGATGTATAATATTATATGTACAACACTGTGTTATTACACTTTTAACTGTTAACTATAAAATCAGTTCTTTGATGTCTAATGCTATGCAGTCAATGCATATATTATTACTATTGTAATTATTATGTGTTTTTCAGCCATTGTAAACAATTTCAGTGATGTACTTCTGCCTTTATGGTTTGGGTCGTGGCTGAAAATAGTCCAAAGACCACAGTCCACTTGCCTTGTTAACAAATGTAAACTAAATAAATAAATTAATAAATAACATGTATTTACAGTTGATAATTCATAGTTAGTTAATAACCATCCTTTCAATCTCTTAAGCTTTAACTATAATCCACAATACATCTATTGCATTTGGAAAATTAGTACAACATACTAGAACATACTGTGGTCCACCTGAAGTAATTGTGTGGTCAGAGAAGGTCTGAGCAGTGATTAGCCAAGACAGTAGCTATCTGGAGCAGATACCCATGACCTGTGTGAGTGTTTAATATGCTATGAGCAAGTAAGAAACTGCAATAATCTACCTGTAAGATCCAAATGATAGTGTGCACCAGTATTAGTGGCAGAATATGAAATACTTGTAGATAAAATGCCCTTTTTAAAGAAGAAACAAAAATTACATGCACAACACTTTTCTGCAATAGACTTATGCATTCCAGATGGTATGATAAATGATATATCTGTTAACAGGATCCTTTTTATGAAATGTTTCCATTTTTGGCAATCAGTACTTTCCAGTAATTTGCTGTCTACATGTGGCAGTTACTGGAAGAATGGAAGAAGGCAGAAAGAGTGTAACAATTCACTACTTGTAAGACAGATACATAGGGCTATTTTTAGAGGCTATTCTGTTCTTTATCACGCACACTAAAATGACATTAAACAGGAGCTTCTCCCAAGTAAAACCATGCTGCAGGCTGTTACACCTGCCCTCCCCATGTTATTGCACATCCGGCATTAGCTAAAAATGTACTGATTCCTAAGCTGGAATATAGGTTCACAGGTAATTACTAGGCTAGTTGCCCTTGTGGGCCATTTTAAGCCTAGCCAGTTTTCCTTTTTTTGTGCCCAAAATAACCTATCCCATTTTGTTACAGATTGGCCTCACCCATTCCATGTTCAATAATTATATATTGCTATAAATTATAATATATTAAATCTAATATATTTATTAATATATAGTATTATATTATATATGTAATATGGGCTGCTTATTGTTGCTCTTCATTCTAGCCATAACTCCCACCTTCTTAAAACCACAAGTTACTAAACTTTGTCATTTTTTTTTGAGAGACTCTCGTATGTACCATCGTGAACTTTAAAAAAGGCTCACTAATTTTTGCTTATTAGGAGAACTATTCTATTTTTTAAGATGATGACACTACAGCAATGTCTGTCATTAGCTGCAAAACCTTATATTAGGAAATATAATTGTTCCCTAAGAAGCAACAACAACAATGATATTTTGCCACTGAAGAGACCCCCCCATGTGGTTTAACAATAGAGGAGTGAGCATTCTCTAAAATCATCCTTACTAGCTACAATCATTTATCTACTTATATCTGAAAGCAGTAAATGTTGGAGGGTTTCAAAAAAAAAAGAAGCTAAACAAACATCTTTTTTTCCTAGTGAATGGATGCAGGTACGTTAGAGATAACATTGAAATATTATTATTATTTTCAGTGATGTTTGTGCGACATACTTTATGCACAATTTTCATTTGCACGATACGAAAAACTTTCAGGGTGATTTTCTTTTGCTCTGCAAAATAAATTTACTGTGCACCCAATGCTGTGACCTCATGTCATATTTGTTGTATTGAGTATATTCTATGTTGTTATATATTCCAAATGTATTATACGTTGTTGCATGTATCTTATTTGTGGTAGCCGATTTACTGTTTGTGATTATTGTATATGCCCTAACTAGGAGTTTTGGTTTTGGCTGAAAATGGTCAGTTGACCAGCCTACTTACCTAGTTAAGTGAATGAATGAATAAATAAATATCAGCACCCTTAAGCCTTCATAGGTGCTAGTTCAGGCAGGGTGCTAAACCCGTCTAGTGTTGGGAGGACACTATCTTTATAAGTAATTGGAACTTTGTCTTCCCACGTCCTTCCATCCTGTACTTAGGCATAAATGAAAGGTGTCAGTGTGACAGATGTAAGTAATAAGATAGAAGGGGTAGTTAAATGTAAGTGTAATGGGCTATGTCATGTAAATTCATGTAAGCCAAATGCATCATAGATCACACCATAGAATGAATGTACCCCCATGAAGTAGCATGTTACACATACATAGTGCATGTAATTATTAACTGTGGAGATTATTGTCATTTATAGACACGTTTAAATCACTATTAACTACTTTAAAAACATTGAGTTTATAATGAATTGCCTTGTTTAGCTTTAAGGGACTGACTAAGAAATATTAGTTGAATAGTGACCCTCAAAGAGTACCTACTTAGAGGTGGGATCTGCCACACAGACATTTTTATTATTCCATGTACCTTACTTTAGATTTCTTCAAATTAGCTAAGCATTCAGCTGAGGTTTAGATGTCAAAGTCTTCTGACCATCCCTCTGTAGTGACACTCTTACATGTTCTGTTGACTTAATTATTTGTTTACAGAGAGAGTAGTACTCAGGATAGGGGCTGACCAAGGTTGTACTGATTGCCATCTGGCAGAATCAAATGATCTTGAGATGGGTGGTTGATGGGACAACAGACATAAGGTGAGGAGCTGCCGTGTGGTGGGTTAGGAGTAACAACTGGGTGGGGTAAATAGTCTGTTGTTTTCTTTTTCTGTCTGTTTTCGTCATTACATGTATATCGACTCCTGTGATAAACTAGTATAACTATCCAGTCACTGCCTGCCTATGCATGGCCAGATACATAGATGTAGACATCTGCAGTGATTATTTCAGCCCACATCGCTCACTGCCAATAGTGGAAATGTACCTCAAGTAAAAGAAGTTAATTTATGTAATTAAATCATTAAAAAAATTAAATATGCTTCCTATATATCTTTGGTGTATAATATTAACAATCACTTCCCAGCTATCTGTGATTATTGATTTGTCCACTCCTGCCAAGCTGTATATACTCAGGGTTTGTCCTTATAGATATATCAAAATAAATCACATCTGTTGCTCGCCATCACTAATGATCAAGCAGTGATTATTCCATGTTTTAGCTTAATAGCTAAAGGAGACACTAAGCGACATAGTCTTCTCCCTCCATCCCTACCTTCATCCTTGTTTGTATCAACCTCATGGCCTCTTAAGTACCTCATTGGATTCCCTTTGCACCAACCATTCTGGTAGGCCTTGTCATGGACCCACAACTCTCTCTCTGAAAAAAAAAATACTTTTGTGGTCTGGGGAGTAGTAAGTCCTTACAGTTTTCTGTCTGCGCCTCCCTCCATCTCCATCCATATCCTTCCTTTTCAGAATGATCCCTTCATGTGTCCCTGACATGATCTTGTGGGACCGTATCGTGTCCCCTCCTCTGTACTTCCTGTTCAGAATGACCCTTCACATCTCCCTGCTTAAGTGTTGTGCACCAGCATCATACCAATCCTGTCTTTTCAGGTTTCAATGATAAAAGCTCTACTTCATCAGCCTCTGGTCATATTTCTTCCTTTCATCCCATTGACCTTTTTTATAGTTTTCTTTGGAATTCCTTTCAATAGTGTGATGCCCTTTTCCTTATGTTCTTAAGAACTACATAAACACTTAAGATAGGGACTGACCAAGGATGTACTGAGTACAAGCATGACCTCCTTCCTTTTGGGAGCTGTCCCCTGCTGGGTACACTCCAGCATTCTGTCTGCTGCTGGCACTGCCCTCTCATGATGTGTCTGGTGGTGTAGTACATGTATGATCAACACCTCCAAATCCCTTTCCCACTCTTTTGCCATTATTTCTAATTCCCTGAGCTGATACTTACACAAGAGGTGATTTATATGGTGTAGTTTGTATCTGTTCGCATTGAACTACATCTGCCACCTTTCTGCCTTTCCAAATCTTTTCTAGACTTTTCCACTCAACTTCCACTATTGTTCTTATCCATGAATCATCAACGAAGAATCTGATACTGTTCTTTATTTTCTCAGATACGTCAGAGATAAAAATAAACACAGTGAATAGTAATGGACCTAGAAGTGACTCCTGTGGTCACTTCCCTAACTCTAGACATTGACCATTCACCACAGCCCTCTGTGGTCTACATTTCACCTATACACCTAGCAGTTTCTTTATTATACTTCCTTCTCCTCCAGTTTCCTGTCATCTACCTGTTTGGGACAGAGTCAAGGGCCTCGATGAAGTCCAGACAGACTATCTACTGGTACTCCTATGCCAAGTTCACTTTGGAGCCAATCATACAATTGGACTAGGTTTGAATGACAGCTACTTCTGGCCATGAACCCATGTGGGTTTCAGTTCAATAGATTGTTGTCCTCCAGAAATGCTACCGGATTCCCCACAGGATTCTGATTGTGACTTAACCTGTGACATTTCCAAAGCTAGCAGGCCTATAGACCACCACGCTTTTCTGCTCTCCCCACCCTGTATACAGGTACTCCAGTCCTTTGTCATTATTGCAGCAGTAAGTAATCGAATGATCTTTGTTGGGGAGAATCTGCCAATAAAGTAGCCAGATTTCTAAGGACTCTGGACTTAGGCCCATCAGGTTATCCTGCTATGCCTTCCCTAACAGCAATTATTTCCCTCTGAACCTCCTCCCTCTCTATTTTCATGTCTGCCCACTCTTTTCTTCATTCTGCCCAGCTCTCTCTCAATATGGCGCACTCTGCTTTATTTCTTTTGTGAAGATTGAAGAATCGTAATTAGTCAGTACCTCTGCTTTCTCGCATTCCTCTTTAATCTCCCTCCCATCTTTGATCAGGCTGGCAAGTTCTTCCCTCCCAATCTACTTTCTACTTTCTGTTTTGTGAATAAAAAAGCCCTTTATTCCCTTTTTGATCCCTTCTGATAGCTTCCTTTCAATGTTAGTCTTATCCCTTCTGGTAACTTCCTTTCACGGTTAGTCTTATCCCTTCTGGAAACTTCCTTTAAATATTAGCCTTATCCCTGCTGGTAATTTCCTTTCAATGTTAATCTTTGCTTTGTTTATTATCTTTCTTACATTTTGATAGTCTTTTTGCAATGTTGCCCCCACCATCTTCCTTTCCCCACCATACATACCTCTTAATTGCCAAGATTTTCACAGAATGTCCAGATTTTTTCCTCATATTTTTGGTCTGTTTCTCTTAAAATGTCTGGTTTTCTGGCAAATCATTGAAAACAGAAGTCAGAAAATAATGACAGACGTTTGAGTTTCAGACTTCATATCCTTCAGAAAATTCATACTAATGCAAAGCCTGTTATTCCATCAATATTCTAAGTTTATAAGAGCAATATTTAAAAAATTGTCCTTATTTTTGAGCCTTTGTTCCCCCATTATGTATGGCTTTGTCCAGATTTCTTGCATTAAGAGGTTGAAAGGTATGACCCCTGCATTTCTACCTTTTGTAGATCCCATATTTTGCCCTACATGCTAGACTCAGATTTCATTGTACCAAAACTGAAGTTCTTCTCCTTTTTGCCACTTTCTTGCACCCTTGTCCATAGCCCTGAGACTCCGTTCCTGACTTATTCCCATACCCTTGGTTTGCTCCCAAACTCTTCCTTGGTACCTTCTCCAATATGGCATTATGTACTCTTCCAAAATTTCAAACCATTACCTTTGTCTTTTTTAGTTTTACCCGTTTCCCATACTCTAAACACTCAGTGGTACAATCACTGTTGGCTAACTGTGCCTTAACTTGGATGCCCATTACATCCTTGGCATTGGTTAGGACCAAACAAAATTCTTTCCTTTCCTGTCCTATCCAGTCCAGTCATATATAAGCTGGTTGAACTTCTCACAGTCCAACATCTCAATAAACTATTGTTCATTGTCTATAACGGAGGTTGGAATCAGTCTGCAGCTGACAGATTATGATTCCCCCATGAATATTACCCTCTTTCTTCTACTCCACTTCTTCATTCTCTCTTCCATTTTCTCAATAAACACTCTTGATTGTGTCTGGGGAATGATACACTCTGTCACTGCGCTAGCTATATCTTCCTTCCTCTGCCTTAACTGCTGGGGAACATAACCTAGCTTCTACACCTGGCTGTAGTTATACTCCATTCCTGTTGTAATGGTCTTCCTCGTCTCTAACCTCACATTAGAGGCCTTTATTTAACTCATTCACTCCAATGAAGCTCAGGAAGTTGGCACTGTAACTTCCAGTGGGCGGAGCCTAAGCCTTTTGACAGAATCAAATTATGTCCTCACATTTCAAACAAATATTCAAATCTCTGGAACCATAGGGGTTATGAAAGAAGTATAAATGGCAAAACTCTTCAGCACAAACTATTTTTATAAATGAAGTATTCTTTAGGTTCTAGGTCTTAATCCGAATTTTATAGGTCACAGTAAACACAGTAACTATTACATTTGTAATATTTTGTAAACAACTTACAATGTCTCTGCAACCACTCAAGTTACACACATACTGTCAGCAGCATTTTATTCATCTAACTGAGAGCTTCCATATGAACCTAAGAATTTCTGTCTGTGTTACTTGGTTGTTGAGATATTTAGAAAAATGTGAAAATTATATCTATATAAATTAATATCATAAAAAAACAACAGTTAATATCTATTTACCTGCACTAGACAGAGGTCAAAAATTAATGCATTTGAGGTTTACCATTGTGTAAGCTTTAGGATGAAGTATTTTAAAATGTTGTACATAGCATGGTTTTGGAATTATATATACAAATATGAACAAGCAATATTTGATGCCTAGAGGCGTCAGTAGGAGTTAACTGCAGATGAACCTGGAGGTGTCACTTGGCTGTAATGAGTTAAGTAGCTTGTTAGTGTGGTCTACCACACTGCATGATTATAGTACACGCAGCACACACATTACATTCCAGAAGTGGCAGAAAGATAAGCTAGAATCTGATACTGTTTTTTATTCTGTCATATATGTCTGACATAAATGAACACAGTGAAGATTACTGGACCTAGGACAGACCCCAATGGCCACTTCCCTAACTCCAGATGTACCATTCGCCACAGCCCTCTGGAACTCTGGATATGACAAGTTAAGCAGATGAAGAATTTATCTCAGATGCAATCTACGAGTGAGAGGGGGGAGGTAACCCACTCTAGAACAATTCTTCTTATAGCTCCTGAGTTTGATGGAGCTGATCTAGAAGAATATTGCGATAAAGCATGTCATACGCCAAAGAAACCAAGGAGAATGAAAACAATAATGACATTTATCTCTCTAAATTAGGAAGTCATTAAAGTCCCACAGTTTTAATTGAAAACAAAACACCAACCAGAAACCCTGTACTTTCTGTTTGTTTTCTGCTTAATTTTTATTTTTTTGCAGTTTTGCTGAATTTATTCTTTGATGTGTTAGGATTCATTTCTTAGTTTATTATATAATAGAATTTTGTTTAGCAGACTGAAGCAAACATAGTATGAGAATATTGTCTTATTTGAAAGGATTTTGTCTTTATAATTAATATATTTAAGTAAGGTGAGTTGATGTTACAAGGGGAACTTGCTTCCTGCAAAAGCAATATTTTTATATAACCTTTATTTACAGTCACTTTCCATATAATTCAAATAATTCTAAACATTTCATATCATAGTGCAAACATTTATTTTACAATACAAACAATATAAACCTAAGAAGCAAAGAACAAGAAATTAAAAATCTGATTATTAAACATTCCTATGCCTTATGCAATATGTACCACATAGTAATCAACTATTCTTGTGGTTAGAACATGTTTACATAAGAGTAAATAATTCTGCTACAGACACTATTCTTTGTTCCATTTGTTAGTTTTCCTTTACCCATTTCTTATTGTTACGACCCAGCATAGAGCACTACTCAATATCCCGATCCTTTTTCAAGGGGCCATAAGGGAGAGAGAGGATTAAAATTAAATCATCAGCCTGAAGATTGCCACAAACTTGTCATCACTGAGCATGCTCTCCAGGAAGTGGGCTATCAGCGCAATTACTGAGCATGCTCTCCAGGAAGTGGGCTATCAGACCAATTACTGAGCATGCTCTCCAGGAAGTGGGCTATCAGCCCAATTACTGAGCATGCTCTCCAGGAAGTGGGCTATCAGCCCAATTACTGAGCATGCTCTCCAGGAAGTGGGCTATCAGACCAATTACTGAGCATGCTCTCCAGGAAGTGGGCTATCAGCCCAATTACTGAGCATGCTCTCCAGGAAGTGGGCTATCAGCCCAATTACTGAGCATGCTCTCCAGGAAGTGGGCTATCAGACCAATTACTGAGCATGCTCTCCAGGAAGTGGGCTATCAGCCCAGCCTATTCTGTCTTCCTATCTCATTCCTGTTATTCATCTTAGTGACCACTTAAGTACTCAAACCATGGAAGCCATTTACTGACAAATTTTATGTCTGTTCTTGTGAGTACCCTAACAGGTTCCGTTTCTTAAAGAATTGGCTTTATACTTCTCAGTTCCTTTATGGTTGGTTTACATTGTACCTTCCATTTCCCCTGATATTACTGTTTTTTTTTTTTTTTTTTTATAAAAGAAGCAGTAAAGCAGCTTCCTTTATTCCACCCTTCCAAATGAAAACATGAAAGCAAAGAAAGCAGTGAGTTGAGACTCACGCTGTCATGAATCAAATGAGAATGCGCCTTAAGTTCAAACTACTCTCAACAAATGATAAATGTTTTTGTTTTGATATTTATTTATTTATTTTGCGATGGGAGTGTGAAATCTTCCACCCCTGGGCTATGCCAGTTATTGTGATGTTTGGAGCAACTTTACTTCCTCTTGTAAGTGCTGCAGTTTGGAGATATGCAAACGTATTGGCAAATACTATTGGCCAGATTCATTAACGCCTACACTGAGTGTACACCGTTCTGAGTGAATAAATAACAGAAGCATAACTCC
Source organism: Protopterus annectens (assembly GCF_019279795.1). Taxonomy (NCBI): domain Eukaryota; kingdom Metazoa; phylum Chordata; order Ceratodontiformes; family Protopteridae; genus Protopterus; species Protopterus annectens. The sequence continues at coordinate 779,245,445 of NC_056750.1, read as the reverse complement.
CACCCTCTTCCTCCTAATTTTAGTTTTCCTGCTGATTATCTTGCAACTGTAATATTGACGTGATTCATAAAGGTTACTGCAGTGTGTAGACTACCGATATACGTGGCATAATCTTTCTGAGTGAATAGACAGCACAAAAATATGGTAAGGAATACAGATTATACAATTCCTCCTCTAAAACGTGCACGCTGATTGGCCAGCCCAACCAGCGTGCCCATTGTAAATCCCTCAATATACTAACGGAAAAAGGTCCGGTCGCCCGGACTTTTTCCATTAGTGTAAAACACTGTCTCGCTATGTTAAAAGAGTTTAACATAGCGATACAGGTTTAAAAAAAGCAACGCAGATCTCCGTTGCTTTTTTTAAAGCTGTCTCGCTATGTTAAACTCCTTTAACATAGCGACACAATAAAGCAACGGAGATCTTGCGATCTCTGTTGCTTTAAACCTGTCTCGCTATATTAAATGGGTTTAACATAGTGAGACAGCTTTAAAATAAGTAACGGAGATCTCCGTTGCTTATTTTAAAGCTGTCTCATATGTTAAACCCATTTAACATAGCGAGACAAAGCAACGGAGATCTTGCGTTCTCCGTTGCTTTTGCCCACAACTCTGATGTACTGTGTAGGCATGCGCAGTACATCAGAACTGCCTGAATACCAGACAGCTGCGGAAGGGCAGCAAAGAGGCATTATACAATGCCATTATTTAAGAAAAGTAATTATTTATTTTCTTAAATAATGTCATTGTATAATAACAATAACCCACTTCTGGGTGTGGGTAATGCAGGATTTAACCACGGTTGTCTTTGTTTGGTCCCTCGGGCTTCGCCCTCGGGACCAAACCATGCCAACCGTGGTTAAATCCTGCATTACCCACACCCAGTCGTGGGTTATTGCTATATTATTTACACTTGGTTGTACATTTAATGAGCACTTAGTAAAGGTGTTCATGAATCCAGCCCATAATATGTCTTGTTAATTCCTCTTTGGTACTCCAGGAGGGCATACTATGGTGGTGTCTTATCTCTTTCTGAGATTCATGTGCAGAAAGCACTTTTATGTTTATTTTGACAAATATTTAGTCAGGCTAGGGGTCTTTCAACTTATATTAATTTTATTGAAAAAAAAAAAAAAAAAAAAAGAGTTCTTCTATGAAATGAAACTGGCACATATTCACAATATTTAGGAAAATATGATAGCACCATACATTGCTTTAGAAGAAAAGCACCAAAACAGGTTATAGCCCTCCACCCTCCACACACAGACTCTCACAAACATGCAGACACACACACACACACACACACACACACACACACACACACACATGATCACAGCACAGCAAGATAAGATGTGGGAATTAAATCCTTCAGGGAAAATGCAATGGTGACAGCACATTTTGCATATTTTAGTTAATGATTTCTGGAAATAATTTGATTTTGAATACTTTAAAGAAATAATAAAACAAATAATTTTAGAAACGTAATTTTGGAACTATTCATCGAGCAGCTTAAAAATGTTACATTTTACAGTTCTAGCAGATCTGCAAAAGCTTTTTCAGAATAAAACTTGGATCTTTGGCTTGTGTAAGTGTCATTGGTTTGCAAGTTTGAAAGAGATATCTTGCATTTTCAATAATTTCTAACAGTTTAGTGCCAAGATTAAGACTATGAGCTCCCAATCAGCTTCATCCTGTAGTTCTGGGTTCAATTCCCTCACTGGACATTTGCCTACTGTTTGAATCAGAAAGTTATGCAACCATACAGTGTGTCTGGTGCACCCCTTAAACAGGCTTTTTACCTAATGCGTTTACCTGATTTAACAGATAAAGCGATTTTATAGACATAAGGGTTTAATATTTTACTTCCTCTTCCACTCTATAGAGTACTGAAACATTTAAACTGGGTCTGCCAAGATGAAAACTGTTCACAGTCCCCATTTAAAAGATCAGCAAAATGATTTTATTAAAAAAAATCAAGCAGCATCAAGCATGTTAAGGTTCTTCTTTTTAGTTGAGTCTTTATTAAAATAAAGTTAACACAGCATAGCACTTGTAAGTACCCTTTACTTGAAACTGAATAAAATCCAGTGAAGCTTGCAACAAGTTAATTAATCTTGTTAAGACATTGCTGTTTAATAAGCCTTGATCTGAGTGAAAATCTATCACTGGGATCAACTTACAAATAAAAAACGAGGAGGTATTGTTACTACATTCTGAGTAAAGCGATATGCTGCCAATGTCCCTACCACTTCAATTAACGGGCTCCGTCAACACAAGAAACACAGACTCATACATTACAATGGTCACAATGCTACGGGAAAGCGTTGAAGAAATCATGTAGCTTAATTGAATGACAGTATTCAGGATTGCAGAACCTGAAGGAATGAATGATCTTGGCCCATGTAGAACTAATGTGGATGAGCTAGTTTCAGTGAATGCTAGTCCTGTGATAAAGCAATTAGTGATAACTAAATATGAAAGCGTGCAAGTTCAAACTTCTGAGTGGGGTGTGTGTGTGTGTGTGTCCACGCGCGCATGCATTTGTGTATGTGTCCTTGTGTGCACATGCATGCGAAGGGTGAGCCTCTGTTATACTCCATGTATCTCCTTCTAAATATAACCTGCCTTGAGGCTAAACACAAACTGTGCGGGTTACCTTTTTTTTTTTTTCCTGAAATGACCTTTTATGGTGTCAGGACTTGTAGAACCATATAGTTTCCAAAAACATACTGCTTCCATCATGCTTACTATTCCAAGCTGCAATATCTAAATTTGAATCCTTTTTGGCTATAACACAGGTGTTGAAATACATTACTCTCTTCTGCATACTGACAACATGACAATTTACATAATTTCTTACTCATATGTGCTCCTTTCAAATAAACCTGAACTAATTGGGTAGTAGTGTCTGATTAAAAATCTGTTGAAGTTTCATACTAACATATGTTCATCTTTCACCGAACAGGATGAAAGATTGTCCAGTGACAAAATATGCTAAGGTTTCTTAATGATTACCATTGTTATTATTATAATGCATGAAATTCTGTGTTATAGGTGTATTACAATTATTACCAACCCATAGTCCTTTATTGGGTACACCTGTTTCTATCACAAGGAGCCCATTAACAAACGTTCTGCATGCAAGTCTGCCGGAAAAATTACATGGATAGTTTATTGTGCAACCAAAACCATCTCTTTTGGTTATCCCTACATCAAGCAGTCTAGTTTTATAGTACCTGAAAATTGAATTAATAATGGATTTGAAGCAGTTAATAAAGATGACATAAGGAATTTGCTGCCCTGGGAAGCCTAGGCAATGGATGTGTATTTATTTTTATGAATGAGGGAAAGTATCACTAATCTTATAAGTTATACTTCTCTTCATAGGATACAGAAAAATAACGTGGGTCTCGCTGCGGTAATGGATGTACAACATGAAGAAAATATAAGCTTTATTTTATAATCTGAATAAATGTTGTGAACGTTCTTTTGAAACATCATTGTATTGTATAAGGAAAATAAATGGGTAGTCTTATGTGTTTTAAGTTTCACCAGGTGTGGTGAGATAGTTAAATGCTCATATGAATTTTAATGCTTCTTTGATTATAATGCATGAAGGAGAAAAATGATGGTTGAAGTATGCTTTCAGAAGTGATAAATAACCGCCATTTATGATAAATTCACAATAACCGCCATTTATGATAAATTCACTATGAGTGCCTACTAGTGTATAAACAGCATATTATCAGATACCACTGTGACTTCCGTTATGCACATTAGAATGTTGAAGTACACTTTCAGAAGTGATAAATAACCATCATTTATGATAAATTCACTATGAGTGCCTACAGGCGTATTAGCAGCATATTATCAGATACCACTGTGACTTGCATTATGCACATTAGAATGTTGAAGTACACTTTCAGAAGTGATAAATAACCATCATTTATGATAAATTCACTATGAGTGCCTACAGGCGTATTAGCAGCAGATTATCAGATACCACTGTGACTTGCATTATGCACATTAGAATGTTGAAGTACACTTTCAGAAGTGATAAATAACCGCCATTTATGATACATTCACTATGAGTGCCTACTGGTGTATAAACAGCATATTATCAGATACCACTGTGACTTGCATTATGCACATTAGAATGTTGAAATACACTTTCAGAAGTGATAACCGCCATTTATGATACATTCACTATGAGTGCCTACTGGTGTATAAACAGCATATTATCAGATACCACTGTGACTTGCATTATGCACATTAGAATGTTGAAATACGCTTTCAGAAGTGATAAATAACCGCCATTTATGATACATTCACTATGAGTGCCTACTGGTGTATAAACAGCATATTATCAGATACCACTGTGACTTGCATTATGCACATTAGAATGTTGAAGTACCCTTTCTGAAGTGATAAATAACTTCCATTTATGATAAATTCACTATGAGTGCCTACAGGCGTATAAACAGCATATTATCAGATACCACTGTGACTTGCATTATGCACTTTAGAATGTTAAAGTATGCTTTCAGAAGTGATAAATAACCGCCATTTATGATAAATTCACTATGAGTGCTTACAGGCGGTATTAGCAGCATATTATCAGATACCACTGTGACTTGCATTATGCACATTAGAATGTTGAAGTACACTTTCAGAAGTGATAAATAACCATCATTTATGATAAATTCACTATGAGTGCCTACAGGTGTATTAGCAGCATATTATCAGATACCACTGTGACTTGCATTATGCACATTAGAATGTTGAAGTACCCTTTCTGAAGTGATAAATAACTTCCATTTATGATAAATTCACTATGAGTGCCTACAGGCGTATAAACAGCATATTATCAGATACCACTGTGACTTGCATTATGCACATTAGAATGTTGAAATACACTTTCAGAAGTGATAAATAACTTCCATTTATGATACATTCACTATGAGTGCCTACAGGCGTATAAACAGCATATTATCAGATACCACTGTGACTTGCATTATGCACATTAGAATATTGAAGTACACTTTCAGAAGTGATAAATAACCATCATTTATGATAAATTCACTATGAGTGCTTACAGGCGTATTAGCAGCATATTATCAGATACCACTGTGACTTGCATTATGCACATTAGAATGTTGAAATACACTTTCAGAAGTGATTAATAACCGCCATTTATGATACATTCACTATGAGTGCCTACAGGTGTATAAACGCATATTATCAGATACCACTGTGACTTGCATTATGCACATTAGAATGTTGAAGTACCCTTTCTGAAGTGATAAATAACCGCCATTTATGATACATTCACTATGAGTGCCTACTGGTGTATAAACAGCATATTATCAGATACCACTGTGACTTGCATTATGCACATTAGAATGTTGAAGTACCCTTTCTGAAGTGATAAATAACTTCCATTTATGATAAATTCACTATGAGTGCCTACAGGCGTATAAACAGCATATTATCAGATACCACTGTGACTTGCATTATGCACATTAGAATGTTGAAGTACGCTTTCAGAAGTGATAAATAACCGCCATTTATGATAAATTCACTATGAGTGCCTACAGGCGTATAAACAGCATATTATCAGATACCACTGTGACTTGCATTATGCACTTTAGAATGTTGAAGTACGCTTTCAGAAGTGATAAATAACCGCCATTTATGATAAATTCACTATGAATGCCTACTGGCGTATAAACAGCATATTATCAGATACCACTGTGACTTGCATTATGCACATTAGAATGTTGAAATACACTTTCTGAAGTGATAAATAACTTCCATTTATGATAAATTCACTATGAGTGCCTACAGGCGTATAAACAGCATATTATCAGATACCACTGTGACTTGCATTATGCACTTTAGAATGTTGAAGTACGCTTTCAGAAGTGATAAATAACCGCCATTTATGATAAATTCACTATGAATGCCTACTGGCGTATAAACAGCATATTATCAGATACCACTGTGACTTGCATTATGCACATTAGAATGTTGAAGTACACTTTCAGAAGTGATAAATAACCATCATTTATGATAAATTCACTATGAGTGCTTACAGGCGTATTAGCAGCATATTATCAGATACCACTGTGACTTGCATTATGCACATTAGAATGTTGAAATACACTTTCAGAAGTGATAAATAACCGCCATTTATGATACATTCACTATGAGTGCCTACTGGTGTATAAACAGCATATTATCAGATACCACTGTGACTTGCATTATGCACATTAGAATGTTGAAATACACTTTCAGAAGTTATAAATAACTTCCATTTATGATAAATTCACTATGAGTGCCTACTAGTGTATAAACAGCATATTATCAGATACCACTGTGACTTGCATTATGCACATTAGAATGTTGAAGTACACTTTCAGAAGTGATAAATAACCATCATTTATGATAAATTCACTATGAGTACCTACCGGCATATAAACAACATATTATCAGATACCACTGTGACTTGCATTATGCACTTTAGAATGTTGAAGTACGCTTTCAGAAGTGATAAATAACCGCCATTTATGATAAATTCACTATGAGTGCCTACAGGCGTATTAGCAGCATATTATCAGATACCACTGTGACTTGCATTATGCACATTAGAATGTTGAAGTACCCTTTCTGAAGTGATAAATAACTTCCATTTATGATAAATTCACTATGAGTGCCTACAGGCGTATAAACAGCATATTATCAGATACCACTGTGACTTGCATTATGCACATTAGAATGTTGAAGTACCCTTTCTGAAGTGATAAATAACTTCCATTTATGATAAATTCACTATGAGTGCCTACAGGCGTATAAACAGCATATTATCAGATACCACTGTGACTTGCATTATGCACATTAGAATGTTGAAGTACCCTTTCTGAAGTGATAAATAACTTCCATTTATGATAAATTCACTGAGTGCCTACTGGCGTATAAACAGCATATTATCAGATACCACTGTGACTTGCATTATGCACATTAGAATGTTGAAGTACGCTTTCAGAAGTGATAAATAACCGCCATTTATGATAAATTCACTATGAATGCCTACTGGCGTATAAACAGCATATTATCAGATACCACTGTGACTTGCATTATGCACATTAGAATGTTAAAGTATGCTTTCAGAAGTGATAAATAACCACCATTTATGATAAATTCACGATGAGTGCCTACTGGCGTATAAACAGCATATTATCATATATCACTGTGACTTGCATTATGCACATTAGAATGATTTTCTGATCACAAAGTATTGTTTACCAACTGCAGTTCACATTAATAACACTGCAATGAAATTGATATTGATGCTTGTTTAGTAGGGTAGACCACCAGTCCCAGTAGACCCATTTCACACACAGTCAGATTGAAGGACAAATAAAGGTGCTATATAATAAAATCACAACAGTATTTACAGTGCAATTCAAGGGTTTCTCTGTAATGTAGCAAGAAAATGTGGATGCAAATGCAGTTCTGAAAGTTAGATGAGCAGAGAGAGAGAGAGAAGAATATACACTTTGCAACTTTTTGTCTGAGGGTCATGTAGCAGAGGGCCAAAACTATATTTGTAAAGTTATAGAGGAATAAGGAATTGCTGATGTGCTTTAAAAAAGACAGGCAAATCCCTCTGTGATGGTACCAACCGTATGATATGGTCTCTCAGGCAACACTGCTGCAAGGCATGTGATATTTGAGAGGATGATTGGCATGAAGGGCGTACAATAAATTCAGACTGCTGCTTTGGGTATTAGCCGGCGTTACAGCTCTACATAATGCAGCTATGGATTAGAGTTAAAATCACTGGCTGTCCAGGATTTCACCCACCTTAGACCTAGCCCAGTGATTTCCAGTGAAATCTTGACAACAATAATTGAAATTTGTTCAAAATTATTTTCTGCATAAAATATACATGGGAACAGTATTTTCTAAAGATTTTCCAGTTTCCCATCTCCTGTTGTAACTTTGATTCAAGGAACTAGTCCTTACAAGCAATACATGCAATTGATGTAAAAGTTACATTAGCCACCAGAGACACTCCGTATGCTGGGCTGATGAGCTCTCAGCTCCACAACAGATTGCACTGTGTGTCACAAGGTTCAATATTGGGACCTTATATGTTTATAAATAAAATCTTACAAATCTTCACCCAGCAAATCACATCTAGTATGGAAGTAACTCAGCACTAATATGTGCTGCCTTTTCAATTAAATGGCTCCAAAATGGCTTACAATATTCTTTTGCAAAAACAGAAAAGAAGCTGGAACAATCTAAACTACTCCTAAATTCAAATAAGACTAAGCCAATGATATTCTCCCCTCCAACCCAGCAATTGTGTAAAATAGTAATATTACAATGTTATTAGTCAATAATACTAGAACTTAATTTGTACTGCTGGGAGTAACAATAGATCATAGATTAAAATCTGATCAGGACATTGCAACATGTAGTTCCAAACACTTACCACGTTATGAGTTTTCTAAAAAGTGAAACAGTTCTTAGCAGAATATGCATGTAAGACTAAGCTTAAACCTGTATATTTTCTAGTCTCCTGTATGTGCCTCATCAGTTTCACTAGATATGGTCCTCTCATCTAGCTGAACTGGAGCAATTTTACACTAAAATTACAAAGTTTGTAAGTAACCACATTAACCAATCACATCACCATGTGGTACTTCACTCCCTTAGCTGGGTGGAGCTATCTACTCTGACAACAAATTCAAGGCATGCAGACCTGAAGTGTCAAAAACTACTATAAAGAACCGAAGTGTCAAAAATGAAAGCGGTCAATAAATGTATTATTTTTTATTATTTACTGTCTGTATGCTTACTGTGTTTAAGGAAGTAAAATCTGAGGTATTTTACTGGTTTATAGGAGCTATCTACTCTACTTTTCTCATATTAAGACTGGCCACAATATCCTCTATATCCTAGACACTTGTCCTCACACCAAGCAAGATATTAAACTGCCCCCCCCGAGAATTCTGATGACTAAATTATCACTTAGTACTCAGGGAAAAAAAGAAAAATTGTAATAATGACTGTCTGTACTGTTTGTGTTGCTAAACTGTAGAACTCAGCCTCAGCAGGCATCAGAAATATTTTATTTTTTTATTTATTTTACATTTGTTGACCGGGATAGTCCGACTGGATGCATGTCCATTTTCAGCGGAGGCCCGGGGAGAAAAGCTCCAAGGGTAAGCAGATACAGCATTACATAATACCAGCATTACATATTACAAACAGATTATTTACAGAGATTACATAAATAAGCAAGTTAAACAAGTTCCACAGGTTACAGTTAGTCCTGAGCACAAGTCAGGATTAAATTAAATTACACAGTAAACTGGTTAACAGATTTTTACACATTCGAGTTAGCCAGGCTTGATACATTGACATAGCCAGTTAAGTGGCAAATGTTGTTTGAGTCTAGTTTTAAATTGACCTAAGGTGGAAAGTAAGGTAATATCAGCTGGAAGAGAGTTCCAGGATCTACTTACAGAGTTTGCAAAGAGAGAGTCACCGACTGTTATTAATTTTGCTAGTCTGAATTAGTAGTTTGTTAGAGGATAGAAGCGGTCTAGGATTGTTATAGGGGGTGATAATATTTTTAAGTGCAGGAGTATTGTCCGGATTATAGAGGATTTTATAGGCCATAATCAGTTGGTTATACTGGATTAGGCTGGGTAGTTCAAGCCAACCAAGCTGATTTAGATTGATGCAATGATGTGTCCTAAAAGGCAGCCCAGTGGCAAACCTGGCAATGTGGTTGTAGCAAATTGAGAGTTTGTTAAGGACAGTCTTGTTCAAATTTGAGAGTAGAGGGATGCATACAGAAGGGTTGAAAGAAGGTGAGAGCGAGCTATGGCAATTTTAGCTGGAGGGGTTAGGAAGGCTTTTATTCTGTAAAGTGACCCTAGTTTTTATTGATGGTTTTGATAGTTTGGTTAACATGTAGGTCAAATTTGAGATTATTGTCTATGATGACACCTAATAGTTTTGTAGATGGGTCAGGGGAGATTATTGTGCCATCATTTGATTTTATGGTAAAGGTGAAAGTGGTAGACCTACGTGTTGGTGAAAATAACAGCATTTTAGTTTTTTGGGATTTAGGATCAGACGATGTTCAGAAAGCCAGTTTTCTATTGTATTAAAGGTGGTCTGGGTAGCTGACCATAACTCTACTGGAGATGTGGCTGAGCAAATCAGAGTGGAGTCATCAGCATATTGGATACAGCTGACTTTTGGGATGACAGTATAAAGGTCGTTAATGAAGATGGAGAACAGCAAGGGCCCTAGTATAGAGCCTTGTGGTACTCCGAGGGTGTTAGGTAGAAGGTTAGAGAGTTTGTTCTGCCAGAGGACAGCCTACTGTCGACCATTCAGGTAGGATTGAAACCATTGGAGGGCTCCAGTATCTAGACAGAATGTTTGCAGGGTGTGGATTAAAAGTTGGTGATCAACCATATCGAATGCCTTGGAAAGATCCAAAAAGAGGGCTGAGGATATATAATTATTGTTGCGATTATGGTTTATGGTGTTAGTAAAGGCTAGGAGGGCTGAAGTAGTGCTGTGATGAGGATGGAAGCCATGCTGAGTGTCTGCCATAAGGCGATTTTGGATTAGGTGGTGCATGAATTGTCTATGAATACATTTTTCCATAATCTTTGCAAGTGGAGAGAGTATAGCTATTGGCCTATAATTGGAGAATTCAGTAGAGCTGCCTCCTTTGTGAAGTGGGATTACATAGGATATTTTCCAGATGGTGGGAATTTTAGCTTCTACTATGGTTCGATTGATTAGTATTGAGACGGGATAAGCAATAGCATCAGCTGATTTTTGTAGGTACTCGGCAGGGAGTTGATCAGTAGAAAGTGTAGTGGGTTTTAATTTTTTGATCAAGGTATGGATAAGTGAAGTGGTGACTGGTTGGAAGCTGAACGCAAGTAGGTTTCTAGGGGTGCTACTTTCAGGACCAGGGGAGCTAGGAGGTAGTTGGCTAGCTAGGGCTTGAATTGTCTCAGAAAAGAATTGGTTAAAACTATCAGAAACATCTTCAGGGGTTTTATCAATAGTAGCAGCAGGGATTGGGGTTGAAGTTTGTCCAGGATGTAGTAGATTATTTAAACCTGCCCAAAACTTCTGAGGGTTATTTTGATTTACTGTCTGTAAATTACAGTAGTATTGTTTTTTGTCTTGTAAAATTGATTTTTTGGTTTCGTTCCTGTATTGCCTGTATTTAGTGTGATCTTGAGGGTCTTTAGAAGAACGCCATAAAGCCCATGCTTTGTTTCTAAGGGTAATTTTGAGTTTAGACTCTATAGAAAGCCATGGTGCAGTTTTTGCCTTGGTTCTCTTTGAACGAACAGGTGCATGCAAATCAAGGATCTCAAGGAATTTGTTGTTAAAGTATGCTACTGCTTCCTCTAAGGGGAGGTGTTTTAGAATAGACCAATTATATGAGTTTAGTTCTTGTTGGAATTTGGCAGGGTCAAAGTTTTTATTGTTTCTAACCTTTCTGAGTAAGGGTTGTTGGGAATTAATGGTTTTGTGCTTAATTACATATGTGAGAAGGTGATCGCTTAGGCCATTAAGGAGGGCACCAGAGGTGTACAGTTGGGGGTGACTGTTTATGAGTACCCAGTCAAGTATACTTTCTTTTTGGTTGGGTTTACCTATCCTGGTAGGGGTGGATATGATTTGTGTAAATGCATGCAGGTTAATATGGGTGGTTGGGGATTCTAAGGAACAGGTGCCCCAGCCTATGTTAAAGTCTCCAAGTAGTAGGGTTTCTTGGGGGTAGTGACATGATAACCAGTGCAGGATATCTTCAAATGTAGATATATTGTTACCTGGGGAATGTACATACAGATGATATTAATGCATTTATTTTTATTAAGTTGCAATTTGGTGGCAAGAATCTCAGAGTTATTAATCTGAGGAGGTTGTATTACATCTATGGTGACATTCAACTCAGATTTATAGAGTACAGCTACCCCACCCCCCTTCCTCGAAGCACGATCCAGCCTGTGTATGTTGTACCAAGGTGGTAACACTTCATTGTCTTTAGTGTTAGGTTTTAACCAGGTTTCAGATAAACAGAGAATCTCAGGGGAGTGGACATCCAGAAGTGCATGCAATTCATGTACCTTGTTATTAATGCTTCTAATATTGAGATGACAGACTAGGAGAGAGTTAGTTGGCCTATTAATTTTAGGTTTGTAGCTTAGATTACAAGGAGAGGGGGTATGTGTATCTGAAGTGAGTGGGCCAGGGTTGGGGTGAATATCACCACCAAGTATTAGGTTGAGTCTATACTTGGTGATGAACTTCAGGAATATAATTCTCATGTACGATTTAAAATCTCTTTGAAGACATACCTCTCAACCAAATTGTCCTACACGTGTTACAACAACTTTACTAAAACCTTTTTTTTTAATTCTAGCTCTTATCCCATGTGTAAGTTACAGTCCCTATGAAATTATACCAGTCAGTATGATAGTGCTGCCCTTGTAGGTCATAGGTCATGATAGTGCTGCTATAGTGTTATCCTCATTATGAATCCCCCTCATCATGCAATCAAATTAAGCAAATACCACCATATGTCTCACATTATTATTATGTAATCTCCTGGTTATGGGTTACAACAGAATCTGACTGATCGTGTAAAATATGCGTATGCCTTATCTGCTCTCTCTGCTAATATTATTGTGAGGGTATGTTTGTACACAATGCAGAAATGAATGTTTTATTAATGTTTAAGTTATACATAGGTTCATATATTCAGCATGTACTATCTTCTATAGATGTCTGAGTTTAATATGCTGTAAATACTATGTAGTGTAAGTAAAATTATATTATCTGTTAACATTACATAATTCTGAGTGTTAATGTGTATTTTTATTGATAGCTTATTCAAATGTATGTAATGTGGAACTATTTTCCACAAGCCTCCAATGTAAAGGAACTGGATCAGGAGTGATTTTCCCCATAAACAAAGTCAAATAAATAAATAAATAAAATTAAATTGCCCCTCTTAAAACACAAGAATTTAGAAACAAAATGAATCTTCTCTTCAACGTTTGTATTATCATACCTACAGGTTTGTAAGCTATGAAAATCAACATTCCACTGTATACAAAATCCTATACAGTGACAGTAAATTAAGAATGAAGTCTATATATATATATACAGGCAGTGGAGCTTTTATAATCATAAAATGTTTTTCTTCTAGGTACATGCAAATAAAACTCACAGACCAGGACATATTCATGCAGGCATAGTACAGTTTACTGAAGCGGCACCTTGATTACACATACACAAGTCAGCGTTCCCACCAAAAGCCAGCTGCTTAACATTTCTTTACCTGTATTCTTTTTTTACTCAAACGTTTTTATTGATTTTCTTCAAAATATAATAAATAACTCAACTGAAATTTAAGTAGTACTTCAAAACATATTGACAAACTATATACATTATTTACATTTGGCCTGAAGACAAATTATTACATGAAACAATCTGAGTCAATTTTGTGTAAACTTTGAACAAATGTTTTTCTTCTTCAGTTTTTTCTTTTAAGTAGAGTCTGAGTTCATTTTTAATGTCTCAATAAGAGTTGAAATCTTCTTCCATGGGTTATTTGTCCATGTATTAGGAGCAATCCTTAGCTCCTTGACTTTGACTTCCATCATTGCTGTTTCAGTTAATAACATTAAAAATTCTTCAAAGGAAGGTTCAGAAATTGATTTTCTCTTTCTAGTTATGCACTTCCTAGCAACTGCTAGTATAGTCCATAATAAATATAGATCTTTTTTATTCATATCAGTTGTTTTCATTAATATTCAGTATAATTAAAGATTTAAAGTAAATGAATCTGTGAATATGGCTTGAAAAAAATTACCAATATCTTCCCAGTATTTTCTGACTTTAATACAACAATAAAATATATGTATCCAATCTGCTTTACATGTTTGTAGGCATCTCCAACAGGTAACATTGTTGGAAGAGCCAAGTTTCGCTAGTTTATTAGGTGTATAAAGTGATCTATGCAGAAATTTCCACATGTATATTCTCCAAAATTGTACATGAAATGTGCTGAAGGGAATGATGATGGATTTTTTTGCATTTAGTTTGAGGCTGTGACTACTACACCAGTTGTTGGTCTGCATGAGACCCTTCTGGAGTATACTGACATCATTTGGGGATTCAGTAATTGCACCTGATTTGCAGTCATCTGCAAACTTGCTCAGTCACAAACCCCTTAGTTTTGACTTGAACTTCTGAGAAGTATATACCAAACATTAGGGGGCCCAGCACTGACCCCTGTGGCAACATGTTAGTAACTGGTCTGCCAAGTGATGTGGAGTCACCCACTTTGATAGTGTGTGTCCAGTTTGTGAGCCAGTTGGCAACCCATCTTACAACAAAGGGGTTTACATTCAGTTTGCTAGGTTTATTGATAATGCCTGAATGTGGGATTGTGTCGAAAGCCTTCGCCAAGTCAAGGTATGCTGTGTGCACAGATTTGACCTCCTCAATGGCCTTGGTCACACTTTCAAAGAATTCCACCAGAGTTAGAAGGCAGGATCTGCCCTTCATGAAGCCAAACTCGGTAGGATCCATGGTTTGTAGGTCATTTATGTCTTTATTTATGAGGTCCATGATATGTTCCATGGCCTTACAGATGAGTCTGTCAGTCTTAGGAGTCTATAATTCCCTGGATTTGTTGCTATGGCACCTTTGTGGAGGGGAATAACTGTAACTCTTCACCATTCCACTGGAACAAAGCATGTGGGCTATGTTTGAAAAGAGTATTTAGTGGTGATGCTAGTTCATGTTTTAGCCTGTTAGAAGACAACCTGGGATTTCATCTGGTCCCGTAGAGGCTGTGTTTTTTTGTCTTGAGCAGGGCTTTGAGGACGTGCTCTTCAGATATGTAGGGTGGAGGGGGTTTAGGAGAGGGTTTGCTGTAAGTTAGGAGGGGATAAGGGAGTGAAATTTTCACCAAACCTATCCGCTAGAAGGTTTGCTATCTCTGTGGGGTCAGTGTGTGATACCATTGGCCACTAGTTCTGCACATACCCTTCAGGTTGTGTACATAGCTGTAAAAGGCCTTATGGTTATCCTTGGCAGTACTTGCTAGGTTTCTCTCAAAAGAGCTCTTGGAGGATTTAACATGTTGTCTTATTTGCCTGTTGAGGCTGAATAGGGTGCTTTTCCATCGTTGGGACCTCGCCTTTCTTTTTTTGGACAGCAACTTTTTGCATTTATTGCAGAGATTGTTAATGCTGGATGTCCTCCATGACAGCTTGTTTTTGCTTGGGGCTCTGGCTTTGATTTTGTCTGGCCAAGTTTATACACTTATGCAAGTGATTGTACAGGGCTTTAGTGTAAGCTTCAGCATAGTTACACTTTCAGTTTGGGGTGGGGCTTGAAATGCATTTATACCTTCACCTAGGAAGGTATAGTTTGCCTTGATGAAGTTTTTTTAGTCTGATTTCACCTTTTGTGAGTTCTGGTGTTAGTGTCATTTTGAAGGTGACTGATTTGTGGTCAGTTTTAACTGACAAGGGTCCAACAGTTGTAGCCGTGCACCTGTTTGACATGTTGGTGAGGACCAGATCTAGAATGTTTGTTCTTCTTGTCGGGGTATGGACAATTTGTTCCAGGGCATTTGAATTCACAAAGTCAAAGAACATTTGGGCGAGTTTGGGCTAGAGTAGGTTTCCCAGTTGATGGTGGGATAATTGAAATTCCACATAACCAGTGTGTTTGGCAATATTCAAAATCTGTGTCTAATTTTTGGCCTTTTTCCCCCCTCATTATTTTAGTCTTTTTATCCAGATTTCTTACGCTAATAGCTAGAGAGGTATGCTCTTCAGGTGAATGGTCTCATGGTTAATGTCATGAAAAACTGACATTATGAAAGTTGAAAGTAAACCGCAACGAAGGGAACATTATTGCATGCACAAATATTTATGGTCACATCAGTCTCACACACACACACACACACACACACACACACACACACACACACACACACACACACACACACACACACACACATATGGTCACGTGTGCACATATACACAGACTGACTGCAGAGCCATAAGTAAATATAAATGAACTGAAAAGATGGTTCATTAAAACTCTTGCATTTAACTTCTTAATTCATAAGTGATGAAAACGGAGACATAATGTTTCATGATCAGAGCATGGGAAAATCGTTATGGTCTGGCTATTCAGTTTTGTTTTGCAAACTGTTTTTTTAATTAGGTAAAATAATTTTGGTACATTAAATTTTTATTCATTTTTGTAATTTTGGGCGGCACAGTGGTGCAGTGGTTAACATTGTCACCTCACAGCAAGAGGTTCTCCAGTTCGATTCTCGGCTGGGGTGCCTTCTGTGTGGAGTTTGCATGTTCTCCCTGTGTTCACGTGGGTTTCCTCTGGGTACTCCGGTTTCCTCCCACATTCCAAAGACATGCATCTGGAGCATTTCTCCCCGGGCCTCCGCTGAAAACAGGCTCTGTGGAACCTAGTCGGACTTTCCCGGTCAACAAATGATAAATAAATAAAAATAAAAAAATTGTACATTTTGCACATTAATGGTATATTTTGGACTTAGTTATTTTATATAAAATAGCAGCACATTTTTCATTTGCAAACACTATCTAGTATAAGCTATATGGAGTGTATTTCTTTATATGAAGAGTGAATCTGTGTGTCCTGATAGATTGTATATTTATTTAGATATCATGCCCTATAGCAGCCCAGATTAAAAAGGAATGCACATTGTTCTGCATTAAATGATATCTAAATGAAAATATACATTTACTGAAAAACATTTTTTAGAGGTAATGTAAACAAGTTGAGAGGTACAGTCTTTGGTTTCAGATATTTGTGAAACATAATTGATAGTAGCTGGGAGGAGTCCACTACAAGTGCCTTTGTCCCTGGAGCTTGAATACAACTATTATACAGACAGGGACTCAGGCATTTTGCAGCTGGCATGGCTGGCTACTCATGATCAAACTTGGCTACATGTACGGGTGATGTGTGGCAATCATGGGGAGTGATTGGAGCTGCCACACCTTGTCCAAACACAGTATCTTTTTTCAGGCATAGTCAGTGTGGCAGTCTTGGGGTGGGACTGCAGGTTAGGGTTTCAAGCAGTAGTCAGGATGGAGATTAATAATTCGGGAGAATGGAGCTTTAGGTTTAAGGAGCAGGAAGGGAGTTTAGGGTTAGGAAGCAATCGGGGACTGTAAGTTTAGGGAGCAGAAGGGGGGTTTTAGGATTAGGAAGCCATTAGGGACTTTAGGTTCAGGGAGTGGGAAGGGAGTTTAGGTTTACAGAACAGGAGAGGAGTATAAGGTTAGGGAGCAGAAGTGACGTTTTTGGGTTGGGAGCAATCAAAAACATTAGGTTTAGGGAGGAGGGAATGGAGTTTTGGGCTTTAGGCTTATGAAGTGATCAGAGACTTCAGAGTTAGACAAGAGAGCGCTATGGTTAGGGTTTAGGAATGGGTAGGAGTTTTAAGCTTAAAGTTAGGTTTCTGGCATTTCAGAAGGGTCAGGTACTGGGAAGGCTAGGCAATTCACTAGAATCAGGCTGGTATGAGTTAGAGAACTTAACAATTAGAGCAAGTGTGTCATTAGGTACGAGTATGTGAGTAATTCCAGTAGAGTTAGATGGGAGTTACTGCGTATCATATGTTGAACTTCATTTCCTAGAATGACAGCTGGGAAAGTAAAATTCAATTCGCTTTGACACCTGTCCATTTTTTTGGACTATCTGGAAATTAAAGCAGTTGTCTGGTAGTCCAGAAAACAGTGTACATACTCTGGTATTCAGTTTAAAAAAAAATGGCCTATTGGAGTTTGTTAAATCGGCAGATTTACTATGCTTTTTTACAGACGTCATCAGGAATGAAAAAGAGGGCTTTCCTCCTCATCTGATGAAAGTGGGTGGGAGAGGGGAGGAAATGGGTAGGGCTATTTCAGGTGTGAGGGGTGTGGCCTTGGTCTACTTTTAGCCACAACGAAAGGTGGCAACCCTACATGCAATATCAACAAAATCCTTTAAAATACTGGGCAGCACAGTGGCTAGGTGGTCAGAATTCCTGTCTTACAGCTTAAAGATTCATGTCTGACCTCTGGTCATTGCCTGTGAGGAGTCTGAATGTTCTCTTGTTTTTGTGGATTTACTCCAGTTTCCTATCAAAAACACGATGAGACTGGCTATTTTAAAAATATGCATATCCATTCATATTTACACTTGCCGTTGTGGCATCTCTCTCAACTCTCTGTATTTTCGCCGAATATGTATACTGCGGTGGTGGTGCTGCGGTAGCGTTGTCATCTTACAGTAAGACGTTGTCCTGTTCGATTCTCAGCTAGAGTGTCTTCTGTGTGGAGACATGCATGAATGGGCGTACCTTCATTGAAGGTTGTGCGTCAGAGCTGGCAACTCGGCACGTAAAAATCTACTGCCAATCATTAGCGGACCGGAGTTCTGCTGTGGCAACTCCTAACCGTGAAAAGCTGAAAGATACAACAACAACAACAAATCCAAATTTTTACCATGTATTTTTAGTCTGTTACTCCTAAAAATCTATGGTTTTGTGACAAATCACTGAGGATTGATATTACTAAATAATGATCTGCATTTGAGTTTCAGGCTTCATATCCTCCATTAAATTCTTGATAATGCAAAATATGATGTTCATCGTGTTACCCTGCTGCAGTCATCACACTTGGGTTATCCTGTCGTCAAGCGGTCCCGCAGTCGGCCTGAATTCCAAAGTCTTGGTCCGGCGTCGGTTGCTGTCACTTCTTCCCTGACGTCAGTGTGCCAGGGGTATAAAAGAGGCATCCAACGCCATTTTCTTCAGTCTTTCTTGCCGCGCGGTGCCCGAAGTAGAAGCAGTTCGCAAGTGCCAGTCGGCCGACACCTGAGATTTTCGAATCGAATTTCAGTCCGAAGTCTTCAAAGCTAAGTACCCCATTGGGGAACCTTTTCTTGCCTCAGTCCGATGTCAGAAAAAGTTAACAATTGCATTTCTTGTGGGAAGCAAATACCTCATAAGGACTTTCATTCTTATTGTATACCTTGCCTAGGCCCAGACCACGACGTCACTGGTTGTCGGTTTTGTGCTAGGTTCAATAAGCGAACTATAAAGCGACGCTTTGATTTCGCTCGACACTACTTCGGTAGGAAATTTAATTATACTATGCCATCGGAGCAACTGACTACCGGCGTGCATAAAAAATGCAAAGATAAAGATAGGCAGCCTAGATCCAAGCCAGACTCTGAGGCCTCGGCTGGGCCTATCACCGTTTCTCCGGTTTTCAGTGAGGCGCCTACGCAGCCCCTGACGACTGCAGAATTGGAACCCCAGACCGCTTCAGATTCTCAATCAGAGAGTACTAGGCCGATGCAGCCATTTTCTTTAGGCCCTACTGACAACATTGCAGAAGGAGAAGCCGGTGCTGTGGAAACACCTTCGGTTACAGAAGGTGTCTTTAGACTGACTACTCTCACCATAAAATCTTATGCTAAGCTTAAGACTCCTTTAAAACCTAAAAAGACTGTACATCAGTCTCCAGTTCAAGGCCCCATGCCTAAGAAACAGATGCTTAAGATGGCTGAAGATTTGATTACTCTGATCAGGGGCTCCCAACCCCCCCCCCCCAGACAAAAGGCCAAGACAAGAGGAGGATTATGCTTCCTCTGATCAAGTTTCTATTTCCTCAGACTCCTCTGAGGAACAGGATTACTCCTTTCCCCCTTATGTAGATTCTGATGCTGAAGACTCCATACCCTCAGCATCTCCCCCTAAAGACTATTCCAAAGTCTTGGTCTGGCGTCGGTTGCTGTCACTTCTTCCTTGACGTCATTGCGCCAGGGGTATAAAAGAGGCATCCGATGCCATTTACATACCATGAGGGAACATTTCCACTGGGAAGGTCAGGACGACTCTGACTCAAAGAAAAGGCTCCGAGAGTTTCTTTTACTTCCCCAGCACAGACCACTTGCTATCACTCCAGTTTTAGACATTGTGGATGATGTTTACTTAGAATCTAGTCTAAATCCAGATTATCTGCCTCCTGCTCCAGCCAAACCAGACAGGTATTATAGAGTGCCTGACTCACACAAATTCCTTTACAAAAGCCCTGTTGCTGACCCAGAAACAATCTCCCAGGGTCCCAAAGGGGCTAAGGCTTCTATGGCTAAAAATCATGTGCCCTCTGAAAGGGACTCTAGAGCACTAGATAGGTGGGGGAAGAAGGTTTACACCTCAGCTACTCTAGCTATGAGAGCATTAAATTGTCAATTTCACATGCTGAAATACCAGCAATTCCTAATGTCTCAATTAAAACAAAAGATGAGCACGCACCCTCAACAGTCTGAATTAAAGGAAATGCAGGCTCTGTTGCATGCAGCTGAACAGGTGGGCAAACATACTTTATAATGTGGATTTGATTCCTTGGAAGCTTTCTGTAGAGCAGCTGTTACTGGGTCTGTCATACGCAGGCATGCTTGGTTAAAGGAACAAACTCTGCCTGATCATGTTAAAGCAAAATTACTAAATACACTTTTACAGCAGGATGTCTTATTTGGTGTCAAAGCAGAAGAGGTTTTAAAGAAAATGGAGGATAAGGCAAAGTCTATGCAGACGGTCAAGGATTTCTTACAGGTACAACCCCCTCGTTTCAGCAGAAATTGGCCAACAAAAAATTGGTCCTTTCCAGCTTCTGACAGGCCACAGAGGGGTAAATACAGATGCCCAAGGGGCAGAGGTCAAGCACAAATTCCTTACAAACCTCGCCAATGGGGCACTGCAACACAGAAGGGAGGAGAAGACAGGCCCCAAACTACTAGAAGACAAACACAATGACTTAACCCTCAAACTGCCAAGCAAAACTCTCTTGGCAGCTCCCTTGGGAGGAAAATTAGCATTTTTTGCAGACATCTGGCACATCATCACAAAGGACAAATGGGTCTTAGACATTATCTCACAAGGATACAGATTCCATTTTCACACCTTGCCAAGGATAAAAGAAATGCCAAACCTGCCACAAAATCAATGGGCAGAGGCACAAAACCAAATTGCAGCTCTCATGGACATGAGAGCCATTCAACTGGTGCCTACGCAGGAGCAAGGTCAAGGATTTTACTCAAGGCTCTTTCTAGTCCCCAGAAAGGACAATGCATGGAGACCCATTCTGGACCTTTCAATTCTAAACACCTACTTGCAAGTACCCAAATTCAAGATGCTAACACTACAGCAGCTTCTTCCCATGTTGGGCAAGAAGGCTTGGCTAGTAACATTGGACCTCAAGGAGGCATACCTGTATGTCCGTATCAGACAAAATTGCAGAAGATACCTCCATTTCATTGCAAGTTCAACCCATTACCAATTCTCTGCACTACCCTTTGGCTTATCTACTGCGCCCAGGGTCTTCACAAAATGCCTGGCACCAGTAATTGCATACTGCAGACAAAGAGGAATTCAAATATACCCATACCTGGACGACTGCCTCATCCAAGCAGAAAGCAAGGACATTCTCT
The DNA here is from genome assembly GCF_019279795.1 of Protopterus annectens. NCBI lineage: Eukaryota > Metazoa > Chordata > Ceratodontiformes > Protopteridae > Protopterus > Protopterus annectens. The sequence goes on along the minus strand of NC_056750.1, from coordinate 779,223,831 downwards.
TACAACATCTGGCATTTGTCAAACACCTTCTAAGTTACCTAGGGTACACAGTAAATGAAAATAAATCAAAACTAGTGCCCTCACAAAACATGACATTCCTGGGTGCCAGCTTGAATACAACGGCCCAGATGGCTTATCTCACGCCAGACAAGCAACTACAACTAACTCAGTACTTCAAAACAATGGCAACAAAGACCCAACTCCCTGCAAGAAAAATTCTGCAGGCCTTGGGATTCATGGCATCTTGCATACCACTAATACCATTTGTAAAACTGCATATGAGGAAATTACAATGGTACCTGAAAAGCGTATGGACTCAACACAGCCACAGCTTGGAAACAATGATACCTCTCATTCCCTGCCTTCAACAGGAGTTTCTATGGTGGTCACAGGCATGTCACCTCAACAAGGGTCAGCCTTTCACCTTACCCCCAGCCAAGCAAACTATGACAACAGATGCATCGGACTATGCCTGGGGAGCACACATAGCAGGACAGTGCGTTCAAGGCAAATGGACTACAGATCAAAGATATCTGCACATCAATCAAAAAGAAATGCTAGCTGTACAGAATGCTCTGACAGCTTTCAAGGACCTCTTACATCCAGGACAACTTATAATAAGGACAGTAATGTGGTACATAAACAAGCAAGGAGGTACACACTCCTACCCTCTATGCTGGCAAGCAAGGACCTTGTGGAACACAGCACTGACTTACCAAGTTCAATTACAAGCACAATTCCTGCCAGGAAAAAAGAACACATTGGCAGGCGACCTAAGCAGAAACATCATGGATCCCCACGAGTGGAAACTGGATCCACAAGTATTTGCAATGATAACTCAAAAATGGGGCCACCCAGACATAGACCTGTTCGCCAACCCCCAAAACTATCAGCTACCAAAATTTTGCACAAGGACATTCCACCATCAAGCTTGGAAAGTGGATGCAGTCTCATTCAGTTGGAAAATGTTGACAGTATATGCCTTTCCTCCACTGCTCCTTCTAACAAAGGTGCTACTGAAAGTCAGAATGGAGAGACCACAAATGATACTCATTGCCCCAGATGCCAGCACTGGTACCCACTACTAAGGAACATGGCCCATGGCCCACCATGGATTTTACCACAAATTCCTCATCTGCTCACACAGCAAGACAGGCAGATTCTACACAGCCAGCTCAAGACCTTAAATCTGGCTGCATGGCAAATAATCTAAACAACCAGCCAGCTCCTCTATCACAAGCTGTTATGGATGTCATTCTGGAGGCCAGGAGGCCCAGCACCAGGAAAGCCTACTCAGACAAATGGAAAAGATTTTGCACCTGGAACCAAGCTAAAGGCTAAAATCCCCTTGAGCCAGACATACCTCAGATTCTACAATATTTCACTGAGATGTTACACAAAGGACTTTCCTTTTCATCTATTAAAATCCATGCCTCAGCTATTTCAGCTCACTACAACACGGATCCTCCCTTATTTTCACATCCACTTCTAAGGCAGTACCTCAGAGGGGCCAAAAATATAAGGCCTCCCAGGAGGGCACCCACGCCAACTTGGTACCTCAACTTTGTTCTGGAAAAGCTTACGCTATCACCTTTTGAGCCAGCTTTCTCAGCTGATTTAAAGTTTATATCTTGGAAAGCTGCCCTGCTGCTAGCAATTACTTCAGCCAGAAGAGTCTCAGAGCTACAGGCACTAATGGCAGTGGAGCCTTTCCTCATTTTTCATCAAGACAGAGTCTCTCTACGAACTAACCCCTCCTTTATGCCAAAGGTGGTATCCAGTGTGGCTCTAAATCAAACCATCCATTTACCCACCTTTTTCCCAAATCCACAGAACAAAGGAGAAAGACTACTGCACTCCTTGGACATTCACAGGCAATTACATTACTACTTGGATAAAACTAAGGCTTTCAGAAAATCTGACCAGCTCTTTGTATCCTATGCTACAGCATCACAAGGAAAGGCTATCTCAAAACAGACCATTTCAAAATGGATAGGACATTGCATACGTTTTTGCTACACCCATCATGGAAAACCAGTTCCTGCTAGCATAAGGCCCCACTACACCAGGGCAGCAGCTACATCTACAGCCTTCCTCAGGGGGGTGCCAACCAAGGATATTCTGGAAGCTGCTACTTGGAGCTCAGTACACACCTTCACCAAACACCATCACTTACCACTATACTCTAAGACTAGAGCTGGCTTCACCACTGCAGTTTTGCAGGGCCTTCTAGCCTCTTCTAACCCTCTTTGATTCCACCTCCCCATCCTTAGCTTTGGGATTCAACCCAAGTGTGATGACTGCAGCAGGGTAACACGATGAACATAGTACAGTTTTGTACCTACCATAAATGTAGATGTTTGAGTGTTCACTCTGCTGCAGTCCAGGTTACCCTCCCTCCATCCCCTCTGAACTAGCTGAACTTCTCTACCACTTTATCCTATACTACCTCTGCGGTGTATTTGCTTATAACTGGAGGTATGGTTTTGTTTGTGCTTCACTTTTATTATTGGTACTATGTAATGACCTCCTATTGGGGGGGGGGCACCTGACATCTGGGGCAAGAAAAACTGAAGAAAATGGCATTGGATGCCTCTTTTATACCCCTGGCACACTGATGTCAGGGAAGAAGCGACAGCAACCGATGCCGGACCAAGACTTTGGAATTCCGGCCGACTGCGGGACCGCCTGATGACAGGATAACCCAAGTGTGATGACTGCAGCAGAGTGAACACTCAAACATCTACATTTATGGTAGGTACAAAACTGTACTTTATTCTAGCAACTTTCTAAGTTTATAAAATCAATTTTTAAAATCTGTCCCTATTTTGGGGTCTTTGTTCCCCCATAATGTTTGATTTTGTCTGGATTTCTTACACCAAGAGTTTAATAGGTATGCCTTGTGGTCTGTGTCATGGCTTAAAAAGTCCATGGAGGACCATTTCACTTATCAAGTAAATAAATAAATTAATTCCATTTTAAAAATATGTAACAGGACTGCTGCTGCAACAAATTGCAGCAGATGTAAACTGAGGGTATTAAGTCAAGGGATATCCCATATAAGAATTAGGAAGTACAGCTCTCAAGAAAACAAATAGACAAAACATCTCTCTCTTTCTCTCAGAAGTGTCAAGAAAGTGATGTCAGCAAATCTTGATTAGGTGAAATTCAGTTCAGCGATCAAAATATATACCTTCATCAGCATAAAAGTTTTTTCCATGCTGTTATATGTCTGTTTCATACCTCTCAGCTGTCCAGATTCTTGCCTCATATTTTTGGTTTGCTCCTCATAAAATTTGTGGTTCTCTGGCAAATCACTAACTATTGAAGTCACTAAATAATGACACACATTTTAATGTCAGACTATATATCCTTCAGAAAATGCATACTTACACAAATCCTGTCATTCCAGCAACTTTTTAAGTGTAAAAGAGAAATATTTAAAATCTATCCCAGTGTCTGGGCCTTTGTCTCCCCATTAGTTTAGGCTTTGTCCAGATTTTTTTGCGCTAAGAGGTTGAGAGGTATGGTCAGTTTTCATTCTCTGTTTATCCTGGAGAACTTTTACAAAATGAAATTATTTGTCTGGCAAGTAAAAAAGTGCAATGGGCTGCTAACCAACGTTATACTGAAGTTACAGGTTTAATTCCCTCAGTCTCTGTTCTCTACTATGTGTTTCTAAAAAAAAAACATTTATCTTAACAGCACTCCTACTTTGACCCTAAAAATATCTTTAACAATATCTGAGACTAAACTGTGGGACTTCCACGCGTTTCCATTACAGATGTTTAGCATATTTAATATGGTGCTAATATGTAGATTTGGCCAGTGAGCAAGTTAACATTGCCTTAGAATTACCAAAATCAAAGTGCTTGACCCAGGATTTAAAGATTTAATGAATACATAAATGCACAAATACATAAATAAAGGACAGTTTTGAGCTGCTGTGTTTGATATTTATTTTTTGGCGTATTAACATCTTCCAGTAATAGCTTGTTTGCCTAAAGTTGCAGGGTAAATTGTTAACTTGATTAGGAAATATAATAGTGATATTTTCCTGCATGATGAGTTGTGATTATACTGTTTACACTTTTTATACCTTCAGTCATTAATAATGCGTTGATTTGTCATCCCTGCAGGTTAGAGATCATCAATTCAACAAGGAAATATATGAATAAATAAATGACATCAACTACCCAAGCTACTAGTGCATCATTTGTGCCTTTTGGAACAGATAGTTGTGAAACCATGGCAGTAGGTGTGCCATCTGGCTTAAGAGACTGTCTTCTATTTATGTTGTGAAAATCATGGAATTACATTGAAAGAAAGTACTAATAAAAACGACTGAGGCAGTGGTAATCTCCAAACCAAAGTTTATGTTAGCGCCAGGGGTAGCTCATGCCATTGGCCTGTGGGACTGCAGCCCTCCCGGGAAAAAGATGGAAGTGTATTGACACATAATAAAAAAAAAATGTAAATATTGTGTTGTACTTATAGCACATGTGCTTCTCCTGAGCGAGTCTGCAAACAACGCATGCTCGTCAAGTTCCGTTTTTTTTTTTTTTTAGACCGTATCTTACTATCTGACTGCTGTAAAGGCAGCCCAGATTAAAGAAAATGCATCAGTGTGGTGCCAAGACATCTATGTGGTTTAACCGCACAGTAAATTAGAAGGGGGTTCGGACTGCCACGTCCGCAGGCACGTACATGACGTGGACGGCTGGATTGTTACTGATTGGTTCTCGCTCTCAAAAAAGAGCGAGAACCAAATCAGTAGCACTAGCACGGTAGTACTGTACTTGTTTTGCCTTTGGAGTTAGAAAAACAACAGGTTGAAGATCGATTGATAGTGGATACTGGCGTTGTCGCTGGTTCTTGGTCGGTGAAAGTCTGAAAGAAGCAAACAAACAGAAACTTTATTTTTTTCGGGTTGTATTTGCAGGCAAACAGAGGAAAAGAAACAGTTACTTTCTTCTTCGTGAACTGAAGGTGATAAACTGAGGTAGGTGCCACACTGTGCCAGACAGATTTCAGTTGAGTCATCACTGACTGAAATAGTATATCTTGATTTAGTCTGTGGGTGTTAACTGCCGAACCATTTTGTGAACCAGCAGCAACAGACGTATTAACAATTCCAGAGCTGTTATGTGAAACATGCGTTTGTTAGGCTCATGGAGTTTGTTTTGAAATACAATTTTTTATCCTTTGATGGTGAATTTTATAGACAGAAGTATGGTGTTGCTGCCATGGAGACTGTTTGTGCCCCCATATTTGCCAGTTTAATTACGTAATGGTGGGAACAACAAATTTTGTTTCATTCAGAGTTTGAAAAATGTTGGGTTTACTACTCTTGGTTTTGGATGATGTTTTTTTTTTTTTTAATTTAGAATATTTTGAGTGGCTACAAGTTTTCATTATTGTTATACTTCCACATCCTTTTTAAGATTCACTTATACAGTGTCTTTAAATAAAGTGAATTATTTGGAAGTTTGTATAAATTGGATTGATGGGACTTTTCATTCTAACATCTACAGGAAATCTATGTTTTCAAACACGTATTTGCATTTCAATAGTTCCCACCCTATGCATCAGAAGTCCCTGGTCAAAGGTCAGTTTGTTCGATTGTCCAGGATGATTTAAGATGACCAGGTGTTTAGGTTTGAATGTGATTTCCTAGCTAAGATGTTTTCTGAGAGAGGTTAGGTTATCACCCTGATTTTGTGTTGAGTATTAGGAATGAGGTGTATGAAAATAGAAGGGGTTGTTTTCACCTTATTTTAGGTTGTCCAGCAGTAGTTGATTCAGCAAAGAAGTAAAACGATAGGTCCAGAAGTATAGTACTGGAATACCACTGTTCTATAGCCCAAGTTGTACAAATGATCACCAAGTTTTGGGACATTTTTAAGTCAGATAAGGAGTTTTGTTTTCAAGAAAGGTAAAGAATTAAAAATATTTTGAGGCACTATCTAAGCCATTGTTTTCACATAGAAATAATGGGAAAAGGAAGTGTGGCTGCTATAACCCATGTAGTTCCATTTTAGAGTCTATGGTTATATCAGTTGGATCTATAGGTAGTAAAATTAAATTAGTAGATAGATGTGACTGCAACTCTAGCAGTCATTTACATTGCAGTCTGTTTTACTTGTTCTTCATTTTATGTTGGACAAACTGAGAGTGTGTTTAAAAGAAGAATTTATGAGCACTTTAACAACATTAAAAAGTGTAATTGTAATAATGTGCTGTATAAACACATGCTCAGTTGTAGACAATTTGTTTCTTTTAAGTTTGCTGTAATAGACAAGCTGCTAAATTCTCCATGGGGTAGCCCTTTAGAAATCATTTTAGAAGTAAAAGAACTGTTATGGTAACTTCGCCTTAATTCTATGGACCCCCCTGGTTTAAATGAGAACACTTTAGTACTGAGTATGTTAAAACTGAGAGTGTATGATTAAGTGATGGCTTTTTTGACAGCATTTTTATTTTCACTTGAGTTTTGTAGGGGGTAATCACACTGAATGTGACTTTTTATATGGCTGTTAAGCTATTAATGGTTGTCTAATTGTTTAATTGTTTTTAATTTCCTATATTTAGGATACATGTCATTCTTGTGTGGTTCTGATGAAGTCTTTGTGCTATTAGATGAAAGTGCTCAACCAGGCATGTTGGGTTTTAATAAAGTATTGGTATTGTATTGCCATCATTGTGAAATTTTTGCCGAATTTTGTTATCCTCACTGTCCGGATTGACAGTGCTGCAGAGCTGTGGATTATTTAGTTTTCATTGTTGCCATGAGTTTCTTAAAGAAGAGAAAGATGCAGATGAATATATACACATTCTTATATTTTTATTTATTGTTTGTTAACCAGGTTAGTGAGCTGGTGCAAGACCCTTTTCAGCAAATGTTGGGCCATATGGCAAATTACAGCAGACAACAATATACAAAGCATAGCATTATACAAATATTAACAATACTGCATAGCCATTGTGAGAAAGATGCAAGCAATAAACACAAATGTTATGTCATAAGTTGCAGTAATAGATTTTATAGAGCAATAGCAGAGACTAAACACCTTGACCTTATTGCATATAGGTGCTATGATACTACATTCCATGCAGGTGGGAAATAAGGATGAAGTAATACTACACTATGAAAAGGGGTAAGGAATCAGTCATGTAATCAGTAATCATGCCACTGCAGACTGTTATAGATTTGACTGAGCACATTTTGCTTTATGAAATTTTTGCTTTTTAAGTGTTTACGTCTAACTATAAAGTGGGCAACATCATGGCTAAATATAACAAGGGGAGTGCAGCCACAAAAACAGTACATTCTGAGTTTTAAAAAGTACAATTCCTTCAGTGGAAAGATCATCAGTGATATGACCAAAATTGAAAGAAGGCAGAAGCCACTGGTGCAACTTCAACAGCCAGAGTGAAGTCAGTACATCAAATATCAATTAGTGGTTAAAGACTGTCTTGGCATAAAATGGGAAGTTTATATAATGACCAAAGAAATGACCTGTGAAAAACAGCTCCACTTTCCAAGCAAACACTTTTATTTTTTGTAAGAACAAGAATTCTCTAGCGCCTCGGCCTTCGCCTTTACAGAGTAAAACTTTCATTCCTAAAATACAATTCTTTTATATTCAACTCAAATGCATCTCAATTAATCAATTAAAACTCATTCTAATATACTTTTAAAGTCACAGTTAAAAAAATCATAAAAAACACTGCCAATTACATTCCTTATTTAATCCTTTTGGTGACAATGTGTTATATTTCATTATAAGGATACACTCCTTTCGTCTTAATATATATTTCAATAACTCCGCATTTTCATATTGTAATATTACTTGTTCCAATATGGTTACTTTCATGGTATTTAATTCACCATTATGTTCTTTGTTAAAATGTTCTGCTACAGGACTCATGATTTTCTCTTTCTTAACATCTCTCACATGTTCTTTTATTCTATCAGCCAATGATCTTTTTATTTCCCCTATATAATATTTATTGCATGGACAAACTATCGCATAAATAACACCTTTACTCAAACAAGAATATCTACCCTGTGTTTCAAACTTCTTTTCACCTATGCTTTCTACTTTTGTTGTAATATACTGACATATAGTACATTTTCCACATGAAAAGTCCCCTTTGTTTCTACATTTTTTAACATCTTATCTTTTGGCTTTTTATATTTTGCTTGCACTCAAATATCCTTTAGGCCTGTTAGGCATTATGCTAATCACAGTTCATGCCCTCTTAAAGTGGATAGTCCACAACAAAGAAAAGAAGTACTGGGCCTTGAAATAGCTTTTTGCAGCCTCTCTACTGAAACACTAGCTCAAAGCTAACCTTGCTTACCTACTTTCTCTTATGATAACAATAACATAGCTTACTCTTTTTATTTATTATGACACCTCTATGCAAGAATGTGTTTATTCTCTGCTGCTGCTCTGCAAATCTTACTTCTACAGTAGAAAATAAAAGTGGGCCAAACATTCCAGTGCAGACAGCCTTTTCCAGATATGTGCTTTGGCTGGTAAAGTCACTTAAACCCTTGGGTCTGAACTCATACCTCTCAACTGTACAGATTTTTGCATAATGTCCAGATTTCTGCCATATATTTGTGGTCCATTTTTCATAAAATTGCGGTTTTCTGGCAAATTAGTGGCAAGCCATTAAAGATTGAAGTTAGAAAATAATGGCAGACATTTGAGTTTCAGATTTCATACCTTTCAGAAAATTCGTACTAATGCAAGACCTACTACTATTCTATTATCTTTCTAAGTTTATAAGAGCAATATTTAAAATTTGTTCTTATTTTTGGGCCTATGTTCCACTTCTGTGTATGGCTTTGTCTAGATTTCTTGCTCTGAGGTTGAGAGGTATGAGTGTCAGAGCCATCACTGTCAGCCAGAGACATTTCAAACTGTGACCTACTTGTTGCACCCCACTCCCCATTGTAGTGGCTCTGGATGTGTCCAAGCAAGGCAAGGAGCAGTTATGGAGTGTAAGTGTGCAGAGTATTCCCCCATCCAAGGTAGACCACAAGTACAACCGTGGCTTTTCATCTGTCCTTGATTTTGCAGAATGTTCTGGTTTTCTGTCATATTTTTATACTGTTGATTTGTGCTTCTTATTATTCCGAAAATGCATGTTGTTGCAGTGCCCTGTTGCTCTGTGTTTAAGTAGCAATGCTTTAATGACCATCAGGTAAGCTTGTCAGAGATTGTAAGATGCGAGTAAGCTTTAATAAGCATGCTGTTAAAGAATTACCAACATTGAAAGCCTTTTTGTTGTTGCCCTGCAGATAATATTTACATAACTAGATAAAGTATAATCCTTAGGTATTGAAATGCATATGACAGTATTTGTAATAAAGGACAGGATTACAGTATTTTCAGAAGCTCATTACATTTGTTGGAGACTTGCAGTCATCTTTGCAGGCTTTACCCATAATCTAAACAGAATGCCAATCTATCATGTGTGGTCCATAACTTGTGCAGTAATCCTTTAAGCAATTTATCTTGAGCTTGTTTCTTGTTTGTTGTTCATTTTTCACTTTAATCATGTCTTCCCCATGAAACAAGTAGATAGTTGTTGTCAGGCAGCAGGTCTTTTTTGGATAAGAAATATTTTTACAAGTGAGGGTATCACAGAGATTGCTACTTTCACCATGTTACTTGGTAATTTTATAAAGGTGAATATAAATTATAATTAGAACTGCTTTTGACTGGCATTCCAGTAATGTATTTAAAAAAATAATTTATTTTTTCATGCCTCACAACCTTTGTGTTTCCATCTAGATATTAAGTAAGTTGTCATGTAGCCAATGCATTGAACTCATAATGACGGTTTGGCACCCAGGGCAACGTATTTAATTAAAGTTCCTGTTGTTGTGGTTTTGAGCATAGCCCCGCCCCTTTCTGGTTGGTCACACCCCTTCCAATTGCCCCCACCCATTCAGTTATCTCCTGCAGACCCCCTTTAATTTGAAGTCACCAGCCGCCACTGGTTAGCACTTTCATTCACATCAAATACATGAACTTCATCAGACATAAAACTACAACAAAATTTCAGCTTAAATAGCAATTGAAACATGACATCATACAGAAATTAATTAAGCTTTAAATGAGCTTCTAAACAGTTTTTAAAGAGACAGGCTTCCAACAGTTCATCCTACAATATTTCAGTGAATAATGCAACAAAAATATTTCAAAAACTCATACTAAAATGCATTACTACTGAATAATACTTAAACTCAATACTTCATAAAAATACGTACATCATAAAAATATATAAATGTGTTTTCAAAAGCTTCTATAATAAATTATCTATCTAAAGCTGTCAATTTCAAAATACATTTCAATGAACATTGATCATTAAGTCCAGGGTAAGCATAAGCATTTAGTTTAAGTTGCCAATAAAGTTCACGTTCCTCCAGGCGAAGTTGCCAGGGACACCCCTTAATTCTCTTGTCACTTGCTTAGTAACAAGAAAGGAGAATTTGTGTCCATAATTCTCCATTACATGTCTTGCCAGTGCATTTGTATTAATTTGTCTACTGATATTGTATTGGTGTTCATAGATCCTATCTTTAAAATGTCTCTCAGTTTTACCAGTGTAAAAACCAGTACAATTTTGGCACTGAGCAAGGTAAACAACCCCTGAACTATCACAATTAAACTTGCCTTTAATAGGATAAGTACAATTCCCAATGAGAAACGTGTTAGTCACTTCAATATATTGGCACAATTTACACCGTCCACATTTAAACATTCCAGCTCTAAGAGTACTGTTCTCCTTTCTTGTTATTGAACAAATGACAAGGGCATTAAAGCGTGGCCCCTGGCAACTTCACCTGGAGGAACGTGAACTTTATTGGCAACTTAAACTAAATGCTTATGCTTACCCTGGACTTAATGATCAATGTTCAGTGAAATGTATTTTGAAATTGAAAGGTTTAGATAGATAATTTATTATAGAAGCGTTCAAATACACATTTATATATTTTTATGAAGTACGTATGGGTGTGCCTTCGTTGAAGGTTGTGTGTCGAGCTGGCACCTCAGCATTTCGTAAATATCTACTGCCAATCATTAGCGGACCGGAGTTCCGCTGTTGTGACCCCTTACCGGAAAAGCCGAAAGACAAACAACAACATTGATTTTAAGTATTATTCAGTAGTAATGCATTTTAGTATGAGTTATTGAAATATTTTTGTTGCATTATTCACTGAAATATTGTAGGATGAACTGTTGGAAGCCTGTCTCTTTAAAAACTGTTTAGAAGCTCGTTTAAAGCTTAATTAATTTCTGTATGATGTCATGTTTTAATTGCTGTTTAAGCTGAGATTTTGTTGTAGTTTTTTTATGTCTGATGAAGTTCATGTATTTGATGTGGATGAAAGCGCTAACATAAACTTTGGTTTGGAGATTACCACTGCCTCATTTGTTTTTATTGAAAGAAAGTACACTGAAATGCTAGAAATCATATGAGTACAAGATCCAAGGTCACAGGGTTTCACATTGGGTAGATTATGTGCCAGTAAAAAGCTCCAACTTTACTCCTTTCTCCCCTTCAACCTTCCCTCAGGAAATATCATCAAATATAACTCCCCCTACTATCACTAGGGGACAGGTTCTTAATGCTGTCTCCAAGACCAAGAACACTGCATCAATGGGCCGAGACAATATCCCAGGATGCCTTCTAAATAGCATGAAACATGACCTATCAGGGCCTCTGAAATTACTTTTTAACTGTAGCCTCCAAACAGGCTTCATGCCTCATGAATGGAGAAATGCAACAGTCATCCCTCTGCACAAAGGTGGGCCATCTACAGACCCTGGAAACTACAGACCCATAAGTCTCACTAGTCTTATATGTAAAGCCATGGAAAGAATTATCATGGAGATAATCAATAGAGATATAGTAAATGTCCAGACACTGGACCCAGCCCAGTTTGGTTTTGTGAAGGGCAGATCATGACTACTCAGCCTGGTGACCTTCTTTGAGAAGGTCACCGAAGCAATGGATGAGGGCAAAATCATTCACACTGCCTACCTTGACCTTGCTCAGACATTTGACACAATATCCCACTCAGGCATTGTTGACAAACTCAAGAGGTTAGTTACAAACTCGTATATCACCCGGTGGTTAGCCAACTGGCTAATAGACAGGACCTAGAATGTTAGAATTGGGGAGTCTACCTCTACAAAGAGGCCAGTCACTAGTGGAGTCCCACAGGGATCAGTCCTTGGACTGCTCCTTTTTGGCCTTTACTTCTCAGAAGTCAAGGCCAATGTCAGTGGTCTCTGACTGACTAAATTTACAGATGATTGTCAATTATGACCTGTCATTGAATCTCACACTGACACAAATGTTCTCCAAGAGGGGCTGACACAGACAAACAACTGGTGTCAGAGCCATGGACTAAAACTAAATGCCAAAAAATGCGTAATTGTATCCTTTGGGAAGTCATTCATCCCTGGTAACTATCATATTGACAACAGTTTAGAGCTGACCCAGTAGTCAAGGACTTAGGGACACGCATAAATAGTAATCTAGCCTTTGATCATCACATGTCTACAGTTGTGAGGAAATCATTCTGTGTTGCTCAACTTATAAACAAAGGTATGGCATCTAAGTCCAAGGAAGTCATTGTTCCACTGTATTCTGCATTCATCAGCCCTATCATTGAGTACAATGCCCCCTTTGGTATGTACCTAACCAGGCATATCCAACAATTTGAATGTCCACAGAAGTTCCTCACTAAAAGATTGCATGGAATAAGTAATATGTCCTATGCAGACCACCTTAAGGCCCTATTCCTGTATTCTGTCTCCTACAGGCTTTTGAGGGGAGATCTATGCCTGGCCTACAAGGCATTGTCAGACCCCACTCTGATGAACCTCCTGCATATCCACAAAACAAACAGTACCAGAATTACCTATTCTAAAGACTTAAACCTTGCCTGTGATGTAAATAAGACCTGCTGGAGAGATAGGTGTGTATCCCAGAGACTACCCCGTCTATGAAACAGGCTCCCCATTCATGTGAAGCAGAGTTCCTCCAAAACCGAATTCAAGTGCAACTTGGATAATTGGATGGGAAAGAGAAAATTTATCCCTGGGTTGGCACCTATGTCTGTAATGGACAGAGGTAACCTGTAAATGTTTCATCTCCCAGGCCCATGCTTACACTTATCAAGGGTATCAGAACTTGTCAGAGATTCAGGATGCTTGGCTAGGTTTAAAAAGGCCCTTGTGGTCATTAGCTTAGTAAACACCTATGTACTTATGAACCTATATCAATCTAAAAGGATTTATTAGCTAGGTAACTGAGATATTAAATAAGAAAGGGCTTTGAATGTAACTTATTTAGATTTTATCAATGTATCTAAGATGGAGTAAAAAAAAAAAAGCCAAATGCATCAACTAAAAAGTGGGTCCACAGGTGATGGCGTAAATAAAACAATCACTAGATAACAGAACACAGGGATTCATAATAGATGGAATTTTCCCAGATGAAAAGATGATCTCTGGTGAGGCAGCCCTCAGACCAGTTAGTGGGGATGGTTGTTTTCAGTCTCTATTGAAGTGATGTTGCAGAAGGTGTAGAAAGAAAAAGTTTCCATTTTTGTTCATGATACAGTTACACAACAATATTGATATGCAAGAATGGGTAAACAGGATGTGACGAATTTTGTTAAGATTGAAGGACTGGCCCAAAACATGACTTTTAAAATCATTGGGAAAAAAATGAATATACAACTGAAGGAAACTGGTAGTGCAACAACAATGTATCAGATAAGCTAAACGTAAAGAAGCAGTATGTGAACGAGCAGTAGGGAAAAGTGTTGGTGTACCGATATACAAACGAAAAGACACAACAGTAGATAATAACGCTATGATCGCTGTTCATACACAACTAGTAAGTCCATGACTGACGTAATATTCCCAGTTCTGCAGACTTAAGCTTCAAAAAAAAAAACCAGAAAAGGTCAAAATCCAGCTCAAATAACTCCACTAAAACTAGTAAAAAACACGTTTAATAAATATAAACTTTCACAAACGTTGAAATGCCTGAGGAAGCACTTGTATGTGTATTAAATCCCTTAGACCGTATTTTCATTCTTTCACTTAGATGTGCCATGCAGCTTTAGACATGCCTTAAATAAATTTTTATCATAATAAGCTCCCAAAAATGTAGCAGACCATAGACATATTGCAAGTACAAGTTCTGTATCTAAACTACTGAAAAGATAATCTGCAGTCAAATAACTAAATGTGTCAACACGTTTTCAAATAAACAACATCGTTTCTGTAACAAGTATAGCACAACAGCAACAATTTGCTCTTTTCAGGACAATTATTTATTTATTTATTGCATTTCTTTACTGGGAAGGTCCACTAGGCCTAGGTGAGCCCATTTTCAGTGCCGGCCTAGGGAGGAAAGCTCCACATACAATTGACAAGTAGTTACAAGTACTAATACATACAGAGTTAACAAATATTATATAGTAACAAGTTGGACATACCTTAACAAGTCAGGTGCAAAATACAAATACATACCAGAGTTAGCAGGTAGTATACCGCGACAAGCTTGGACATATTATGAGCAAAAGGTTTAGATTATTTCTATACATACTACCCAGTTACGGCAAAAGAGCAAAACGTTCAGATTAATTACATACATACTACCCAATTACATTATGCAAGTAGTTGGCATTGTTAAAGGACTTTATGCAAGAGAAAGTCAGCAGAGATTATAGATTGCTAAGGGTATATTACACATGATGACAGTTTTTAGATATTAATTGTTAGAGATTTGAGGGGCAAGTAGAGGAAGTGTCCTTTCCAATGTGGAAAATATGCAACTGTTGGAACCCTTATTTATTGAATTGATGTAAAATGAACATTCAGATCTGTTAGTCATAACCAACTTGCCAAACTTTACAGACATTTACAATGCAGGCTTTTCAGAAAATGTAACAAAGTAATTTGTAAATTATTAGTACAACTTTCTAATAGCAGTGACCAGTTACTAATGTTCAGCATTAATGCTTTTATCTATAGAACCCCACAAGGATCTGCACTGTATCCTTTATTATTTACATTGTTTATTATGATTTATCATACAACCATCCTAGCTTAAACATAACCCTCTCTGCAGCTTGTTCATAGGTATGTACTAGACAACTAGTATACAGTGTAGTGCCCTCCTAACCAATAATCAGACAGTGACCAAAGGTGAAAATGAAACCCTGTACCTTGTATCTATATGCAAGGTAAACAACTTAACCATTATGCCGTTATGTAATATTAAATCCAAACAACATGAAAATAAACTTTACAAACATCCCTCCAAAAAGACTTCTAAGAAGTGTGGAATTGATGAACTCTAAACAAAAAAGTGTTAAACCGCAATAAACCCACTGTCATATGATTAAATTGTACCCCAACATATGTAAGATGTTTCCAGTATTTGAATTAAAAATCCATATGCCAATTCCCTTCCCTCAGCGAATGTACAGCAGTACCTATGCATGTGGATTGACTGACATTTTAATTTTTAATTTCATATAGAACTTATGGTACAGTGTCATAAATTAGTTAAAACTATCACACCTGTTAACTGTTGAAACTAGGAGAGCAACTACCTTAAATGCAATTACCCCTTGTCTAGAATATGTAATACCAATAATTACTCCAAAATCAGATCAAAACATGCATCTTCAAATTTCAGAAACATAATATTCATGTTGTTACATCCCTCTTCAGAAAAAGACCACTCTTGTACCTCCATATCTAAAGGTAACTGGATGCCAATAGTTGTATAAGTCCAACTTCCTCAATAATGGATATTTCCTCTGTTTTGACAAAGAAATTGAAAAGAAGACACTCATCCTACTGTCCATGGAATCAAGAGGGCATGATATTATTTACACAGTTTTAATACTGCAGTTGTAGAAAAATCATTCTCAAAAACTGTATCTGCTAACTCAAGCTCTGTGTTATAAAGAATTTGAAACATTACTGACTATACCAGCTCTAGGAAAACGTTTAAAGACTAGTTGATATAATCCTGCAAATGTCACTGCTTTGATAATCTAGGTTAAATTCTTTAAGTAAAACTTATAAATCATGAAGGCTCTCTCAACAATGCAGTTAGATATGTATTCATACAATTTTTGGGGACAAAATTCTTTCTGTTTATAATATATATATATATATATATATACACGGATCACCTTTATATCCCCGAAATCGCGTTTCGCCGACACACTAATCACCGACACCAAAAGACCGACAACAAAAAATACCGACAACGCAAAACACCGAAAACCATTACACCAACACACTACACGTAAACAACACAGTACACTACATAACATATCCACTATCCCTAACCCAAACCCTAACCCTAACCCTAAGGTCTGACACTACCGCACACTTACCCTACCTGCACCCTAACCCTAACTCACTTACCCACCCCTAACCCCAAGGTCCGACACTACCGCACACTCACCCTACCTGCACCCTAACCCTAACTCACTTACCCACCCCTAACCCCAAGGTCTGACACTACCGCACACTCACCCTACCTGCACCCTAACCCTAACTCACTTAACCCACCCCTAAACCCACAGTCCCTCACTATCGCACACACACCCTACCTGCACCCTAACCCTAACTCACTTAACCCACCCCTAAACCCACAGTCCCTCACTATCGCACACTTACCTGTCCGCTCCCTAACACTAAATCCCTCACTCTATCGCACACTTACCGAGTCCGTCGGGTTCTCACCTTGTCGGTCATCTGCGTTGTCGGTGTTTTCGTCCCGTCGGATTCCGTGTCGGCGAAACGCATTGTCGGGCATCTGAAGGTGACCCATATACACACATATATATATATAGATTCACTTTGAATCATCAAATGTTCAGAACATTGACATTCTGATCATCGAGACCAGAACATCGATGTTCAGAACATCGAAAGTTCAAAACAAACCATAAAAAAAAACACAAACGCTATGTGATGCAGGGGGGCTTTGTCCCCCTGCACCCCCCCTGTGGGGGGCTGTGCCCCCACACCCCCCTACTTTTATATTCCAACTCCGAGATCGCACTACAGTGGGGTAAGGGAAATCTCCCATTTACCGCTATATGCAGTAGCGCTAAATGGGAGATTTCCCATACCCTACCTAGATTCATAGGTTCATAGGTAGGTACTAGGCTATCGGCCCAAGGGCCTACGTAAGTCTAGCCAACAAGTTTCCCTGGCTTACGCTACCCAAGAAAGTTATTTTCCTGTGCCACTGTCGAGCAGAGACACAGAAGTGATCCCTGGGGTGTATTTCCTATTTCCCATCCACTCATCAAGATTTTTCTTGAAGAGTGCTAATGAAGAACTTTGCTTGACATAGATGGGTAGCCTGTTCCAGAGTATGGGAAGTCTCTGGGATAGGAATCTATCCCTCCAGCATGTCCGGTTTATTGTGGTGACAAGGTTTAGGTCCCTAGAGCGTGTAGCTCGGAGGGATTGGGATTTCTTTAGGTGTAGCATGTCCAACAGCTCTGGGTTTGACACAGCTTTATATGTTAGGCAGAGATCACATCGGAGTAGGCGATATGCTACGGAGTAAAGCTGGAGTTTTTTGAGACGGTCAGTGTAGGGCATTTGTTTGAGTCCAGTAATCCTCTTTGTGAGGTACTTCTGTGGCCTTTCTAGCTGCTGCAGATGTTTTGTGAGGAACATTCCAAAAGGGGCGTTGTACTCTATAATGGGTCTAATGAGTGTTGAGTAGAGGGGAACGATGACCTCTTTTTTCCTGGATGAGAACCCTTTAATGATGAGGTGTGCCACATAGAAGGACTTCCTGACTACTGAGGCGATGTGACTATCAAAGGAGAGACTACTGTCCACCTGGGTCCCAAGGTCTCTTATCACGCATTCGGTGTTAAGTAGATTGCTGCCTATGTGGTAGTTCATGGGTACAGAGTTTTTACCAAAGGGGATGACACTGCACTTTTTGGCATTGAGCTTGAGGCCATGGCTCTGACACCAGGCATCTGTCTCAGAGAGGCCCTTCTGTAGGATGTTCACATCATTTGGGGACTTGACTGTGGCTCGTAGTTTGCAGTCATCTGTGAACATTGTTAGCCAGAGGCCTTCTGTGTTAGCCTGCACTTCAGAGAAGTAGATACCAAACAGGAGCGGTCCCAGGATGGAACCCTGTGGTACTCCACTTGTCACTGGTTTGAGGTCAGATTTGGAGTCTGCAACTTTTACAGTGTGGGTTCTGTCAGTGAGCCAGTTGGCAACCCATCTTGTGACGTAGGGATTTATTCCTAGTTTATTGAGTTTAGCTATAATTCCAGAATGGGGGATGGTGTCGAAAGCCTTGGCGAGGTCATGATAGGCTGTGTGAACCACCTTACCCTCATCTACGGCTTTGGTAACTGCCTCAAAGAAGTCGATCAGGTGCAATGCCAACACTCAGATGGCACACACACAACATGCAGGGCACCTTGCTGCCCTGCATACACACCCAGCATTCCACAATCTCACTTATCTGGCACTTCCACTTTAAACCTTCGATGTTCTGAACATCGATATTCTGGTCTCGATGATCAGAACTTCAATGTTCTGAACATTCAATGATTTAAAGGGAACCCATATATATATATATATATATATATATATATATATATATATATATATATATATATGGGTCTACTTCATTTGATCGAAAGACCATTTGACTGAAACCCATTTGGTTGAAATTTAATTTGATCGAAAACCAGTATTCAAGGCATAAACCTGGGATTTGTCCCCCTCCCCAATATCATGCGACCCTGGAGTTGGTATATGTAGATGGGGGGGGCGAAGCCCTCCTCCTGTTTTTGTTTAAAATCTGTACATTTTGTGTTATTTTCTTCTTTTACAGGAAACTAGGTGGGGGGCTTCACCCCCTACACACCCCCAATGTGGGGGGCAGCGCCCCTCACACCACCCAGGGTCACACAACATTGGAGAGGGAGACAAATCCCTGTTATTTGCCTTGAAATCTGGTTTTCGATCAAATGAAATTTCCACTAAATGGGTTTCAGTCAAATGGTCTTTCGAGCAAATGAAGTGGACCCATATATATATATATATATATATATATATATATATATATATATATATGTGTGTGTGTGTGTGTGTGTGTGTGTTTGTATTTATCTAACTTGAAGCAAATTGCACTCATAATGTCTGTAAGATGATGTCAGTTTACAGTGCAGTAATGTCAGAGTAATGTGTTTCTGTATCCTCATACCTCAGCCTCTATAATTTTGTACATTCAATGTATATAATACTATACAGTTTCTCTACATATACATATGCAAGACTATCCATTTTCATGGAATGTATGGATGTATGCTTTATGAAGTATTGTATGTTTATGCAACCTGACTGTATATACAAATAGTACAATATATCTGATCATCACAAGATGTTAATTTCATATGCCTCAGGTGTGCTCAGATCATGCCTGAAGATGGTCTCTTGACCAGTTCAGCTACTCGGTTATCAATGGTAAGTAAACAAACAAACACAGAAATGTACAAATAAATAACCCAGGAAAAAAATTAACATTTTGTTCAATAGATATTAAAATGGGCAAACTACATTAGTCAGGTAGCTCTCTTCTGCCATCAGAACATTTTTTTTTTTTTTTTGCATCAGAGCCTGTATGCCATAATCCTTTTGGTTATCATGATACAAATATCATTCCAAATGTGAAATGCAGCACTGAATACATGTGTGAATGTGGGGAACTGATACTAATTCCAGGGTTCAGGTATCGTGGACTATCTCTGTACTCTGATGTCGTGCAGTCCCAGGGTTTGTATTTATAATACAAGGGAATGGAAGCCACAAGTGATACCTCAAATACAAAACATTCACAATATTTTCTCTAAAGTTGTGTTTTATTTGCAACACACACACACACACACACACACGCACACGCACACACACACACACACACATATATATATATATATATATATATATATATATATTTATATATATATATATATATATATATATATATATATATACTACACCCACACACACACACATATAGATAAAATATATATATATGTATATACATGGTTGATTATGCACTTGAAGTGAGTGAGAATGACCATATCTGTACACGGGTACATGCCCATTCTCATATAGATACTTCAGTTTAGCAGTCATAAATTTCACGGTTTAATTTATAAAACATGATTATTTATTTTGCTGTAGACACCGTGAAGAATACTTCAGTAAGCACACATTTGCTCTAGATTTTTTGAACTTGGAAGTCCCCCCTCCCCAAGATATTGTTTGCTTCCTTTTTTTTGTTTGTGGTCAATCACTCGGACATCAACATTGTGTAACTATATATATATATATATATATATATATATATATATATATATATATATGGGTGTACTTTACTTGCCCGAACTTTCATTTGCCCAACACCCATTTGCCCGACCCCATTTGACCAAAATTTCATTTGACCGACACATCATTTGACCGACAAGTGTTATTGGCAAGAAAATGGGATATGCCCCCTTCCCCACTGCAGTGGGACCATGGAGTTAGAATATATAGTTAGGGTGGGTGTGAGGGGCACAGCCCCCCATAATGGGGGGTGTGGGGGGCAAAGCCCCCCACTTACTTTTGTGTTACTAAGCAATATTAAAGCAAAACTAAACATTATAATATGAAATTAAGTGGGGGGCTTTGCCCCCACACCCCCCATTGTGGGGGGCTGTGCCCCCCCCCCCTAACTATATATTCTAACTCCAGGGTCGCACTGCAGTGGGGAAGGGGGCATATCCCATTTTCTTGCCAATAATACTTGTCGGTCAAATGAAGTGTCGGTCAAATGAAATTTCGGTCATTTGGTCTCGGGCAAATGGGTGTCGGGCAAATGAAAGTTAGGGCAAATGAAGTAGACCCATATATATATATATATATATATATATATATATATATATATATATATATATATATATATATATATATATAAAACTATGACTATTGTCATGCATTAAACAATGTTCCTAGAAGATAACTATTTATATTAGAACTGTCTCCTACTTGCATTAAGGACAACAGAAGCTGGAAATGTTGTACCTACCTCAGTCCTCGTGAGATTCTCTTCATCAGCGTTTGCCTTTGCCTGGGTTGCTGTTGAACAGTAGTCTGTGTTTGCGAGTGCTGCACTCTGCGCCGACATACCACATGTTGTATGACCACAGTTGTCACATGCTGTTGTTGCACAGTGGGCAGTATTTGAGAATGTTGCACTCCAGGTGGATGTGCCATGTGAGGCTTCACAGGTACTCTCACTGCTGCACGCGATGCCACCTGTGCACATTCTGCTACCTCAGCACTTATCCACTGACAGGTATGGCACTGAACGATGTCTGCATCTTGTCCAAAGGGGGCATAGAGAGTCATGCTTCCACAAACTGGGCATGATGGAATTTCAGGGTCAATGAAATCTAAGAGGTTAGAGTCCGGTATGTCTTCTGTGCAAATAATTTCTATAGGGCAAAGCCTGCTATTAATTGGAAAGTCCTGTATCTCGCCTACATCCAACACTCTGATGCATTCCCGACAGACAGGGCATGGAATAGTGAAGTTATTTCGTTCTGCCACTTGCTCTAAGCAGCCTTCACAGAATGTGTGAAGACATAAAGGAAGAATACGGGGTGTCTTTTTACCATGGCTGTGGTAATCCTCCAGACAGATCGTACACTGCAAGATGTCGACTTGCTCAGTGTCTTCTATAGACTGAGACATCCCTTTCCAGAAAGGAAGAAATCTGTATTATTTTACTGTCCTGAAAGGCTGTTAGATACCTGTGAGTTGTTTCTGTAAAACTTCTCAGCAAAAGATACCTGGAAGTTCTTTCTGTAAAACTTCTCAGCAGATGTTACGTACAAAAAAGAGATCTAACTACAGGAAGTCCTTATTCTCTTTCTGTGTCTTTTTTCTGTTGCCTAATAAAAAAAATTCCCTCACATACCTGAGTAAAACAAGCCTGATTTGTTTGTAATTTATTTTCCTGCTTGTTGCTATAACATCACCCATGTTTTGCTCTGCTGGTAAAATATTTTTCCTTGTCTGCTGTGTCTGTCATTTACAATTCAAGCTTAGTCATTGTCATTAACAATGCAGGTAGGATACAGTATCTGTATTGATTTCTCATGCTAAGTTCAGAGTCACATATCATTTATCTGGCCTGCTGATCTGGGTGTTTCCATGGTACTTTACCTGTACTCTAGATATATTCGCATGTGTGATGGCTTGAAGAAAGGTCAGAAAATTCTGAATGGTGTAGTGACATGGAAAGAATTCTACACCACTCATACAAAGTACATGTTTTATTTATACTTTGTTTATTTGGTAATTGAACCGGTCTGGTGAATTTTTTCAGCCATGCTAAACTGGCAAAGATTAAAGCAAGAAAGAAATGCACTTAGGAATACAAATTAAAAAACAAACAAAAAGAACCATTATTGCCGTTATGACACTTGACAAAGATTGCATTTAAATACATAACCAAAGTACGACACTGAATAAGGTAAACATAAAACTATATTTGCAAGAATGCATATATTACTCATGCTTAAATATACAATATAAATGTCATGAAGGCAGAACTGTATATAGGCATATTGGACAGTAATCATTGAAGGTAATTAGGCAGCACTGTAAAATGTTACTTCCGTGTAATGGACTACGAACCATCAAGTGAATGATGCATGGCTGTACAAACTCTTGGGGTGGCAGGAAAAAGTATATTTGCATCATCATTGTCCCAAAGTAGTATTAAGCAGACAAAATCTGCGAATGTTGGAATGGAACCCCAGTACAATAAGAAGTGCTAATACTATTGTGTTAGCAGTGACTCAATAGCACTTGAATTTACTCCCTTTGAATACATGGTCTCTTAGTGTTTTCTTGAAAGTTGTTGCTCTATATTGTACATGCTAATCTTTAAAGAATTAAGAATTCTGTTCCATGCAATGGGCATTATGCACAAAAAGGTCTAGATCTGTATGTATTACTGTGCAGACTGCTTTTGTGAGTCACATATGAAATAAGTATATACTCCATTATGAGAAAGTTATGTGTTAGGAGCCAGCTTACCTCTTAGGGAAAACTACTCCTGCCTTCAATCTCCTGTGAAACCCATGGTCACATTTTACAAGTTCAGTGTGGTGCTCTGCAATTTATTTGTTTGAAACATTATCTACTTTAGGGTAGGGGACACTTATGAATGCAGAGACAGATGAAGCATTTGCATTTACTTCTCAAAGCATGCACTCTGGGTGTGTCACCGCAGTGCATACCCAGTGTCCTGGTCCCCACCTCTGTCATGCATCAAATGAGGCCTGATAGTATGACTCTGAATGTCCTGCCTTCATGCTGCTCAGCAGAGCGCTAGGCCAAGGGTAAAAAGAATAGCAAACGTTAACATTCTCTCAAACTCTTTTAAATTGACAGCAGTAGCCCTGAATTCTCCATTATATAGCAGTTTTAATTCAGTACATTGTTGATATATATGTGTGTGTGCATGCATTTTTTTTGGTTCTCATGGATCACATTCAGATAGAATTATCTCCCTCCCAAAATAATGCCTACTGGCACTACAAAGGATCTCTTTTGGAATCCAAGATGGGAATTCATCCAGCTGTCTGCATCCTACCTGCCAGTTCATGTAGTTAGGATTCAACACAACATATCCACAATTCAGAGGTGCAGTTTAGGCAAAATGGAGTCGGCTTTAAATGGTAGCATCCAGTCAGGGTGAGTCTGTTCATTGAAATGATAGCACGCAGGCCCTTTCATATAGTCTGCACATCTGCCTGTCCAATTAGTAAGGACTATACTTCATTTTACATTATTTATTTGTCTGGTAACCAAATGAGTGCATGGAATTCAAGGCACCCTTAGACCTATGATGGGACACAAGATATTAAAAAAAAAAATCAGTGATTGCAATGAATGATGAAGGCTTTATCCCACTGCTTAACATGTTATCAGTACATTTTAGCTGGTGACCATTATACCACCATGGTAACATAAAGTGAATTTAGATTATAGAAGTGCCTAAAGCTGAAGTAGTTTTTTTTAATAATTACCTTCGTTATGTGAACAGATGTAAATAACATGCATACATAGATTGTGAATGGATTGTATACCTTCAAGTAAGTACTTTTTATAGACAGAGAAGTATTCACAAGAGTTGTACCCTTGAGAATCACAAAATTAAGTGATAGCATATCTACATTTGTTATAAAAGGGTTTCATACAACCAGTTATCAGACAGCTGATTGGGTTTTACCTGCTTTGCACACAGTTGGCCAGGCTTGTTTATAGGCTGTATTACTGAAATGTAAGCACTGTCAGATCATTGTGCAAACTGAATGTACACTGTCACTGAAAGCTTCAGCACACATTCAATAACTATTTCAGATCACGCAGTAATAACAACAAAGAAAACATGCCGGGTAACGGAGTAAAAATGAGACACTGGCACTTCCCCATCTGTCTGTTAAAAGACAGGAACCTAGGGAATGTGTAGTGGAAATTATTTGAACGTTAATAGGGAAGACAGAAATTTCTTCAGAAGTTATAGCTAGTGAGTGGAATAAAATGAAATTGGAGTTTAAAATAGGGTAGAAATAAAAGAAAAGGAGATATCATTAAGAAGTAACAAGAATTATTTAGAAGGACTGAGAAAGGTTAAAGTACTGCAGAATCTCACAGAACAAGAAGAGACATAACTGCAAAGTGCCAAAAAGAAGATAGTAGAGTATTTGGATATTGTGTACGAGTTTAGAAAGTTGCTGTTAAACAACTGCTTTCTGTTAATAACCCCAGAGCACAAAACGTTTATTACAAGACTTAGGACACAGAAAGTAAAAAGGGTTGTTGCCAAACTTAGGGAGCCAATAACAAGACAAATAACCTGAAATCCTGTAGAGGTATTAGAGATATTTTGGAAATTTTATGAAAATTGGTATAAAGCAGAGAAATGTGGAAATCAAGAAAGAGCAGAAGTGGAAATATTTATGGAAGACTTGATTATGCAAAGGTTAAAAGTAGATGAGGCACAATAATTAATAGTTAAGAGAGGAGGATACGAGATAAAAATGGTGACCTATAATCAATCTGTAGGAAAGTCTCCAGGAATAAATGGTATTTCTGTGGAAGTATGGAAACTGGGGGGGAAGAAAGTGATGAAGATCTGGATTGTTTTAACGGTATTTTAAATGGAGGAGAAGCACCGACATCCTGGAAGAAGGCCTTGGTTTCTGTAATACCTAAAGATTGTAAGGACCCATTAAACCCAGCTTAATACACGCCCGTTTGAATTTTAAATCATGATTATAAAGTGCTTATGCATGTAATTGCTAAAAGAATGGCAAAGGTATTGCCAGATTGATAGATATGGATCAATGTGGTTTTGTGGAGGGGAGGCAAACATTTGACAACATTAATAGAGCAACAATGATCCAGAGGGAAGCAGAACATAAGAAAATATTGCTGTTGTTGGTGGGTTTTTATGCAGAGAAAGCATTTGACAGAGTAAGGTGGGATTTCTGTGGTTGTCTTGCTGTTTGGCTTATACTTGTACAAGCAAGAAAAATCTGAGGGTAATGCTACTTAATACTAGAAGTCTAAACCTCAAAATGCACTCACTGAGGCACTCCTTAAAATGGAGAACATCAACATCTGTGCAGTGACAGAGACCTGGTTCAAGGCTCCAGAGAGCACCCCTGCATTACCAGGCTATAATTCATACCACACCTTTCGGCCACCTAACCTGGAGCGAAACACTAAAGGCGGAGGCGTGTCCATATTCATTAAGGATATCCACACCTCCAGGCTAGTTGCTCAGCATAATGCATCTGAGATTATCCAAGTGCAACTAACTCCGGGCAAGACCGCAATTCAAATTGTAGCTTGCTACAAATCTCCCACCATGCCCCAGGATTTCCACTCCTCACTTCTTGATACACTGGAAAATATTAGGGTGCAACCTAACACCCTAATAATGGGCAATTTCAACTACTCCACCATTAACTGGGAAAACTACTCATGTGCCAACTCTTGTGCTCAACGTTTTCTGGAATTCATCAATTCCAATGCCTTGGATCAACTTATCCACACCCCCACCAGGGGCAGCAATTTCCTAGACCTGGTCATTACCAACATGGGCAACCGGTGTTCCACACCAGAGGTCAATTCCTTGTTGGTCAGATCTGACTGCAAGCAAATCACCCTATACATCCACATCCCACCCCACCCCTCATTAGGGAAACCACAGTAAAAAATTTCTCCAAAGCCAACTTCATGCTTCTTAAGACAGAAGTGGCAAACTTCACGACACCCATACTGATGGACATTAGAGGTACAACTGCTGAATCCTACGCAAATGCACTTTATAAGCACTTACACGAGTGCATGGATTGTGCAATCCCTAACAGAACCAAGATGCTATCCTCCAAAAAAAGAAGCCAATCTGGTGGTCCCCTGCCATAAACAAACTCTACAACAGAAGAAAGAAACTGTTGCAAAAAAGAGTAAAATCCCATGATTGGAGGAACTGCCTGGTCAGCCTCAGTAAGAAGCTGAGATCCCTCATAAAATCCTCCAAAGCTAGTTACGAATGCAAAATCACCACTCACTCTAAAGACAACTACTAAGCATTCTATAGCTATGTCAAGAATCTCAATGGCAACACTCAGATCTGCTCTGCGTTACAGCACAATGGCACTGAATATACAGAACCAACTGATATTGCCAATATCCTGGCAGATAGGTTCAGTGCTAACTTTACCCCCCTCTCATCCCCTAAAGGGCCCATCTCTATACCGGAAGAATGCAAAGTTCCTGTAATCATGGCTGCACAGGTAAAAAACACCCTCTCCAAAGCCAAGAACACAGCATCCATGGGACCTGACAACATCCAAGGCTGCGTTCTGCATAAACTACAGAACGAACTGGCACCCCACCTAAGTACCATGTTCAATCACAGCCTTACCTCAGGCTATGTGCCCACTGAATGGCACACAACGATGGTTATCCCACTCCATAAAGGGGGAACCACCACGGATCCCGGAAACTACCACCCCATTAGCCTGACGAGCCTGGTCTGCAAGGCTGTGGAATGTATCATCATGGAACTTATAAACAATGACATTGGTAATCTCCAAACTCTGGACCCCACCCAGTTTGGGTTTGTAAAAGGCAGATCATGTCTCCTAAACCCGATAGACTTCTTTGAAGCGGTCACCAAAGCCGTAGATGAGGGTAACGTGGTTCACACAGCCTATCTAGATCTTGCCAAGGGTTTCAACACCATTCCCCACTCTGGAATTATAGATAAACTCACTAAACTAGGTATAAATCCCTGTGTCACAAGATGGGTTGCCAACTGGCTCACTGACAGAACCCACACTGTGAAAGTAGCAGACTCCAAATCCAACTTTAGACCAATGCCAAGTGGAGTACCACAGGGTTCAGTCCTGAGTCCTCTCCTGTTTGGTATCTACTTCTCTGAAGTACAGACTAACACAGAAGGTCTTTGGCTAATGAAGTTCGCAGATGACTGCAAACTAGGAACCATAATCAAAACTCCAAAAGATGTGGACATCCTACAAAAGGGCCTCGCTGAGACAGATGCCTGGTGTCAAAGCCATGGCTTCAAGCTCAATGTCAAAAAGTGCATTGTCATCCCTTTTGGTAAAAACTCTGTACCCATGAACTACCACATAGGTGGTAGTCTACTTAACACCGAAAGTGTGATAAGAGACCTTGGGACAGAGGTGGACAGTAGTCTCTCGTTTGATAATCACATTGCCACAGTAGTCAGGAAATCCTTCTACATGGCACACCTCATCACAAAAGGTTTCTCATCCAGAAAAAAAAGAGGTCATTGTTCCCCTCTACTCGTCACTCATTAGACCCATTATAGAGTACAATGCCCCTTTTGGTATGTACCTCACAAGACATCTACAACAACTGGAAAGGCTGCAGAAATACCTCACAAAGAGGATTACTGGCCTCAAACAGATGCCCTATGCAGACCGTCTCAAAAAACTGCAGCTTTACTCTGTCACATAGCGCCTACTCAGAGGCAATCTCTGCCTAACACACAAAGCTATGTCAAACCCAGAGCTTTTGAACATGCTCCCCTTAAAGAAATCTCAATCCCTCTGAGCTACACGCTCTAGGGACCTAAACCTTGTCACCACAATAAACAGAACATGCTGGAGGAATAGATTCCTGTCCCAGAGACTTCCCATACTCTGGAACAAACTACCTATCTATATAGCACTCTTCAAGAAAAATCTTGATGATTGGATGGGAGATAGGAAATTCACTCCGGGGATCACTTCTGTGGCTCTGCTCGACAGTGGCACAGGAAAATAATTTTCTAGGGTGGCGAAAGCCAGGGTACCTTTTGGCTAGGCTTATATAGACCCTAGGGCCAATAGCCTAGTACCTACCTATGTACCTATTAAGCCCTGGTAACTTTTCAGCAATCAACAAGATTATATATATTTTTTAATATTTAACAATTATAAAAGTTTGGTGTAGATACATTGTTTCTTTAAGAGTGGTGCTCATGTGATTTGCTGGGTTGATTTATATGGAAAGCTGTCTTTTACTTGTTGATTTTGATGATGTCTGTATATATTTTAAAATCAAAAGCACTTAATCATTTAATAAAACTTTAACTTGGTTGGTTAACTTTCCTTTTTGCTAAGGCCCCTTGAGCATTTTATTTTTTGGTTATATATGTATGGCTCCCAAATATGCAAGTCTAGAAGATTTAGGATTTCTGCTTGGAAGTAGTTGCATCAGTATATTTGTACCCCAAGCAGACTCCAAAGAATTTTTCCTCTGGTAAATTGCTAATGTTGGAGGTGTGATAGGGAAGAAAAGGATAACTGTGAACATATGTTTTGGGAGTTTAATGGATTGGCAAACTTTTAAATTCCCTGCAGAGTACACTGTCAGAAATATTAGGTGAGAAAATGGGTGTAACAAAGGATTTTAATCATAATCTGAACTAACTGTATGTGAAGTATTGAATATTTTAACAAGAGATAAAATAACTGAAAGTGGGATCTTTTGAAATGGGTAGGAACAAATTTTAAAAATGGGAATTGTGGGAACGGTACATGCATTATAATGTTTTAGAGGAGGAATGAGGTATATAGGAAGGCAGGAATTAAGCAATTTATATAATGTTGGACTGATAATTATACAAAAGAATATATATGATATATAATGTTTGTGACAGAGAACATGTTAATATGGTTTGTTTTCTTTTATACAAACACGTTTACTTGTCTCTTAAGTGATAATTCAATAAAGGCGTTAAAAGGAGGGAAACAACATAATTCCACAATGTAGGTTGTACTTTGTTCCATCTCTTTACTGTCCATTTTTCTGGTGGCAAATCAGCAACAAACAAACAAAGGAGATTCCACAATGCATATTCAGGAATATGATATCTTGAGGTAAGCGTAGAGGTATGCACTGAATATGCTGTTATTCTGAGCAGCAAAGTAGGGCACCAAAACAGAGTTGTGTATCCAGCTGAAAATGGAAAAAAATAAATGTTGTCAATGTTGATACAACATTAATATTCTACTGATTTTTCACGAACTTAATTTCTATTCTGATCCCATTTCGGTCTCCTTGTCTTTATTTTTTCACTTGTTATATTCAAAAAAAGTTTGATAGCAAGTGGATAGGAGCGAAGCTAGACAGCAAACAAATATAGTTCAAGTCCAACACAAAGCCCTTCAGAATTTCAAATATTCCAAGTAATCCAAATAGAACCACCAAGTCCTGTGGTAAATATTCTTTATTCAACAGACAAGCGCTTTCGCTGAGTACAGCTTCTTCAGGTCAATTCAAAAAACAAAATCAAGTCCCATAATATATAGGTAATCCAATTAAATTACAACAAAGTCAATTAAACATTTAAAAGGGAAATGTAATGTTAATAAAGACTTATAAAACATATAAAATATTACTTCAAATTAAAACCTCTATAGCACTTATAATAAAAACATATATGTGAGAACATGTAAGGGACAAATATGTGTATAAGTGGAACTGTATAAGTTTATTAAAACAATATACTAGTGTGTACAAGACTCACAGATACAAGAGCTGGTCTATTATGTTATTCCTAGTTACTGTTATGTGATGCAGAGTGTCTATTTAATGTGCCTACGTCTCCTAAGCCTGGGTTTGATGGATGCTCTCTCATTCAACCCTGATCCATGGTCAGCCCTCAATCTAACTATCCAATCACTCTCCCTGCTTTCAGTGTATTCCTTAGGTCACCTCCTCTCTTGTTCAGGGTGACAACCTCTAGGGCTCTAAACAGAAATGTATGTGTGTGGTCATTATTGCTAACATGCTTGGCTAAGGCATTGTGGGTCGATCCTTTCCTTATATGATATGCATGTTCTCTTATTCTGTCCCTAAATTTGCGGTTCGTCTTTCCCACATAAAAACTGGTACATATCTGACATACTGCAAGATATATCACATTGCTGGTCATGCAGTCAGCAGTAGCAGTGGTATCAAAAATCCTTCGTGTATCAGGATGTACAAATTCAGTGGAATTGTCAATGTATGAGCAGAAATTACAATGTCCACAAGATACTGTGTACTGTCTAGTAGTTGTAACCTCCTTAACCTGTCTCGGATAACATAGTATCCTCTTAAGATTTTTTCTGTTCCTATATTGGAACTTTGGGGCATCATCAACAAGTCCCTAATGGCATTGTCAATCTTGAAAATTTCCCAAAATTTACCAATTATTTCTCTCATCTCAAAATGATCTGATGTAAAAGTAGTGGTAAATTTCACAACTGGTGAAGTAGTGGTAGTAGGTGTATTTCTACCAAGTGTGTCTATAGCCTCATTCGGTCCAAAATAAGGTGCTGCTACTGTATGTCTTAAATCATGTATATTATGTAGATTGTCCTCAATCTCAGTGATACCATACCCTCTATCTAGCAATCTCCCTTTTAAATTCACCAATTCCATGTCAAAGCCCTCTTCAGTCGGGTTCAGTCTAGAGGCTCTGATGGCTTGGCCCTTAATAATATTTTTAAAAACAAAAGAGGGATGCATGCTAGATCTCAATAATAGAGAATTGCTATAGCACGTCTTCCTGAAAACACCAGTATTGATCAAGCCATTTGATAGTTTCTCTATATACAGGTCCAAAAATTCAATCTTATCTAATGAAAAATTCATAGTAAATGTGAGGTAATTAGTTAAACCATTCACATCATTCAAGAATAGTGCCAATTGCTCCACAGTGCCATTCCATAGAACAAAGACATCATCCACAAAATGCCGGAACAATATAACATGTTGTTTGAAGGCTTCTAAATTGAATAGTACCTTCTCTTCCCAGCAGGCTAAAACATATTGGTAGCTATTAGCTAAGGTGTTCCCATAGCTACCATCAACCTGCCTATAAAGAGCATCATCAAACATGAAAATGTTGTTCTCCAATATTAGTTCTAAGAAATGAACCAATAAATCTATTTTCACTTCACTGTAATCACTATGTATATGTAAATAGTCAGATATATAAGTGAGTCCAAGTTGATTGGGGATAACAGTGAAGAGAGACTGTATATCAAATGTCACAAAAATATAATCACCCACTGACTCATGACTCTTGAGGCATTCGTAGAAGTCCAATAGAAACTGTTTCGAATCTCTTAGTACACATGTATTTTTATTCAAGATGGGTCTTAAATTCTTTTCTATGTATACCGAGAGATGCTCGGTGACCCATCCTCGACCAGAGACAATAGGTCTCATGGGTGGATTAGCGGCATCTTTGTGAATTTTAGGGAGACCATGGATAACTGGCATCATAGGCTCTTTAATAATCAAGTATTCATATAGGTCTCTATCTATTAGTCCACTCAAATGAATGTCTAATAGAGTATCCTTTATCAGCCTTATGGTATCCTTCGTCATCTCAGATGTAACAATCTGATAAAAACAATCACTCAACATGTCATTCATTGAGTTGTAATAATGTAGGGTGTTCATTACCACCACACGTCCTCCCTTGTCTGCAGGTCTAACAACAATAGAATTGTCATCCTGTAAATCCCTAAGACTAATTCTTTCATTATATGTAAGGTTGTCTCTCCTATAAGACTTCCTTTGTATATTGCCATCATAATATTTGTAAAGTTCTTCTTCCGTGAGACGCTGAAATGTCTCTATTAGTGGGTGGTTAACTGGAACATAATCACTAAGATTTTTAAAAACAAATTCACCTTTCATCTGTTCACTAGGTCCAGTCCCCTTATGTAATAACCTGAGCATGACATTTCTACAAAATACTTTCAAATCTACCATAGTTTCAGTGATATTACTTGTACATTTGGGTATAAAATTCATCCCTTTACTTAATAGTGAAACATCATCTTCAGTCAAGAGTCTATCAGACAGATTATGTATCAACGTCTGTCTTTGTTCCACATCTTCTTTAAGGTTTGATTCTGTGGAAGTTCCTCTGAAAGTTTCCTTTTCTGTCGTCCACAACTCATGGATCGTGCACATCTGGGACCCTTCTCCAAATGAACCGGAAGGGGAAAAGAAACATTCAGAGGTGAATCAGAATGTAAGTTCATCTGATTACATTGCTCTTTCGGTCTGGTTATGGCCCCTGGACATATGTCCTTGTTATTACTAGTGACGGGCTTATTTTTAACTATTTGTACCTCAGGATATAGATTGGTTCCAGTATGCATACTGGGATGCACTAAGTGCATTACATCATTAGAATCAGTGTTGGTCATCACTATGGATCCTGCAGGGTCAATAGAATCAATGTGTGATGTGACTCCATCCACCTCCACATCCCTCCCCTGCTGTTGCAAAGTGTCATTGTATCTAATGTTGACAGCACCATTCATAGATATCTGACCTTCAGTCCTGACACTCTCCACAACATTAATGTCACCTATAGGACATATATTCTGTGTTGCACTAACATTTCCATCAGTAATTACATCACTTGTTCCCATTAAATTAACAGAAGATGTTCTCACATTTCTCATAACACTCATATTGTTTCCAGAGTTAAAGTTCTGGTGTCTCATAAGCACATTCCTGTTCACATTATTATCAGCAGTAATATTAGGTTGTACATTACTATCTATACCAGAAACATTATCAGAATTAAAATTATTCCTAGGCCATGTGAAGACATGGCCTAATTTAAAATCATTTAAATCTCTTATTATTTTATGTTTTTTCTGTTGCATTAGTTTGCGCTCTAGTGGTAACACACTATCTAACATGTTCTCAAAAAGTGGTTGCACTGTACCTTCTGCAAACTCACTAAAAATGGCAGTTTGTTTATTATTAATATCCACAGTCAACACTGTCTATTCTGGTTCAAAGAAAGTAATCAGAAGCTCCATATACCTCCGACTAGCGTCCAGGTTCAGCGTTTGCCAAGCTGACAGCAATTCTGGGTAGTCTCGGCCCTGACTGGGCATGTTGAATATCCGCAAACCTCGTGGAACGATATTTCTGTCAATACAAAACTGCAAATGCAGTCGCTGTATCTGGAGCCTCTTAAGTTTAGTTATCCATGGTCTCCCTAAAATTCACAAAGATGCCGCTAATCCACCCATGAGACCTATTGTCTCTGGTCGAGGATGGGTCACCGAGCATCTCTCGGTATACATAGAAAAGAATTTAAGACCCATCTTGAATAAAAATACATGTGTACTAAGAGATTCGAAACAGTTTCTATTGGACTTCTACGAATGCCTCAAGAGTCATGAGTCAGTGGGTGATTATATTTTTGTGACATTTGATATACAGTCTCTCTTCACTGTTATCCCCAATCAACTTGGACTCACTTATATATCTGACTATTTACATATACATAGTGATTACAGTGAAGTGAAAATAGATTTATTGGTTCATTTCTTAGAACTAATATTGGAGAACAACATTTTCATGTTTGATGATGCTCTTTATAGGCAGGTTGATGGCGTAGCTATGGGAACACCTTGCGCTAATAGCTACGCCAATATGTTTTTAGCCTGCTGGGAAGAGAAGGTACTATTCAATTTAGAAGCCTTCAAACAACATGTTATATTGTTCCGGCTCTTTGTGGATGATGTCTTTGTTCTATGGAATGGCACTGTGGAGCAATTGGCACTATTCTTGAATGATGTGAATGGTTTAACTAATTACCTCACATTTACTATGAATTTTTCATTAGATAAGATTGAATTTTTGGACCTGTATATAGAGAAACTATCAAATGGCTTGATCAATACTGGTGTTTTCAGGAAGACGCTATAGCAATTCTCTATTATTGAGATCTAGCATGCATCCCTCTTTTGTTTTTAAAAATATTATTAAGGGCCAAGCCATCAGAGCCTCTAGACTGAACCCGACTGAAGAGGGCTTTGACATGGAATTGGTGAATTTAAAAGGGAGATTGCTAGATAGAGGGTATGGTATCACTGAGATTGAGGACAATCTACATAATATACATGATTTAAGACATACAGTAGCAGCACCTTATTTTGGACCGAATGAGGCTATAGACACACTTGGTAGAAATACACCTACTACCACTACTTCACCAGTTGTGAAATTTACCACTACTTTTACATCAGATCATTTTGAGATGAGAGAAATAATTGGTAAATTTTGGGAAATTTTCAAGATTGACAATGCCATTAGGGACATTGTTGGTGATGCCCCAAAGTTCCAATATAGGAACAGAAAAATCTTAAGAGGATACTATGTTATCCGAGACAGGTTAAGCAGGTTACAACTACTAGACAGTACACAGTATCTTGTGGACATTGTAATTTCTGCTCATACATTGACAATTCCACTGAATTTGTACATCCTGATACACGAAGGATTTTTGATACCACTGCTACTGCTGACTGCATGACCAGCAATGTGATATATCTTGCAGTATGTCAGATATGTACCAGTTTTTATGTGGGAAAGACGAACCGCAAATTTAGGGACAGAATAAGAGAACATGCATATCATATAAGGAAAGGATCGACCCACAATGCCTTAGCCAAGCATGTTAGCAATAATGACCACACACATACATTTCTGTTTAGAGCCCTAGAGGTTGTCACCTTGAACAAGAGAGGAGGTGACCTAAGGAATTACACTGAAAGCAGGGAGAGTGATTGGATAGTTAGACTGAGGGCTGACCATGGATCAGGGTTGAATGAGAGAGCATCCATCAAACCCAGGCTTAGGAGACGTAGGCACATTAAATAGACACTCTGCATCACATACCAGTAACTAGGAATAACATAATAGACCAGCTCTTGTATCTGTGAGTCTTGTACACACTAGTATATTGTTTTAATAAACTTATACAGTTCCACTTATACACATATTTGTCCCTTACATGTTCTCACATATATGTTTTTATTATAAGTGCTATAGAGGTTTTAATTTGAAGTAATATTTTATATGTTTTTATAAGTCTTTATTAACATTACATTTCCCTTTTAAATGTTTAATTGACTTTGTTGTAATTTAATTGGATTACCTATATATTATGGGACTTGATTTTGTTTTTTGAATTGACCTGAAGAAGCTGTACTCAGCGAAAGTGCTTGTCTGTTGAATAAAGAATATTTACCACAGGACTTGGTGGTTCTATTTGGATTACTTGGAATATTTGAAATTCTGAAGGGCTTTGTGTTGGACTTGAACTATATTTGTTTGCTGTCTAGCTTCGCTCCTATCCACTTGCTATCAAACTTTGTTTATTTTATTCCTGGATAAGGAGCGTTTATCTGCAAGTGTTCCTCCACGTGTTGAATAATATTCAAAAAAAGGCCATACTCAGACTACCATACCAAAGTCATTTGTATTCTTTTGTAATCACTAGTATAGGACAGACCAACTTTTTTCCCAGAAGGAAAAATTGCTGGTGTACCAGAAATTTCCTCTTTACCCATGAGGGTGTGATCTCAGAGTTGGTTTACAGAAGTAGCAGAGGGGATTTTTTTTTCTGTGATTTGTTACTCCTGAATGCCTTTCACATTCAACAGGTATCCCTCGTTTGTGATCTCACTTGTGTGAAGTAATCACAAAAGTGTTGAATTCATGTTAAGGGGATGATGTGTGTGTGTGTGTGTGTGTGTGTGTGTGTATATATATATATATATATATATATATATATATATATATATATATATATATATATAAAACATCCATTATTGAACTGCTTCATAAAAGTTCATTACGAATACATTTTCTCTAACCCTTATTTTAGCAGCTGACAGCAAAAAATGGATATATCTTCTCTGAAAATTATTTTAGCAGTTGATATATAAAAAAACACATGCCCAAATTCTAAATCATGAGCAAATTTATTTCAGTTTGATGACCGGCAAGTCCACTGGCCAAGAAGAGCCCATTTTCAGTGGAGGCCCAGTGAGAAAAGCTCCAAAAGAAGTTTATTGTACATTAATTACAAGTTGCAAGAAAACAGAATTATTGAGAAATGTACAGTGAGTAGATTTAAAAATATATAGCTAATATAAAAACATAGTCATTGCACATAAGTATTGAGAAATAAACAGTATGTTAGATATAGTCATTGCACGTAGTAAGTTAAGCAATATATTGAGCATTGAAAAACAAGTGTATAATGTACTTAAAAAATAATACAGCACTAGTAGGGAGTAGATCTGTCCCTAGAATGGGAGAGATCATCTCAAGTCATGGTGTAAGTATCGAATTGGTGTTGATTATAGTGGAGAGTAGCAGGAGAGGTAGTTAGAAGGGAGTTTAAGTTGGAGAGTGACATGGGCATTCCCATTTGGAAGATAGATGAGAGAATAGGTGAGACTTGTTATGGTTAGATAGGTTGCGTGGTGGGGGAAGAGTTCCACTGTTTAGCTATGGAGCAGGATAGTAGTAGTTGGCCGGGAGGACGAGATGGCTTGTGGACTTGTAGGATGTTTTCTTTTCTGGATCTGAGTGAGTGGTTAGGTATGAAGGGTTTTAAGGTTGAAGCAAGAGAGGGGCAGTTAGTGGGTATGAAGATGAGCTTGTGGGCAGTGGTAAGTTGTAGATATCTCAGATAGCTGGGAAGTTCGAGCCATTTG
Organism: Protopterus annectens; assembly: GCF_019279795.1. Classification (NCBI taxonomy): domain Eukaryota; kingdom Metazoa; phylum Chordata; order Ceratodontiformes; family Protopteridae; genus Protopterus; species Protopterus annectens. The sequence continues at coordinate 779,186,558 of NC_056750.1, read as the reverse complement.
AGGCTGTGGAGGGAGTGGCAGTGGTGGGCTGAATTTTTAGAACTGGTTGCAAATTTGCAGATTTTGTGGTAACAGGATTCAAGTTGGGATCGTAGGCCAAGCTGGAGATTGGTGTACAGGGGAGCACCATACATGAGAGGGGAGAAGGAAGGTGGATGCAAGACTTTGCCGGGCTGAGGGGCTGAGGTAGTGGCTGTGTCTGTAGAGGAGATTGATATTTTGATGGGTTTTCATGATTGCGAAGTGAATATGAGTGTCAAATTTTAGGTCTTCATCAATGATGATGCCTAGAAGCTTGGTATTGGAGGCAATTTCTAGGAGGGTGTTATTCTGGCTATGAATAGTGAATAAGGTTTTGTTGATATTGGAGTTCCTGGTAGGAGTAAAGATCATGAGCTTAGTTTTATTTGCATTTAGGGTCAGATGGTTGGATTGCATCCAGGTTTCTGTTTTGGAGAAGGCTAATTGTGGTTTTAATAGCAGTTCAGAGGGTGAGAAGGCTGAGCAGATTATAGTACAGTCATCTGCATACTGGATGAGTGAGGATTTGTGGATGGAGTGACTGAAGTTGTTGATGAATATATTAAAGAGAAGAGGACCAAGAACAGAACCTTGGGGTACACCGGTGGGTATAGGAAGGAAGGGAGAGGTTGAGGTTTTCCCCTGACAGTCTGTTGGCGGTCGGACAGGTAGCTGGAAAACCAGGCAATGGAGGTGGGAGAGAGAAAGAGAGATGCAGGGTGGAGAGTTGGGCTAAGAGTAGGGTGTGAGAGATGGTGTCAAAGGCCTTTGAGAGATCTAGAAACAGTGTAGATACAAATTTGCCAGAGTCAAATTCTAGGCTGATGATTTCAAGAAAGGAGAGGAGGATGGTCACGGTACTGTGGCCAGGGTGGAAGCTGTGTTAAGTCGGGAATGAGTAGATTGTTTAGGGGTAAGTATGGCATGAGTTGGGCTTGGATAGTTTTTTCTAGTATTTTAGAAGGAGGAGAAAGGATAGCAATGGGTCTGAAGTTGGTAGTGTCGGTGTCTTTGCCACCTTTGTGGAGAGTGATGATGCAAGCATGGTGCCAGATAGATGGGATGTAGGATTCTTGTATGGATCGATTGATAAGAATAGAGATGGGATAGGCTATGCTGTCTGCAGATTCTTTGAGAAAGGTTGATGGAAGATTGTCAGGTGCACTGTGACAGGGTTTGAGTTTGAGAAGTCTTTTGATTGTACTTGTGGGGATGGGATTTAGGCTGAAGGGTGAGGAGGGAGGTAGGTGATTGGGGGTGGGAGGAGGAGGGGATGAAGCTGGAGGGGGAGGTTGAGGGAAAGAAGTGGATAGTTTTGCAATACAATCCACAAATTGTTGAATTGGGTGGCTGTTTCAAGGTCGGTAAGGTATCCTTTATTACAAGGGTGGAAAATGGAAGAGTTGGAGTCCCAGAATTTTTTAGGATTTGATGAGTGCATGGATTAACGTTTGCAGTAGTAAGCTTTGCAGTCTTTTGTAATTAGTTTTTTGTGGAGTTCCGAAGTTGTTTAAATTTTAGGAGGGAGGTAGGGGTTTTATGTTTTTGATATTGCTTCCATTTTTTCTCTCTTTGGTGCAAGGCTAGTTTAGTTTCTTTTGTTAACCCAGGGCAGGGATTGGTTTTGATGGGTTTGGTTTGAAGGCGGGCTTGCTGGTTAAGAAGGGTTAGGAATGACCATTTGAAATAGGATAAGGCATCATCTAGGGGAAGGGTTTTTAGAGGGGGTCCAGTCCATATACTTTAGACATTCTGCGAAGATTTGAGGGTTGAAAAAGAAGAGGCTGCAGGTTTGAGTGTAGTGGTACTGTTTTTGTAGAGGAGAGGGGAGTTGGTCAGCAATAGCTGGTAGGTGGTCACTTAGAGGGTTTGGTAGTATTCTGGCATTGGAAATAAGGTCTGGATGGTTGTTAGGATCCAATCGATATTGGTTCCGGAGGTATCTTATTTATTTGGTCTGGTTGGAGAGTTTATAAGTTGGGAGAAATTGTACAGGTTAATTGTGTGGATAGGGGCTTCAGAGTTAATAGATGCCCAGTTAATGTTTGTATCACTGAGGATATAGTTTTCATTTCTGATGTTGGAGGAAAACCAGGAGAGGATGTCTTCAAGTGTTTTGATGATATCGCCTGTGGGAATATAGAGGGCACCAATGCATATGGACTTGTGGTTGCTTATTTTTAATAGCTCTATTGTAATTTCAGCATTGGCAAAGGTTGTGATGTGATTGGTGTAGGGTGTTATGGTATGGGAGGAGGGGTAGATGATAGCTACTCCACCTCCTTTTTTGTGAGTTCTGTCATTGCAAATGATTTCATTATCTTTTATGACAGATTTAAGCCAGGTTTCAGAAATTGCAGTTATGTTGGGGTGGTTATAGGAGAGCCAGGCATGGAGGTTAGGGATTTTGTTTCTAAGGTTTTGTGCATTAAGTGTAGTGAGGCGAATGGACTTAGGTTTTTTGGGTTGATTGGTAAGGTTGGTGAGTTTAATGCCAGAGAGTGAGAGAGAGATAGATGTGGTGGAGGAGTTATGTGAGGTAGTGTATTGGGGACAGGGAGTTAGGGTTATGCAAGAGAGGTGATTTTCTGGTATGACATTTGAGAATTGGGTACAGGGAGGGTGGGGTAGTGAGTAGTCTGGGTTTGAATAGAAAGGTTGGGTTGGAGGAAAAGAGTTCATGTGAAATGAGTGTGTTGGATGGAGTGGGAGTTTGTTGGTTTGAGGCAGTGGACTGTGAATGAGAACTATGGTGTTGGTTAGGATTTGGAAGCTGTGTAAGATAGGTAAGACAGGTGAGAGAGATTAGTAGGGCATATGGTATTATAGGGGGTGATGAGCTGCAGAGCATTGTAGTGGAGTTACTGAGGTAGGAAGTGGGTGGGGTGAATTGTTGGTTACGTGTTATTGGAAGGGGGTGGGGAAGGGAGGGAATTGGGGATCAATAAATGTACAGGTAGTGGGAAGTAGGGGCAGGGTAGGGGAGCGGAGTGAGCCCGAAAGGCGAACGGAGTGGGTAGAGCTGAGAAGGAGTGAAGTCCACAAAAAACAATCAGTGGCTTGGACTCTGTGAATGGGAGGGAGCTACAGCCAGACAGGTTGGTAAGTGATTTCTACAGCTACAAGGGAGAGCCTGGGAACACAGTGAATATATCACTGGTTCGCAGTAACATAGGGCAAGGGGGAATGAGAGAAGAATCTGTTCAGGAAAAAGAAGAAAACAAACAAAAATAAAATGCAGCCGCAAGGGATGTTAAATTATTAGATAAGGTTAAGGTATGGGGAATGGTTATCTGTAGTGGGTATATGCTGCCACCTAGTGGCAGAATGAAGTAATAAAGTAATTATTGAGCAAAAGCGGCCAAAGGAAAAAATAAAAAACTGTAAAGTCGGGAAGGGAGGGAGGGATGGATGGCTACAGACTGCAGTAGGCTGCTATCGTGCACGCTGCGGGTAGATAACAACTAACTATAATAAACAATAGGCTAAATTAGTAAATAGAACTACATACACGTAGGCTTCTTTTGTAGGGGAAAAACACACTTTTCAATTGCACTGAAGGTGCCTAGGGTGTATCAGTTGGAACTAGAAATATAATATTATGAAACCAAGGTTATTAAGCTAGTGCAGTTAAATGTTAGAAACATTATATATAAAAACAAAACTTGTAATTTCCAAGCATGTTTCTTAACCTCACAAAGAGGATTACTGGCCTCAAACCAATGCTCTACACTGACCACCTCAAAAAACTCTAGCTTTACTCCGTAGCATATCGCCTATTCTGAGGTGATCTCTGCCTAACATATAAAGCTATGTCAAACCCAGAGCTCTTGGACATGCTACACCTAAAGAAATCCCAATCCCTTCGAGCTACATGCTCTAGGGACCTAAACCTTGTCACCACAATAAACAGGACATGCTGGAGGGATAGATTCCTGTCCCAGAGACTTCCCATACTCTGGAAAAGGTGACCTATCTATGTCAAGCAAAGTTCTTCATTAGCACTCTTCAAGAAAAATCTTGATGAGTGGATGGGAAATAGGAAATACACCCCGGGATCACTTCTGTGTCTCTGCTCGACAGTGGCACAGGAAAATAACTTTCTTGGGTGGCGTAAGCCAGGGAACCTTGTTGGCTAGGCTTACGTAGGCCCTTGGGCCGATAGCCTAGTACCTACCTATGAACCTCAAAACATCACATATTAGTAGTCTCAAACATAAATAAAGCAATATATATATATATATATATATATATATATATATATATATATATATATCTATAGAGTAGTGAAACAGCTCTTCCAGGGTAGAATATATTCAGGAGGACAAGCAAGAAAAAAAGGACAGGAGGAATCGTGATATTTGTTCATCAGTCACAAATAAAGCACCTCAAAGATGATCAGGACCCACGTACTCCAGGAAGGAATACATTGGAAGTTACAATTCATATTAATACAAAGAAGACTATTCCAGTCACATGTGTCTGTCTCAAACCTGGCAGAGAAACCCATGAGCTATGCAGCACACTGGTGTGGTTTGCAAAACACTGTAAACAAGAGCATATTAGAGAGCACTAATCATTAGGGAGGAATATGACTATTAGAAAAATGCTATGTCCTTCTTCAGCGGCACTGTATTAGGCAGAATGTTTTAATACTGCTTGCTACCATTGTCAAGTAGTTGCATTGCCAGAAAGATACTCTTCCCTACATTGATGGCATTGTTTCAGGTCAGAGCCTTGCCAAAGTGTTAGATGTTGTTATCAGGGCGAAGCAGCATTGTTAGAGAGATGTTATTCTCCTTATCAGTCACACTTATATAGCTCAGAGTATTGCTGAGGGAGAAGCAGCATTGCTAGAGAGATGTTATTCTCCTTATCAGTCACACTGATATAGGTCAGAGTATTACTGAGGGAGAAGCAGCATTGTTAGAGAGATGTTATTCTCCTTATCAGTCACACTGATATAGCTCAGAGTATTGCTGAGGGAGAAGCAGAATTGTTAGAGAGATGTTATTCTCCTTATCAGTCACACTGATATAGGTCGGAGTATTACTGAGGGAGAAGCAGCATTGTTAGAGAGATGTTATTCTCCTTATCAGTCACACTGATATAGCTCAGAGTATTGCTGAGGGAGAAGCAGCATTGTTAGAGAGATGTTATTCTCCTTATCAGTCACACTGATATAGGTCGGAGTATTACTGAGGGAGAAGCAGCATTGTTAGAGAGATGTTATTCTCCTTATCAGTCACACTGATATAGCTCAGAGCATTACTGAGAGAGAAGCAGCATTGTTAGAGAGATGTTATTCTCCGTATCAGTCACACTGATACAGCTCAGAGTATTACTGAGGGAGAAGCAGCATTGTTAGGGAGATGTTATTCTCCTTATCAGTCACACTGATACAGCTCAGAGTATTACTGAGGGAGAAGCAGCATTGTTAGAGAGATGTTATTCTCCTTATCAGTCACACTGATATAGCTCAGAGCATTACTGAGGGAGAAGCAGCATTGTTAGAGAGATGTTATTCTCCGTATCAGTCACACTGATACAGCTCAGAGTATTACTGAAGGAGAAGCAGCATTGTTAGAGAGATGTTATTCTCCTCATCAGTCACACTGATACAGCTCAGAGTATTACTGAGGGAGAAGCAGCATTGTTAGAGAGATGTTATTCTCCTCATCAGTCACACTGATATAGGTCAGAGTATTACTGAGGGAGAAGCAGCATTGTTAGAGAGATGTTATTCTCCTTATCAGTCACACTGATATAGCTCAGAGTATTGCTGAGGGAGAAGCAGCATTGTTAGTGAGATGTTATTCTCCTTATCAGTCACACTGATATAGCTCAGAGTATTGCTGAGGGAGAAGCAGCATTGTTAGTGAGATGTTATTCTCCGTATCAGTCACACTGATACAGCACAGAGTATTACTGACGGAGAAGCAGCATTGTTAGAGAGATGTTATTCTCCTTATCAGTCACACTGATATAGCTCAGAGTATTACTGGAGCACAACACACTATCCTTAAGAACTATCACAACTGTCACAAAGATGCTTCACTTCTCATCAGTGGTACTACTGCAACTCAGAATATTATCAGAACACTATGAGGTACTATCAGGAGTATCTGCATTTTCAGAGAGATGCTCTGCTCTCTTCAGAGCACTTCATACTGTACATTCTCAGAAGGATACTCCTCTCTACATCAGTAGTATTGCTTCAGTTCAGAGCCTTGCCTTCATATTACTTGCTGTTATCAGGGTGCAGCCCCATTGTTAGAGAGATGTTATTCCCCTCACTTGTGATACTGGTACAGCTCAGAGTATTATCAGTGCACCACAAGTTACAATCAGGGAGTACCAACACTGTCACTAAGATGCACCACCTCTCATTAGTGATATTGGTGTAGAAAGAGTATTACCATAGCACTACATGATACCACCAAGGAGTACTATGTTTATAAATTTTTAATCACAGAGATACTCCACCTCTCATCAGTGATATCATAGTAGCACAGAGTATTAACAGAGTACTACATGATACCACCAATGAGTACTTTAATCACAGGATGCTCCACCTCTCATCAGTGATATCAGTGTAGCACAAACTATTACCAGAGCACTACATGATACTACCAAGGAGTACTAGCACTGTGACAGAGCTGTTCCACTTCTCATCAGTGATACCAGTGCACACAGTATTACCAGAGCACTTTGTGGTACCATCAGGTGTAGTATCATTATCAGACTCATGCTCTGCCCCTCATTAGTGATATTGCTGTAGCCAGACTGCTACCACAGCACTACATCCTACCATCAATGGGCAGTGCAGCTGTCAGACAAATACTGTGCTTCTCTTCAATGGCTCTCTGTAGGTCGGCAAGGTGTCAGAACACAGCATACTGTTGTTAGGTCATACCACTGCTGTTAGATGGATGCTTTGCTTCCCACCACTGCCATTAAGGCAGGTCATTGCTTGAGATATATGCTGCCAGCAAAGGGAAGGCATATGTAGCAGATGAATATTCTGCTACTAACCAGTAACATTGCTGCAAGTCAGAATGATGGTGGAGTAATACATGTTACAATCAGTGAGCAGTACAAATATCAGACAGCGATGCTTTACCTGTCACTGTCCGAATGGCGTCTGACTACTGCATAATGCCAATGAACAGTAACAGAAGTTTGTGATACGTTTGTTTGGCTTCACTGGTATTGACATTAATTAGTGGTGTCAGCATGCTAAGTGCTGCCATCAGACAATAATATATCTAACATGCAGATGATCTGTCTCTCATTGATGATATTGCTGTTTATCAGATTGCAGGGAGATCAATACCTGCTATATTGTGGAGTAGAACAGCTATCAGACACACCTTTATCATTCATCTGCTTTACTACTGTAAGTCAAAATATTTTAGCCAAAGCCTGTAATACAGATTCAGACTGGGGTGTAAACAGGATTTCTGGAATTATACAGCAACTTCAAAGGGTTTTCATAGATTCATAGATTGTTACTGGGATAATGGCCCTCATGCTTTTCTAAGCCTAGCCAAGTTTTCCTGAAAGAATTTTAATGATGACCTGTATCCAAATAGGACACTGAGAGCCAGACATTCATAAGCTACCTCTGTCTGTAAGGGACATGGTTGACAGGCCCAGTATAAATTTCCTGTCCCCCATACACTGATCTAGGTTGTGCTCAAACTGGGTAATAGATGAACTCAGCTTCACATGGATAAGAATCATATTCCATAGGAGATGCAGTCTGTGGGACACATATCTATCTCCTAGCATGTTGTGTTTAAGTCACAGACAAAATTCAAGTCCCTAGAACTTGAACTTCTGGTGCTCTTTGACTTATGAATAGATTCAAAAGTGTGGGGTTTGCAGATGCCTTGTAAGCCAGGCATAGATCACCTCTCAGCCATCTATAATCTGTAGGAGACTCAGTAGAGTGAAAGGGCTTTAAGGTGCGCTGCATAAGCAGTTTGTTATGTCTTGTATCCTTTTTGTAAGGAACCTCTGAGGTTGTTCTAGTTGCTGTGCCTGGTCAGGTACATACCAAAGGGAGCATTGTACTCTATGGTTGGTTTGATAAGGACAGAGTACAGTGGGATAATGACCTCTTTGGATGTAGATGTCATGCCCTTACTTATAGGCTGTGCAACATAAAAGGATTTCCTCACCACTGTAGTCAAATGGTGGTCGAAAGTAAGACTATTGTCTACGTGCGTACCCAGATCCCTGACCAGTGGAGCGACTGTTAGGGGAGTATTATCAGTGAGATAATTAGTGGGATGGTTGACTTACCAAAGAGTACAATTATGCATTTCTTACCACTGAGTTTAAGACCTTGGCTTTGGCACCATTTGTTATCCAGAGATAGACCTACTTGAAGAATGCTAGTGTATGCAGGTCAGGAGATGATAACCCCCATCTTGAAATCATCTGCAAACTTAGTTAGCCAAAAACCTTCAGCATTTGTTTCTTTTTCAGAGAAATAGATGCCCAAAAGCAGCAGATCCAGTATGGAGCCCTGGGGGACTTCACTAGCGACTGGCCTCTTGGTGGAGATGGCCTCACCTATTTTGACCACCTGGGTTCTATCAGGGATCCAGTTGGGTATGCAGCAGGTGATAGGTTTATACCTAAATTAGTGAGCTTGTCTATAATACCTGAGTGGGGTATTGTATCAAAGGCCTTGGCCAGGTAGAGGTAAGCTTTGTGCACAGTCTTACCTTCATCCAGTGCTTTGGTGATTCTCTCAAAAAAATCCACCAGATTTAATAGGCATGACTTTCCTTTAATAAAGCCGAACTGTGATAGGTCCAGCATTTGCAGGTTACCTATGTCCTCATTTATCATGTCCATGATGATTCTTTCCGTGGCCTTTCATATGAGGCTGGTAAGACTTATGGGCCTGTAGTTACCCTGATCTGTGGTTGGACCTCCTTTGTGCAAATGAATGATTGTAGCTCACTTAAATTTCTTGGGCACAAAACCTGACTTGAAGGCTCCAAGTGAAAAGTGATTCAAGTGAACCAGAGAGGTCATGTTTCATGCTATTTATTAAACATCCCGGGAAGTTACTGGGGCCCATTGATGGAGTGTTTTTGGCCTTGGAAAGTGCATTAATGACCTGTGCCCTAGAAATGGTTGGGGGGATTGTGGTATGCGGTATCTTCTTTGGACTATCGGGGGGAGTGGGGGGAGAAGTTTGTGCTGAACCTGCCAGCCAAAAGGTTGGCAATGGCCTCTGGTTCAGTGTGGGTGATGCTAGTTACAATAAGTTATGTGCATTGTTGTGTATTTCCTCTGAGGCTATGGACATAGCTGTAGAAAGCTTTATGGCTGTCCTTTGCCTGAAAAGCTATTTTTTCTTCAATGTTAGCCTTTTAAGTATTAATTAACCCTCTTAGCTGCCTCTTTAGATTGGCCAGGGTACTTTTAATAGGTATGGCTTTGTTCCTCCCCAAGGTTTTTTTCCTTTTGTTGTATAACCGATTGATATTGTGATTCCACCAGGGTGGCTTGTCTTTTGAGTTTGTCTGATTCTTAATATGAGTGAGCACAGCTCACTTTTTTACAGCTATTGATATGGCTTACATAGATTTTGTAAGTAGCTCAGCATATGCTATGATGTTTACTGGGTTTGAGGGTGCTTAAAATTTAGCCAGGATGTTGCTTAGTATAAGGTTAGTCTTGGAATCATTCTTAAAGGTTTTTCTTTTCATTGGATCTCTGGATTTGATTTTTATTTCAAGTAATATTGCCTTACAGTCAGATCTGATGAGTGAAGACATTGCATTGGGTGAGGATTATTGCCACCCCCCATGTTCCTGAGTACAAGGTCAATGATGTTTGTAACCCTGTTAGGACAATAGACCAACTGTTCCAGGCTGTCGGTATTAACATAGTTCAGGAATTGCTGGGCTTGTGCATTAGAAATGGTGTAGGATTTCCAGTCTATACAGGGGTAGTTGAGATCCCTCATGAATATCTTATTGGGTTGAATTGTGAGGGATTCTAGTACATTGAGATAGGTACTATGGGTTTCCTGGGACATATACGGTGACCTATAGGATGCAAAAATATGGTATGACACATTGTTTATGGTGAGTTGGACATGTATGAGTTTCAGTGGGTCATACACTTTAACTAGTCTGGATGTGAGATTAGTCTTAATATAGACTGACACTCCTCCAACTTTAGCTCCCCCCTGTGCAGTAGCTGGTCTAAAAGTGTGAAAGGCATTATAACCTTGCATCGCTGGGGTACTCTCCACAACTTTAAACCATGTCTGCCTTACTACTCAGATATATACACTCTCCCAGGAAGGCTTGCAGGGAGTGGAGTTTCTTGTTAAAACTTCTAGCACTGAGCAGTACCACCCTCTGATATTCCTTCATAGGTTCAGTTAAGTCGGTAAGTTTATCAGTTTGGCATTACCTAAAACAGGCACTATGGGGTGGAAATGGTCTTTGCCAATATTCAAAAGGCTAGAGCGGATAAGTGCAGAGCATCCCTGGCAAAGCACTGTGGTCTGTCAAATATATCTTCCCAGGCCATCAAATATTGCACCCCACTGGACTGACACCAAAAACTTAGCCAATTGTTAAAATTAATAATTTTCTGTTGGTAATGTGGCATCATCCACGGAGAAGGTTGTATGCAGATCAGTGCTAGGCTCATACCTGCCTGAGACACGTAATCAGTGAGCACGATCATGCCCTGCTTCATATAGTCAAGGGAGGTACATCTCAAGTCATTAAACACTCACATGGCCTATGACAGCGTCATATTGGTACCTGTGGTTCAGTGACCTGAGTACCCATGTGACTTGATGGATTCTAGCCCAGGAAAGGCAGCTAATCATGACTCTGTCCTTACTCATTCTAGTGAGGGGAACATCAGTGTACCTCACTACAGAATCACCAATGACCACGAAATGTGGCTCTGCTCTGGTTTGCCTTACGGGATTATCAGTAGAGGCATTGGATATTGTGTTACTATGTGTAGATGTGGGTGGTGTTTTAATGGAGTGTTTACATGATGGCTGAGGACCCTTTCTTTATACTGTGTAGGAGGTCTTTCCAAATGTATTCTCAACCCCTGAGTGTAACATCACCTTGTACTAAAGACAGTGCACATTTCAGGAAAGTATACCTTTTCAGTACTGTCTAGCCTGCAAAATACTTTACTCTGTAATTAGAAAAGAAAAATACATTGCTGACAGAGTGATCACATCCTTGATTGCTCAGTCAGAAGAAAAAATAAATAAATAAGCTTAAAATGCATATTCTGTGGCTTACTTGGAGTATGCCTGGCTACACCTTTGGCTTCAGAGCATTTTAGATACGTAATGTATGTATTTTTTTATTCAGACCCATTCCACAGAACACGTCCAGACTCCACTCTTTCTAAAGCCACTTTCTCCACAACATTGATATTTTATGCTTTTTGTTTGTGAGCCATGGTTTTAGGTGAAATTGTCAAAAGCTGTTAAATCAATGGTGATATATTTCTGAGATTGCACCTTTTGGATAGTGGGCAGTCCCTGGAAAACGATGAAAGATAGATTATATTAATTACCTAGGAAGTATTTTGAAACAAATCTCACCTTTGACCAACAAGTATCCATGGTATTAAGAAAGCCTTCAGTCTGACCCATATGATGCTTAAGAAGATTAGTAGCCATTTCAAGCGGTCATTATTATACTGTCCAGCTTAACTGTTATACCAATCGTAGAGTATAATATTACTTTCTGCTGCAAATGGTTAAAAGGACTTTCACTAACCAAACAATTAGGCTTATCAGCCTGGATTGTTCAGTTTGACATCAAAATGTCTCCTTTTCAGTATCATGTGACATCCAAATGGGGGAATCTGTCACACATTCTGCAGTGCAGCATATGGATAGGAGAGCACTACACTGTACAAAGTCAGTCATCTTTAAAATACCAAGTAAGAGTTGCAATCTGCCGTTCTTACTGTGGCCCACTTAAAACAGTACTAAGCCTTTCACACATTTTTATTAAATCCTTGAAGAATGCATGGGTGCATATATGTTTCAACAAAGAGCAACAATTGTTGGGCTTCTAGAAGGCCAATAGGCTGCAAGCTTGTTACTGAACCTTGGAGCATATTAATATTATCCACCATCTGACAGGTTCATATTTCAGACGTTGTGCATTAAATATAATTGAATTGTTTTTTCACTTGCATCTGATGTATACACTATTGCAAAGTAAATACTGTTGTGTTTCATTTGTTTTATATCTGCAGTTATATAAGCAAAGTAAATGATCTGTGCATTTTAATTTTATTTTTATTTATTTCCTTTTTATTTTTCACAGGTTGTTTTTCGTTATTGGGATATATAGTCAGCAGAAATAAGTATATTGTATTTTTTCCTAGTGCGATAACCAGTAATAAACTAGACAGCATGTGAATATTCTACAAAGGAAAAAAAGAAAAAAACGAGTTAGGCTAAGTTGGCTAAATAATCTGAGCAGAGAGGATGGCAACCGAGTTTAAAAGACCAAAGGATCAGTCAGAAGAAGAGTGATGTTAATTTCTGGAGTCGTTTATCTAACTTGCCTTTAATTTCTCGACAGGCTGTCTAAAATTCCTCTAAATATTAAATGATGGTCATATGACGTGTATCGATTCTTAACCAATGTTTTATATTATGTCTAATTTGTTGTAATTATTTAAACTGCAGATGTTTTGTTTTATTTTTGAAGATTTTAAAATTATTGTTCTTAAAATGTTTTGTAATAATTTGGAGCTTTAACTTCCTGCTTCTCCATTAAAAATGGGCTTCTGCCCAGTCGGACATTTCCGGTAATCAAATAGCAATAAATAAGTAAATAAATAAATAAATAAATAAATAAATAAAATAAATCTATCCTTCAGTGGGCCATACCCTTGGAAAAACAATTTTCTTTTTCTACTAAATAGATACCATTGCATCATTATAGTTCATGGCAGTAAAGATTCCTTATTGAGCCACTCATCTGAAACACTAACGTGACATACCCTGGCCGTGATTCCAAAAGACTTGCTCTCAGTGTAAGTGACTACTTATGCTGAGAGCAGGCTGAAAACAGGTCTTTTGGAAGCTGGTCTCTATAGTAATCTTGTTTATAGATAGGCCTTACACCAAAGTAAGGTACTTACAGTGAGAGCAAGCATTACGGAACTCTTTTGGAATCTGGCTTCCTAAGTTTGTCTGTACCCTGCAGGAATTTTGTCCTCACTGTTTATCAGGTAAAGTACTCTTTTGTGCTTGCTTCTGTTGTTCAGGGGATTTCCAGTGATTTATATCTACATTATATATTTAGTACTAATTTCAGTTCAGCAGTATACCTTCAGCATTTTAAAATATTGACCTAGTTGTTCACTATACAATTTATCTTATAAAATATAGAAATATTAACTGTTTTTTTAAGTAACTTTTGCATTTACCATGAGGAAGTGACATTTTGGTCAAGACAAAAAAAATGTGTTTTGCTTATGTCAGACAGGCAGGTATGTAAAACTGGTAGCTATGTGTCTGTTTATGGTAGGGGTTTATGAAAATAATCTTGAAAATCAGTGTGCACACCCCCACACACAACAAGTAATAGTTTATAGGGTATGTTGCAGTTTGCAAATATAGGGCCACATTTGAAGAAGCCAGAAGAAGGAAGCACAAGGGAGAATGGTCACAGGTGCTGCTTGAGGGCAAAGAGGAAGACTACAGGGTATTGGAGGAAGATTAGCAGAATGTTAAAGAATGTGGAACGACTATGTCTGAAGGCAGGGTCAGAGAGGAGTTGAGCTGTCACATCTGAAAACAAAATGACTGACAAAAAAGTGATAAGAAAAAGTAACCTAACCAGTGAAAAATGTATTATTTCATAATATTCCAAGTATTTTCAAATCTTAGGTTTTTTGATCTTTTCAAATCACTCATACATCTGTTTTTGTTTTTTGTTTTGGAAAAAAAATATATATATATATATATATATATATATATCTTATTATTTCTGGTGGCAGATGATTCTATAGTGGCCAAGTGTATAAAAATAGACTTTTATCCCTCCCCATAGGTGACCATCCGCTGCCACCAGCTCCTGTCCTCATTCACCAGGTCTGCCAGACTCACCTTAGCCTCAGCTGGCCTCAGCCTGACTCATGTCTGGTGCCAGTGAGGGGATCAAGAGTACTGATGCAGTGTCATACTGCTGCTAGGGAGTGTGCCCTAACTCTCACCCCCCTTGTGACAGCATTGCCAACTCCATGGTTGTTGCTGCTGTTGGTGGGTGCATAAGCATGTCTGTGCATGTATAACCTTCCAACTATGTGCACACTGCTTACTCAGCTTGGAACATGCCAGGCTGATAACACTACTTATTTTCAGCACGTGTAGGATGCCACCATCCCCCCAGGATGGATGAGCTGACATTGGCACTTACTATCATTTTCCCCCTGTGGTTCCTCCAACACTAATGCTGCTAATCGAATGCTGGTCATCAGGGGTACGGTAAGAACTTTATACCTCTGTGCCATGGGACTGTTAATGTACTTTTTGCTAAATCCTTATCTATTATTTGGGGGGGTACTGCATTCAGGATGTTCCTTTGCACTGATGTGCAGCAACATTATAATTAATTATAACAAGGCTGGGGATGCAGGGAGTGATGCTTCTGGCATGGATGTGTGGGGATTGTCCCCTGACAAAAAGTCATTTTATCAGCATTTATCAAACACATTTTTTTAGTTGCAGTGACTCTTGATAAAACTGTTGTCATTCATTTGTATGGGGAGTCATTTCCTTGAAAAGCTATAGAGCGTTCAACTGGTGACTAAGTTGTAGCCAATGGAGATAAATTATATTTTATGGTCATTTTCAGTTTTTGATATGTACCTAATAAAATAATTAATGAATTGATGCTTGCTTGATAAGGAACTTTTCTAAAATTATTTATGTATCACTTTTGTGGATAAGCTGAAGCTGACTGAGTTAATATCCCTTTTCACTTAAAAAACAATCAACGCATGAGTGAAATCATACATTTTTGCTTTACTAAATCACTAGGATATGTGGTTTATAAAATTATGATGATAGCGATGATGATTATGATGATGATGAAGAACTTTATAGTGTACCTACCTCCAGAGTTTGTTTATGTGCCATTGCCACTACAATATTCAAGCATCTGGTAGGTCATACTTAAAAAAAAATGTTTTACTTCACCACAAAGGTTTCTAATGTTCATATCTTCTGTCAGTATCATGTGATTTCCTTCAGATCCTGGAAATTTCTTCACCACAGTTCCCCCGTACCAGTACTGAGTCTTGGATTGCACTTATAAATATGATGCTAGAGGATTTTTAACATAGCTAGTCTACCCATGTGTTGCAGGTAGGTCATATGCAGTTTTGGAATGTCCTAGTTTGTTTCCTAGGAAGGGTGCTTTTCTTATGTTTGGATATCATAGTCAGAGTTGAGTGCATTCCAGGTCAAAGACCACTGGTACTATGCACAGATCTTTGATGTGATGGGGGACAGTTTCAATTGGAAGGCCTGAAATGAGCATCTAAGGGCTCTGCTTTCTCCTTTATATTCATATTGAATTGCTTGCAAGTGCAAGCAATGCTTTGTTTTTTTTTTTCAGTGTGTGGATACAAAGCCTAGGTATCTCTCAACAATAGGGTTTTGTTTTCTGTTAAGGTTTGGTTTAGGGCTCAACTCTATGGCCTAATGTATAACAAGTTCAGTAACGGTTCACTTAATGTCAGTAATGATAGTCTGGAATTTACAATTAGTCAAACTTCATAAGGACAGATTTGACCTCATGACTGTAGCAGGGTCTATATTAGTTTGCCGAAGTCTTAACTTCAGCAAACGCCTGTTCAGTGACTGCACTGAAAATCTGAAAAGACTGAAAATTGTTTCAAAGATTCACTGAATCTACCAAGGACAAGTAAATACTTGCCCTGCAACCCAACAGACTGACACACAACTAAATCGAACCCACCCAAGTGAGGGGGCTGCACCCCCCACACCCCCAAACTATATATACAGACTCCGAGATCGCACTACAGTGGAGATAAGGGCAAAGTTGAGTATCTGGCTAATTACTCCTTTGCTCTTGGTAAATTCAGTGAATTGCTGACGCAATTTTCATTGAAGTGCAGTCGCTGAATGGGTGTTCGCTGAAGTTAAACTTCAGCGAACTAATATAGACCCACTGTAACATGTATAAGCTCTTTTGATGTTGGACTTGTTATGTTCACATCAGCCAGCATGATCTAAACCCACCTCTGCACATCCCCACTGTGCAGCCGGGATTTTAAACTAATATACAACATGAATACATATTTATGACATCAGAACAGTATATGCTCACACTGACTGCACATCTCCTAGTATTAATTAAGAAAAGCTCTTCATGGCCAATGTACTGGAGCTCTCCATCTCGCTGAGTACCCATTACCCTGCAAATAAATAATGATAAATAAGTTGTCTAATCCCCCAGTATCAGCTATTTATATACAGACAAACTAAGCAGTTGATGTGACTGATTTGCACTTCCTTTGGGATACAGCTACAGCTACTGGTCTGGCCGCCCCTATTGCAGGACTACAACATAACACCTCCCAGCTTTGCATTTACCTTACGTATACCTGCAACATATTATTTTTACTTGTGCTGCAGAATTTTCTTACTCCTCTACATCTGGCTACTTTCTGATGAACTTAAATTCCTACTTCTTTATTATTTTCAAGAGACCTCAACAAATAACCATGACTTTATCCTTTTTTTAACATTTTATATATACACACACACACACACACACACACACACATATATATATATATATATATATATATATATATATATATATATTTGTGTGTGTATATGTCTACAGGCTTGCAGTGCACTGGACCAATGTGGAGCCTAGCCCAAATTTCCATTTGTCCCAAAAGAGTGTCTGGTTAAGTGACTTGCCCAAGGTCACACAGTAGGCCCAAGAGGGCTAAGGGAATTCAACCCTTTACCACAGCTCATAATCTTAAGCCTCTGTGCCAGCTGCCAGACATATAACTTCATTGGTAAATACTAGGCTATGAGTCTGCATTCTATTACAATTCTAGCCAATAACCAGTGATCAGAATCCAACCCTGTACCTTGTATCTGCGAGATATGCCAACTGTTACATAAGGTAGTGCAACGTATGTATGAAAATAATGTAAACAAATACATTGCATGAACACACACACACACACACACACACACACACACACACACACACACACACACACACACACACACACACACACACACACCCATATACGCATACATACATACATGCATACATACATACATATACACAATTATTTATCATTTCTATTAACAGGTTGTTTTTTAGCTACAATTAACCATTGAGAGATTCCCTCAGTGCTTTAATCCAGAAAAGGCATCAACATCTTTATTAATTTTATTTCCTGGGATTGTGGGATTTGGCATCCTCAAGCTCCTTAATTGAAACCCTCCCATAGACCCTGATTATAATTGCCTCCAAACTCATGCCATATAACAGTAAAACAAATCTGGTATTTCTGATCTTTGTATGAAAGGTGCTGCAGGATTTAATGCTTCAATGTTGCAATCCTTTCTACAGGAGCATATGCATATGTTTATGTGGAGCTTTGATCTGTAAGTTTAACCACTTTGCTGAACTATCAAAATAATTGCAGACTACTGTTTATAGTGGAAAAAAAGCAATCTAATGGTTCTTCAGGTTTTCTAATGGTTTGTAGCAATCTCAATAAAAGGTGAAGCTGGCACTATGCATTTAGTATTGGCTGCATATATTCATGCATGCGTATGTGTGTTCACTTAGTATTTGAAGTTTCCAGGAAAGAACTATTAAAATGACTTAATAATTCCTTTGTAAGTCAAACTAGACTTGGGAACTGGAAGGTACCCTCAGGAGATTAAGTACTGCTGTCTCACTGCTGCCATGTATAACCCTGTTCTGAACAATGTCTATTGTGTTAATAATGAATGTTTTCTATAAACTACTGGTTTTCATGCCCTTCCTGTTATGTAAATTAAAGGTATACTGATCTTTAGTCTTTCCTATAAATGAGATTTAGGATTTACTGGTATATAATTCTTCCCATTCTCATACACATTCCGCAGTTTTTGCTTCCTTAAATGAAATTTACTTTCTTAAATTGTTTACAGTTAATGACTCATATCCAAACTGCATGAAGCCGTCTCTGTGTTCTGATTTTAAATACCTGTATTGTATTTCAAGTATGTGTATTTCCTTCCCATGTTTCTGAGAATTAATGAATGCATACTGCTGACACCTAAGATGGGACTTTCATGACTGATAAATATGATGCATGTCACACATTTTTTTGTTTTTTAATTTTTGCTTTTTAATTGCATCTAACTGTGTCAGACTAAGATAGTTCCAGAAGAGAGGGTGCTTCTGGTCTTATAAGTTACTTATGCCAATATTAAGGGAAACCTTGGCCCCGTAGACAGCAGGATTTGACTATAAAAGGAAAGAGAACACACTCTGTTCCACCACGTGGATTCACCACTGCGTAATTACTCATTGCGTATCACAGATGAAATAAATCAGTCATTCTCTAGAAAATGCAAATTAGCAAGCCAAAGCTGTCTCTTTTATCCAAAATGTGGAAAATTGTGGAACTGTGGTAAATAGCTTTTCAAAAAAAAAACAACAAAAAACAGAAAGCATGTCTGTGGGATGTGGGAGGAAACCGGAGCACCCGGAAGAAACCCACGCGACCACAGAGAGGACATGCAGACTCCACACAGAAGGCACCCCAGCCGAGGATCAAACCGGAGAACCTCTTGGTGTGAGGTGGCAATGCTAACTGCTGCACCACTGTGGCCACCCCTGTGCAGTAATACTACTTTGTACTTTTCTGCTCTCTTCTATCTATTTGCATTTTTAAGTTTGTTCTGACACCAAGTCTTGTATTTTTATTAGCAGCTGTGGGAAGATTGTGTTTCTGCATTATTTTACACTTCTATTTCCACAAGTAGAATTACTTGTAAAAGCTATCCATTTGTATTTTAAATCCTGCTGGCCCATAGTCTTGTAGTTTAAGTCACAGTTGTGGCAGAACTGTATACTCCTGTGAGATTTCGAGCCTTAGTCATTTATTATTGCATTTTTCCATAAGCAGTGTTACTAGTAAATTTCTGCATAGTCTGGTGTCTTATACTGTAGTAGAAGGTCAATAGTGAGAGAATTATCTCTTCGCCAGTTTTTGCTTCAGTGCTTTTATACTCTGCTTTCTTTTAACTGCTTAAAGTTGCATTCTGCATCTGGTCCAACCCCCAATAACACATTAAGCTAAAGTCTCTGAAAGAGCTCCAATGTTGCCTTTGATTGGATAGCTGTCTAGCTAGCCTGCTTTGCATTCTGTTTCTGCCCCATCTTCCACTAACACATTAAACTAAAGTTTCTGAAAGAGCTCCAATATTGCTTTTATTTGATTGAATTGCTCTCTAGCTAGCTTCTATTTCCAGCACAGAGGTACCTCCACCCAATATCTTTTATCCAAGACATGGAGAGTTGTGGAACTATGAGTAACTAACTTTAAAAAGAAAAAAAAAAGGAAAGAGAATTAAATTATTTTAATTATTTCAGCTCTGCTTAAATATGTTAGTTGCACTTTGTGACCTGTGTGGTAACATTACTTTGTACTTCTCTGCTTTATTCCATTTCCATTTTTCAGTTTGTTCTGGGACCTTAGGCTTGTATTTTTATTAGCAGTTGCAGAAAGATTGTGTTTCAGCATAATTCTACACTTCCGTTTCCACAAGTAGAATTACTTATAAAAGCTATCCTTTTCTATGTTAAACCATGGTGGCCCATGGTCTTGTAGTTTAATTCACTGTTGTGGCAGAACTGTGTACTCCTGCTAGACTTTGAGCTTTAGTAATTTATTATTGCATTTTTTGCATAAATAGTGTTACCGGTAATTTTCTGCATAGTATGTAGAAGGTCAATAGTGAGAGAAGTGTCTTTGCCCCAATTTGTGCTTCACTGCTTTCATATTCTGCTTATCTTTTACCGGCTTAATGTTGCAATCTGTGTCTGCCCCATCCCCCGCTAACACATTAAGCTAAAATTTCTGAAAGAGCTCCAATATTGCCTTTATTTAATTGTATGCCTTTGTAGCTATCCTGCTTTTTCTTTCTAACCTTCTCACCCTTTTGTTGTTGTTGTTGTTGTTTTATAATAAGGCTTTGTCTCTGGACTCCACCCTTTATGATAAATCTAATTTTCAAAGTCCCTCCTTATTGACTGTTATATATTTATGTACTTTTCCCAACCATTGTTTCCATAGATACATAATACTGAATGTCCACCCAGTAAACCAGTATTGCTTGATTAAACCATGTTTACTGCTCATTTTCCAGGAGTTTAGCAAAGTTTGGAGTCCTAGCCTGCATTCCAGAAGTGTTTTATTTGTATCCAGTGACATTCAGGCAAACTTAAGGACCTTTGATTGCTAAATCATACTTGAGTTATTTTGACTGATTGCTACAATCTCCTGCTTTTATGTGTGCATTTCACTGATTTTTATTTGTAAAAAAAAATGCTCTTCCTCTCACCTTTACTGCTGTAAGACTGTCTTGAAATTGCCATCAGCAAGGGGTTTCCATTATTGCACTTGTGGATCTTTTCTACTGTAGCTTTACATCAGGAGGACTGGGTTTATTCATCTTGTGCCTGGAGGTATTTGCCTGGTCTGTCTGAGCTGGGAAATACACAACATGACTTATGTTGTAGTCATTTTATTGGCCAGAGGCCTCATTAGTTAGTTAGTTTTCTGTTTTTTTTGTGCTGCTATAAATTTTGCTTGTTTGCATGGGTGTTAGCAGTCCTTGAACAGAGCAAACACCTAGAAAGAACAGATAATAAAACTGTACCCTGTAAAGCAGCAATATAGGGCAAATACCTTGAGTGCCAACAAGCTTAGAGCAGCTAGTTGGGAGTCAAGTGGCAATACCTACAGATTTAGTTGAATTCATTATTGTGTAAACATTAAAGTTAATAGAATTTAGTACTGTTTAGCATAATCTGCTCTAATAAATGCCCTTAATATCCTTCTAACCTCAGTACCCCAACCCCTCATAGCTCACAAATCAAAGGAGTGGACAGTATGGATATGAAATTTCCTAACTTCTCTGTAGCCAGCATGGAGTATGTGGGCATCCGGAGACGATGTAGCAATTGTTTCATGTTTTCCGACAACCAGTTAATCCTTGAAGAAGCAGACACAGTATGAGAGGTTTACTTGCACAATGACATTGGAGGCTGAACTCTCGCATACAAGTGCACATTAGGTTATTGAAACCACACATGAAACACACATGTAGACTAATATATACTGAAGCACTTAAAAGCAATCTTCCTAAAAAAATAAAGATTGCCTAGACCACCCATTATCTAAGATATACATCAGCAAGCCCAAAGGCACTCAGAAAAAACAACGTCTAGCAGCACACATACTGTCAGTGAAGTCCCAAACACTAAGCCCCTATGGCAAGCAAACACACTTGCTAGGACTCTTGTTGTAGGGGACTCCATTATAAGATACACTGACCCCCCCCCCCCCTCTAACCAGGCTGAACAAGGAGAAGAGAACTGGTAATTCCTTATTTGGAGCTAAAATTTGCTAAATCATGCACACACTCAAGTCATTACACCACAGGTACCATACGATTCCATCATAGTCCATGTAGATGTAAATGACCTGAGATATACCTCCCTGGACTATACATAGAGAGACACTTATGGAGTTTTCAGACTACGTATCTCAAGCTGTTATGAGCCTAGCACTGAGTAGCATATTACCATCACAGAGGATGATGCCACATTATGAGCAAAAATGATTGATTTCAACAACTGGCTGTCTTTCTGGTGTCAGCTTGGGAGGTCATGGTTAATAGACCACATTGCTTTGCCAAGGATGGCTTACACCTCTCTCCTCTAGGCTTTTAAATACTGGCTAGAACTTTATCCACCCCATAGTGCATTTTTTAGGCAATGCCAAATTGACAAACCTACAGACATTACAGAATCAACTCAACTGAACCTCAAGGTGTTGCTGCTCAATGGCAGGAGGCTAAATAAAGAAAACATACACTCCTTTCAGGCCTTTCTCACACTCCAGAATAATATCTCACACTCCAGAATAATATCTCACACTCCAGAGTAATATCTCACACTCCAGAATAATATTTCACACTCCAGAATAATATAGACATCTGTGCAGTTACCAGGGCATGGTTTAAAGGGGCACAGAGTACCCCGACAGTGCAAGATTTCAGTGCCTTCCACACGTTTAGACCAGTAGCTGCACAGGCGAGGGCTAAAGGAGGAGGTGTCTCAATATACATCAGTAACAAGCATATCTATAAGGCAGTTAAACATGATGATGTGCTGGAGGTCCTCCATGTGCAGATCACCATAGACAAAAATCCCATACCATATCCTAGCGGGCTATAGGTCACCCTCCATGTCACAAGAAGCTCACAATGCATACTTGGATCTACTGGATCCAGTTACCATCCAACCTGACAACCTACTGATGGGAGACATTGATTACCTCTTTATAGACTGGGAACCCTACATAGCCCCAAATATACAAGCACAGAGATTCCTGGACTTCATAAATACAAACACCCTTCACCAAATCATGAATACGCCTGAAAAAGGCTCTAACATACTGGACCTTGTGTTTACAAATTTAGGAGAACACTGTACCCCCCAAATGTCTCATCCTCCCTGGTAAGGTCTGACCATAAATCTGTGTTGTTTGAAATCCAAATCAACTCTATAATCTCATTAAAACAAGTAACAGGAACTATTCCAAGTCAAATTACCATATATTAAATGAGGGATTGTCAAATTCATTGCTTCTCCAAACCCAGAGAACACAGCAGCCTATGCTGAATTGCTGTCAGAAACTATGAACAACCATATCATTGACTGCATAGAGGCTGGTTTACCTACCCAAAGTAAGCCCAGATTTAATCCCAGAAACAAACAACCCTAGTGGTATCCAAAATTAAACTGGGTATACAACAAAAGGAAAAAATATGGCAAAAATCAGGAAGGATAATTCCCATAAAGAGAGTTAATTAAGTCAAGCAAAGACAACTTTAAGGTTAAGACAGAATCCCAGGTGAAAGATAACCAAAAGACCTTCAACAGCTATGTCAGAAACCTCAAGGGCAGCAGGGTCTATATTAGATTATAGAACATTTAAAAGTTTGGACACCATATGTTCAAACTCTTTAAAAGTTTGAAGAAAAAAAAAAAAAAAAAAACAGAAAAAACCTACCTGAAAAGTTAAGCAGTGGGGCAAGCCCCCATGCACCCACACCCCCCCTGCTCTTTAAATATACCACCTCCGAGATCACACCACATTGCCAACAATGGAAAACTTCCATTTCCACACTGTTCGGAGATCTCTGTTGAAACGTTCGAACATTTATATGTTCGATCATATGGTATTGACCATATGATATTTGAACATCTAAATGTTTGACAATGTAATATACACCTGGGCAGCACACAGCAATGTGCTGAATTGGTGGCTAAAGGTGGCACATTCACTGAGACTGGTGATATAATCCACCTTTTAACAGACAAATTCAGTTCCACCTTTAACCCTCCTCACCTCCAACCATCCCCTCAAAAATACAGTCAAACATAACCCCTCTAACAAAAATGATGGAGCATGTACTGGTTGCATTCACTAAAGCCAAGAACACGGCCTCAATGGGCCTGGATAACATCCCTGGATCCCTCCCGAGTAGTCTAAAATAAGAATTTTCAGGACCCCTTAGAGTCATTAATTAACTATAGTCTTAAAACAGGCATTGTGCCACATGAATGAAGGACTGCAATGGTCACCCCCCTTCATAAGTGATGACCTTCAACAGATCCTGAAAGCTACAGACCCACTAGTGTGACTAGTCTTATTTGCAAACCCATGGAAAGAATTGCTATGGAAATTATTAACAAGGACATATGATACCTCCAGACACAGGACCCACCCCAGTTTGGCTTGGTCAAACGAAGGTCATGCTTATTGAATGTGACGGACTTCTTTGAAAAGGTCACTAAGATAACGGATGAGGGGAAAATGATATATCTTTCCTATCTTGATCTAGCTAAAGCATTTGATACAATACCTCAAACGAGCATTGTCAACAAACTTACAGAACTAGGTATAAACCCCCTTTATAACAGGCTGGGTACATGGGACTTATTTTCTCTGTTAGAACACATTGCTGAGAACTATACAGCTGGTGATAAAAAAAAAAAAAAAAAAAAAAAAAAAAAAAAAACAGTTGCTAAGGAAAGAAACTTTATGGCTACTAAGAATTCAATCTGATAAATATCCTGGACTTAATGATACTATATGTATTAAATGCTTTTTGTAAAAGCGACTGTTACTTTAAACAAATGTTGGCTTTCTAATTTGAATTTGTACATAAACTGACATTTTTAAGCATGGTTTTATTTTGAAGAAATCCTTCTGGAAGAAAGTGCTAAAATAAAACCAGGTGTGTCTGCTTTGTTTGCCTACCAGTATATGATTTTCTTTTTTCAGTGTTTTTATTACTTATCATTTCGGTTTGTTGCTGTGATACTATTTGAGATGCAGTTAATCTGCCAATGGTCATTTCTTCAAATGCTAATTAATCAGAATAAAAATGTGCCAAAACAAAGTGGATTTTACCCTTTTCTCCACTATTGTTTGACCTTAGAGTAGGTATATATAATCTGTGGAGGGAGGAGGAGGAGGGGTTGCCCCCACATTGTGGAAGAATGTTTTTGAGAATTGCTAAACGTTTTTTTTTTGTTCTCTCAGCAGTTGAAGAAATGGCTGTTGAGAGAGCAAAATGAATCCTAGGTATTTGACTCTTCCTGACAAATGTGACAGATGCATGCTGACTGTCATTCATTCTTAACTGTGAGTATTCATTTTCAGGCTGCAAGTGTTATTTCTAATTTGTAAAATGCACTTAATGCACACTGGAGTTCACCTCTTAAGCCACTATCAAATTTTGCTTGCCTTTCTAATTTGATACGAAAATCAAACTAAAATTTTTATTTTGAATGTTTGTTCTACAAAAGCAGTTGTGTACATTCTTATATTTCTAATTACATACCAAGAACTACAGTGGATATAAAAAGTTTACACACCCCTGTTAAAATGCCAGGTTTATGTGATATAAAAAAATTAGACCACAATAAATAATTTCAAAACTTTTTCCACCTACAATGTGGCCTATAACCTGTACAGTTCATTTGAAAAACAAATCTGTTAAGGGAAAAAATATAAAAAATAAAAAATGTACAGTATGCTGGTTGCATAAGTGTGCACACCCTTAAATTAGTAGTTTGTTGAAGCACCTTTTGATTTAATGACAGCAGTCAGTCTTCTTGGGTGCACACCTGCCATCAATTAAGGAGACTCTGATTAACCACAAATAAAGTTCAGCTGTCCTAGTAGGATGTTCCTGATTTTTACTGAGTTGCCTGCTACAGCAAAAGCCATGGTTCGCAGAGAGCTTACAAAGCATCAAAGGGATCTCACTGTTGAAAGGTATCAGTCAGGAGAAGGGTACAAAATAATTTCCACAGCATTGGATATACCATGGAACACAGTGAAGACAGTCATCAAAAAGTGGAGAAAATATGGGATAGCAATGACATTGCAAAGAATTGGACGTCCTTCCAAAATTGATGAAAAGACAAGACGAAAACTGGTCAGATGGACTGCCAAGAGACCTAGAGAACTTTGAAGGAGCTGCAGGAATTTCTGGCAAGTACTGGTTGTGTACTACATGTGACAACAATCTCCCATATTCTCCATATGTCTGGATTATGGGGTAGGGTTGCATGACGGAAGCTTTTCCTTACACAGAAAAACATTCAGACCCAGCTAAAATTTGTAAAACAATACATCATCTCACAAAAGCATGTGGGAAAATTTGTTATGGTCTGATGAGACCAAGGTTGAATTTTTTGGCCACAATTCCAAAAGGTATATTTGGTGCAAAAACAACACTTTGCATCACCAAAAGAACACCATCCCCACGGTGAAGCATGGTGGTGGCAGTATCATGCTTTGGGGTTGCTTTTCTTCAGCTGGAACTGGGACTTTAGTCAAGGTAGAGGGAATTATGAACAGTTCCAAATACCAGTCACTTTTGTCCCAAAACCTTCAGGCATCTGCTAGAAAGCTGAAGATGAAGAGGAATTTCACCTTTCAACATGACAGTGACCCCAAGCATACATCCAAATCAACAAAAGAATGTCTTCACCAGAAGACAATTAAAGTTTTGGAATGGCCCAGCCAGAGCCCAGACCTAAATCCAATAGAAAATCTGTTGGATGACCTGAAGAGGGTTGTGCACAAGAGATGCCCTCGCAATCTGACAGATTTGGAGCACTTTTGCAAGGAAGTGTGGGCAAATATTGTCAAGTCAAGATGTGCCATGCTGATAGACTCCTACCCAAGAAGATTGAATGCTGTAATTAAATCAGAAGGTGCTTCAACAAAGTATTAGTTTAAGGGTGTGCACACACAACAAAGTATTAGTTTAAGGGTGTGCACACTTTTGCAACCAGCATATTGTACTTTTTTTATTTTTTATATTTTTTACCCTAACAGATTTGTTTGTTTTTCAATAGAATTTTACAGGTTATATGTCACATTAAAGGTGGAAAAAGTTTTGAAATGATTTATTGTGGTCTCATTTTTTTATATCACAAAAACCTAGCATTTTAACGGGTGTGTAAACTTTTTATATCCACTGTATGTCATCTACCAGCCTGTATAATCTCAGGCATGAGGGATCACTTTGCCAGTGTACATAATACTACTACTAACACAACTAGGTGAAATGCCATTTGGTCAGAGTGATATGGGGGGGGGGCAATCTCCCCTTACCCCATGATGCAGGGACCTCCAATCTGTTTTGCATAGCATGCATCAGGTGCTTTGTCCCACATGAAAAACTTTCTATTTAGAAAATTTGTTTTCATTTGAATAACATTTCATAGTAATTATATGAATAACTGCTATAAGCTTGCCTTCAGCAATTCTAAGAAGTGTTAGTGAATATGTAAGAAGTGTCAGCAAAAGCTTATGAGAAATCGCCCCACCTGAGAGAGTGTGTTGAATCATCTAGGCCTTGAAATGAAATGTAAAATTACAGAGAGAGGATATTTATCAAAGGTGAATGCTATATGCATGCCTATGGATAAGAATCATTGATAACAAACGTTATGTTTCTTGCCATAGGAAAGGGTGTGCCTCACTAGAACAGAACGATGTATTCCAAAATAATAGACATTGTACAATGTACAAATACCAGAAGTGAGCACTACAGACAGGAGTCTCTGTTACTTATAAGATAGTGAAATACATACAAAAAGGCTGTTATGATTCAAAATAAAACAATCAGGGAGGTACAATGTAAGAGAAAGACAGAAAACACCAATACATTAAGCACATAGTAAGGAAAATTATGGCATAAAATGGAAAAAAAATCAAGTATAGCAGGGAAGCTAACTAAAGTACAGCCTGTCAGTACAAGTAGGCAATGAATTATTTAAGTAGAGTGGGTAAAAAAGAGAGAAAGGCACAGAAAAAAGAGGACGTTAAAAGTCCAGAAAAATATATTTCTGATGTAGATTTACTTAAGAAGGATAAGAAAAGGACAGCTATAATCCAAATGCACATATGTCAGCAAAATAAGTTAGCATGCTAGATTAAATACAGGCAGTGTACATAACTGAAAGGGTACAGCCCCTAACATGTGGCTCTGGATGGTGAGTCTAGCTATGGTGCGAGATGAAAAAGGCTATTTGTCAGTGGATGTCCACAACAATCTTTGTAACAGAAGCAGAACAGATGTTGTAAGGGTTTTTAGTCTGAGGTTGGAGTCCATTAAAAACAATACAGATATGAGAAGTGTGTGTGTGTGTGTGTGTGTGTGTGTGTGTGTGTGTGTGTGTGTGTGACTGTGACTGTGAGATATAAGGGACTGTTGGATATATATATATATATATATATATATATATATATATATATATACACCACTGGTGTATATAATACTGATTTGCTATTACTAGCTGATCCACACAAATGTCATGGTGCTTAACGGTGACATACTTAAATTGACAAAAACACATCGACGTGCCACTGCTCAGGCTGCAAGGATAACCATTGGAATATGCAAAAAAAATAGCATTTTTACATGGGTGGCAAGCTTCCCTGCACCTCCATACCCACTGCTAATTATTTATACGTACTGATACTGTACAGTTTCCCCCTACTCTGGGTGCTGTCAGTCTCTCATAACTGTAGTCCATCTGTATATGTCAATCTAACTACAAGTCACTCTATGCTGGAGAACCTCTCTCTCTCTCTCTCTCTCTCTCTCTCTCTCTGTCTCTCTCTCTCTCTCTCTCTCTCTCTCTGTCTCTCTCTGTCTCTCTCTCTCTGTCTCTCTCTCTCTCTCTCTCTCTCTGTCTCTCTCTCTCTCTCTCTCTCTCTCTCTCTCTCTCTCTCTATATATATATATATATATATATATATATAGGGTGAACCTGATTTTAATGAAAACACCCAGAATCGACAGCAAAAACATCAATCACATATGGTTGAAAACACAGAAGTTGCCACTTCACTATGCATGTATCAAAACAACAGCCTTGGCACATGCAGTTTCAAACTTAAACAAAAACAAAGTTTGTTTGTGTTTGTGTCTTTCGGCTTTTCCTGGTTAGGGGTCGCCACAGCGGAACTCCAGTCCTCTAATGATTGGCAGTTGATTTTTACGTACCGGCTTGCCAGGCCTGATGCACAACCTTCAACGAAGGTACGCCCATTCACGCATGTCTCCACGTAGAAGACGCTCTAGCTGAGAATCGAACCGTCTTACTGTGAGGCGTAAACAAAAACAAAGTA
This sequence comes from Protopterus annectens, assembly GCF_019279795.1. NCBI lineage: Eukaryota > Metazoa > Chordata > Ceratodontiformes > Protopteridae > Protopterus > Protopterus annectens. Next base: position 779,157,482 of record NC_056750.1, on the reverse strand, counting down.
AAACATTTTTTTTTTTTGCAGAGGGACAAGCCCATTTGCAGTCCCCCCAAACCACCTGCTAAGTTTATATACTCTAACTCTGAGACTGCACAATCCCTGGGGAAAGGGAATATTCTCCTACACAGGGATTATCAGTCTTGCACACCTATCAGTCAACTGCCTGGATGACCATCTGCAGTTGACTTGACAGCTGTCAACCTTATTCACACACAATATTTTCTGTTACACCTAGGTCAAGCATATAAAGTCACCTTGCGACACTTCTAGGTGGATAAATATCAAAATGTCCGACTGATAAACTTTTAATAAAGCAGAGCAATGTAAACGGAGGTCTTTTCACAACACTACAGGAACAAGTAATCCAGACACATACCGGTTTTGCCCCCTGGCGTCATCAGTGTGATAGTACAACCATGTCTTGCTTCAATTTATATACTTTACAGTTTTTAAAGTTTTTAAAGTCACACTCCCATTTGAATAATCAATATTAAATTAAGATACATATGATATCTTTACAAAAGAAACTGAATAATAATCAAAAACATCAAGAAAAACTTTGCATATACATATACACATACACTTATACAAAGGTTTACAAATATACATCAAATTAACAACAGAAATATATCTGGCATATTAATATATCAAATTATTAGTAAGCCATATGTGCATCACCAATACCCAAACACATATTAAACAGTTAATCAAACATACTCATTTAAACCAGGCCTATAGATAGCCCCTAAATTGACTATCCATAGTTTCTCCTTCTTATCCAAAATCCTATGCTTTTCACTCTTAGACAGATCCCTACCCCATACTACATCAATCCCAATGAAAACAAAGTGGGCTGAAGCATGTTCCAGTTTATGCTTATACAATGCTCTTTCTAAGACCAAGAACACTGCATCAGTGAGCCCAGACAATATCCCAGGATGCCTTCTAAATAGCATGAAACATGACCTATCAGGGCCTCTGGAATTGCGTTTTAACTGTAGCCTCCAACCAGGCGGCATGCCTTATTAATGGAGAAAGGCAACAGTCACCCCTCTGCACAAAGGTGGGCCATCTACAGACCCTGGAAACTACAGACCCATAAGTCTCACTAGTGTTATATCTACAGCCATGGAAAGAATTATTATTATAATGGAGATGATCAACAGAGATATAGTAAACTACCAGACACTGAACCGAACCCAATTTGGTTTCGTCAAGGCAGATCATGCCTACTCAGCCTGGTGGACTTCTTTGAGAAGGTCACCAAAGCAATGGAAGAGGGCAAAAATCATTCACACGGCCTAACTTGACCTGGCCAAGGCATTTGACTCAATACCCCACTCGGGCATTGTTGACAAACTCAAGAGGTTAGGTACAAACCAGTATGTCACCCGATGGATAGCCAACTGGCTTACAGACTGGGCCCAGGAAGTTAGAACTGGGGAGTCCATCTCTACAAAGAGGCCAGTCACAAGTTGAGTCCCTCAGGGATCAGTCCTTGGACAGCTCCTTTTTGGCATTTACTTCTCATAAGTCAAGTCCAATGTCAGTGATCTGTGGATGACTAAATTTGCAGATTATTGCAAATTAGGAGCTGTCATTGAATCTCACACTGACACAAAAGTTCTGCAGGAGGGGCTGACACAGACAAATAACTGGTGTCAGAGCCATGGACTAAAACTAAATGCCAAGAAATGCATAATTTTATCCTTTGGGAAGTCATCCTTCCCTGGTGACTATCATATTGACAACACACCCCTTAGAGCTGACCCAGTAGTCAGGGACTTGGGGACACACATAGATAGTAATCTAGCCTTTTATCATCACGTGTCTACAGTGGTGAGGAAATCATTCTATGTGGTGCCACTTATAAACAAAGCTATGGCATCTAAGCCCAAGGAAGTCATTGTTCCACTGTATTCGGCATTCATCTGACCTATCATTGAGTACAATGCACCCTTTGGTGTGTACCTAACCAGGCATATCCAACAACTGGAATGTCCATGGAGGTTCCTCAATAAAAGAATACAGGGTGTAAGTAATATGTTCTATGCAGACCACCTCAAGGCCCTATCCCTATATTCTGTCTCCTACAGGTTTTTGAGGGGAGATCTATGCCTGGCATACAGGGCATTGTCAGACGCCACTCTGATGGACGTCCTGCATATCCACAAAACAAACAGTAGCAGAATTACCCATTCTAAATACTTAAACCTTGCCTGTGATATAAATAGGACCTACTGGAGAAATAGGTATGTATCACAGGGACTACCCCATCTATGGAACAGGCTTCCCATCCATGTGAAGCAGAGTTCTTCCCTAACCCAATTCAAGTGCAATTTGGACAATTGGATGGGAAACTGGAAATTCATCCCTGGTTTGGTACCTATGTCTCTAATGCAAACAGGTAACCTGTAAATGGTTCATCTCCCAGGCCCATGCTTACACTTATCAAGGGTATCAAAACTTGTCAGAGATTTGGGATGCAAGGCTAGGCTTAAAAAGGCCCTTGTGGTCATTAGCCTAGTAAACACCTATGAACTTAAGAGTACAACATGGGGATGGATGGGAGAAAGGAAACAAGACTAAAATGGGAGTTTAGGGGCAAAAGGGGGCAAACACTACATAATTGTATAACTCATACACACTCACACACACACACACACACACACACACACACACACACACACACACACACACACTCACACACACACACACACTCACACACACACACACACACACACACACACACACACACACACACACACACACACACACACACAGACACACACATACACACACACACACACACACACACACACACACACACACACACACACAAAAATAGCAATAAAAACTTCAGTTTAAATATACAGAATTAACATTGTCAAATTATTATAACTGTGACACTTGCTGTAATAAAACAGACATACTAAATATGTTCATGATTTTATTGAACATTTTACTGAGGCAGAGTTTACGTAAGTACATCCAAACCCTGCAGCATATTATCTTTAAAACTTTCTGATTTAAATAGTAATAAATGCACCTGCATTCTTACATTATTTTATTTATTTATTTATTTGACATACCAAACACCCTCCCTACCAGCTTTCTAACAGTTGTTTCACTGTAGGTGTCGGTTTTGTTATATGTTTTAACTCTAACTTGCCTAGCCTAGTCTCTACCACACATCACCAGGCTGCAATAGCGCCCTGCATACTTTTACTTATTATTATATCATCTCCTCAGTATTCTTTCCTTTCCACCTCCTATCTTACCCCCTGTAATACGTTCCGTCTATCTTATCTATTAAACCACATTTTTCTACTACACAGCTTCACTACCTCCCTAACTTCATTTCCCTAACTCACTGTATACTAAAACTCACTGTCCAATACCTCTCTCCTGCTATTGCTATCCTCCTTTCCCCGATACTCTCTCCAATTAAGCTTAATAGAATGACATATACCTCTCCTGTTCTAAACTCCATTACATTTTTTATACAACTTTACTAAACTCACTGATTGTTCCTGAAGTGTTGGCCCATTCCACTCCATTCGCCCACGCTATTCTCGGGCTCACTCTGCTCCGCTACCCTACCCCAATTTCCACCCACTCCCACATTCTTCTTCTTTCGGCTTTTCCCGGTTAGGGGGTCGCCACAGCGAATCAAGTGTCCGCTCATGATTGGCAGTGGAGTTTTACAGTGTCGAGTTGCCAGCCTGGCACCCAACCTTCCACAGAAGGCACACACACACACACACACTATCATGCCTAGGGCCAATTTAGAGTATCCAGTACACCTACAGTATGTCTTTGGGATGTAGGAGGAAATGAAGCACCCGGAGAAAACCCACACGACCACAGGGAGGACATGCAGACCCCGCACAGAAGGCACCCCAGCCGAGGATCAAACCGGAGAACCTCTTCCTGTGAGGCAGCAACGCTAACCGCTGCACCACTGCAGCCACCCCCCCACCCACTCCCACTTTACTTGCATTTATTTTGTATAGGCAAACCTCTTCCTTCTTGCACATCCAATCATAATCTGCTTCCCCCCATAACCACTCACAATCAAAGATGTCCACACTTAATTACATCACTTCCCCTTTTCAACTATCCCCCTCTATCACATCCTGTAATTACACTCTACACACCTCACAATGCACCACATGTATATTACCATCCCACTTCTTATCCTTCTCTCAGCCTCTTATCACACTAACCTCTCCCATCCGTATAAACCACCCCTAACAAGACTAGTACCAATCACTCCTTTATGATCTCCCCATCTCTCTATAACTTCTGCAACATCTGCCTTTACAAATTTACTATATTTCAATACAATCCTCTCTCTCTTGCAAACCCAAGCCAAAATCCTACAACTTCTACACACTGCTGACTAAACTGAACATATACACTAGTAATTTACTTCTCTCTGTAGACATCCACCACAACCCTGGCCCCCTTACTCCACCCCCCAACTCCACACCTACAACCCTTCCTCCAGTTCCCCTACCCCAAGCCCAAGTCCTCTCACCTCTTCTCCTAAAAATCTAACTATCTACTCTCTAAATATCCAAAGCCTCATTAACAAAATTACTGAACTCCACACTTGGATAGCCCATACCTCACTTCACATTCTTACCCTATCTGAAACCTGGCTAAAACCCCATATCACTAACAATGAAATACTGCCACCTGGTTATAATATGTACCACACTGACATATTCCCTAAAAAGGGGATGGCATTGCCATCCTCTACTCAGGCAAACTCAGTCTCTCACCTATAACCATTTCTATTCCCAACTTACCTATAACCATTTCTATTCCCAACTTCCACCTTGCTAAACTACTTATCCTGAACTGCCACCTAAACACACACAAGAAATTTGCCATAGCCTCCATATATATTCCTCCAGGGAATAATATTCCAACCCTTGAACTTATTCTCTTCTGGTTGTCCTACAATATACCCTATGAAACTCTCATCCTTGGAGACGTCAATATTGACTGGTCTAAGCTAACATCTGACTATCCACAACTCAGTATCAACTTACACGGATTCCACCAACTTGTCACATCCCCCACCCACATGCAAAAAAACCTCTTCTTCAAATCCAGTACTTTATTGGATCCTCACTAACACCCCTAATCTCTATCACAACCCCTGCACCACACCAGACACCTTAAGTGATCATCTTCTCACCATCATCCAAAGACACTCTCCTCAATTACCTAACTCACGCTCTTATAGAGACTGCCATAAACTCTCAAACTTTAATGCCAACATTTTTAACTCCACACTATCTAGCATTGACTGGTTCTTCCTCCGGCAGCTCCCCCTCAATGAAGCCATACTAAAATTTAACCATATATTCCTTGATATTCTCAACTCCCTTGCCCCTACAAAGAGAATTAGAATTAAGGCCAATTTTGCACCCTGGCTGTCTAAGGAAACACGATCTCTTATGCACAAAAGGGATTGTGTTTGAAAAGCCTAGGCTAAAGCAAAATACCATCCTTATTCCAAAACTACGAAGAACTCTGGAACCTTGCCAAAAAACAAATTAACAAAGATAAAAAATCCTACTACAGCTCTCCCCAAATCAACAGTAAATCCAACCCATGAAAATTCTGGACCACCCTTAACAAAATTCTCCATCCTGGTACCCCTTCCACCCCCCCTTCCCAAATAACACTCCTCTAGAAACTGCCACTCTTGTCAATAATTACTTTATTGATACTATCCAAAAACTTACTCACACCGACCACAACTCTAACCACTCTCCCACCCCTTCCAACCCACACAACAAAAACCCTTTCTCTCTTAAACCTGTTTCCACTGCTTACATCAAATCACTCTTGCTCAAGTTCAAACCCTGCTCTCCCTTCACAGATAACCTTCCTCCTATCTTCCTTAAACTAGCTGCTGAATCCATAGCCTACCCTGTATCCCTGCTAATCAATAGATCCATTCAAGAAGCCGCAGTCCCAGAGATTTGGAAATCCTTCTACACCCTCCCTTTGCATAAAGGGGGTATTCTACTGACCCATCTAACTACAGACCCATAGTCATTCTTTCCCCTCTCTCTAAAATACTTGAAAAATGCATTCATACTCAGCTAATCAATTTTCTCCTCCAGGAAAACCTTCTAAAACCCACTCAATAAGGCTTCCGGCCAAACCACAGTGCTGCCACTGGTCTCTTATCTTTTACTTGCACTGTAGCTGAGGCCAGAGATAATAACCAACTTGTATCCTGTCTTTTCCTTGACCTCTCCAAAGCCTTTGACACTGTTTCTCACTCTATACTTTTATCAAAACTAGCTGACCTCAATCTCTCTGGTCCCTCCCTCGGCTGGTTCACCAGTTACGTCTCCAATCAGCAACAATCTGTCAGATGACTCACTTTTTGCTTCCCTTCACTACTCATCACATCTGGTGTACCTCAGTATTCAATCCTGGGCCCCCTTCTGTTCAATATTTTCACCAGTGATCTCCATACCTCTTGCAAACAATCCTCCCTTATTCAATATGCTGGTGATCCTACACTCATCTCCATTTCCAACAATATCTCTGACCTTCATGCTCATACCCAAGACTCTTTTCTATCCATTGAAAAATGGCTTTCTGATAATCAGCTCATCTCAAACCCTAAAAAAACTAAACTCTTGCTATTTCCCTTTCTCTATCTCAACATAAATCAACCTTTGTCATCACATCCTTTGACAACACCACCATTAAACCTGAACCCCACAATAAGCGATTAGGTACCATCATAGATGATGTACAATATGTGGCTTGTTGGTCTTAGGGTGAGAGAGGTCTTGGGTTCAAATCCCAGACAAGCCCTGAGTTTTTCTTGGATGCAGTCCCTCTACTTGTAGCACATCTGATTACCAAGGGTTTGCATCCAGGAAAAAAGTGGTCTTCATCTCTCTCTCTACTCTTCACTCATTAGACCAATCATTGAGTATAATGCCTCATTTGGCATGTACCTCAATGGACACATACAACAGCTGGAAAGGCCACAAAAGTACCTCACAAAGAGGATCCTAGGCCTTAAACACATGTCCTATATGGACAGACTCAAACAACTCCAGCTATTCTGTGTCTCATATCATTTACTAAGAGGCAATCTCTGCTTGATTTAAAAAGCCATGTCTGACCCAGCTCTGTTAGAAATGCTACATCTAAATAAATCCAAATCCCTTCACACCACACACTCCAGAGACCTCAACCTCATTACCACAATCAACAAAACATGCTGGAGGGACAGGTTCATAACCCAGAGACTGCCCATGCTCTGGAATAGACTTTCCATACATGTCAAGCAGGGCACGTCACTGGCCCTCTTCAAGAGAAATCTTGATGAGTAGATGGGAAATAGAAAGGTCACCCCGGGGATCACTGCAGTGGCTCTAATTGATAGAGGCACTGGGAACTAACGTTGGGCAGCATGATGCCAGGGCACTTCTATGGACTAGGCTTGCAAGGTCTCCAGGGCAATTAGCCTAGTATACAACTATGAGCCTATGAACTAAAATTTAACTTGCATATTGGTGGTGGTGCTGCGGTAGCATTGTCGCCTCACAGTAAGACGCTATCCTGTTCGATTCTCAGCTAAAGCGTCTTCTGTGTGGAGACATGCGTGAATGGGCATACCTTCGTTGAAGGTTGTGCGTCAGAGCTTGCAACTCGGTACGTAAAAATCTACTGCCAATCATTAGCGGACTGGAGTTCCGCTGTGGCAACCCCTAACCAGGAAAAGCCGAAAGACCCAACATATCCTTCAAATTATTAAAAAAAAAAACACCAGAAACTTGGTCTACTATACTGAAATAGAAAATGTTTTACCTCAAATGCTAGACTCTCTGGCTCAGGCTCTCCCCCTCCTCGCCCTTGCCTATGCTTCCCCTATCCTAACATACTAGCTACAGCATTATCTAAACTTCTAAAAGCATATTACAAAATAGGACAAACCAAACCTCATACCACAAGTTCCAGGCCAGATGAATTCACTCAGTTTAGTACACAGACTGATTTATTAAAATAAAAAATAACTTCTGCAGTAAAAATTAACAGCAAAACTTCAGACTTTTATACCATTAAGAGTTACTTCTTAATGGTTTAAGGGTTTGAAGTTTTGATGTTAATTTTTACTGCAGAAGTTATTTTTTATTTTAATAAATCAGTATGTGTACTAAACTGAGTGAATTCATCTGGCCTGGAACTTGTGGTGTGAGATATTACAAAATAGCTAGATTTGCCAGTGACTATCCTCACAACTGTCACCACTGCCTTGCACTCAACTCTCTTCAATGGCTGGAATTCCCCCAACAATTCCTACTATCACAATTTCAAATCGCACACTCAATACTATACAAACTGTCTTCCTGCCATTCACTCTCCTCCCTTGTATCCTATTACATCCCCACTCATCCCCTCTGTACATACAATCAGCAACTCCTCGATATTTATAAACCTAACAAAAATGTCAGAAAACTGTTATACAAATGCTTTATAACCCAGCCTGGAATAAACTCCCCTGACACATAAGATCCATCCCCCACCCCAGCCACTTCAAACAGGCACTTACACTACTGCCATTTACAACAAAGTCCTGCCCCTGTCATGACCCTAGCTAATCCTCTTCACTATTGAATTACTACTGTTCATTACACAGAAATCTCACTCCACCATTTCTTATTTTTCTCTCTTTATCACATAGTTTCATTACATTTTAAACCCATAAGCTTGACTACTGCATCACATGCAAATATGTATATATTTCAGCTCTACTTTAAATTCTTCTGTGTATTAGAATTATGTCTTTGTATTAGAATTTCTAATTTCTGTTTGTACTATATAAGGCCTTCAAGCTTTTTCTTTTAGCTGTACATAAAATTATTTTTATCATGCTTATGTTACTATACTTGTCTGTATTGGTGCTTTTCTGCTCGGGTCTCCACTGAAAATGGGCTTCTGGCTCAGTTGGACCAATCCGGTTAACAAATGTCAAATAAATAAATAGACCTGGCTTCCTACACTATTACATTCCTACAAATGAACCAGTACATCTGGTAAGTCAGGCATACTCCACAAATTCCAGAAATGTATACCTGTCCTGGAGTATGAAGCTCTGATTCATCCATTTGCAATAGAATTGGAATAGGAATTGGAAAGCGCAGGAAAATTTCCATGTTACATCATTAACAAGTATTATCTGGGGAACAAAATAAGCTCCAAATGAAGCAAAACATTGGCAACCAAAAAAATAAAAAACAAACCAACCCAAAACGGGCAGAGAAACACCACTTTAATGACACGAGCAGAAAACAGCAAGTCCCATAAACTAAGCGCTTTCACCGTTAAAATATGGCCTCCTAAGAGTTACATGGGATACAAACAACTTGGTTTAAATAGAGTGATGTAAGTAAAACCAACCAATCATTTCCTGTGATGTCACGCTGAATTGATTTTCTTAAAAAGGCACAGTTAATAGAGGTAAACAAAACCTTCAATTTTCTACAAAAAAACAAAAAACAACACTTTTACAGCTTGTATAACCATATGATTAAAAAGCATATATTTTATATATGTGTAATAAATGTGTTATTGAAATGTCAAGGAATAAAATGCAGTTAATGAATTACTTTAAATAACCCTTGCCCTTTCTTTTAAAAATGAGTAAAACTGCAATGTTGTCTTCCAAGCCAGGGGGGGGGGGGGGGGGTGTGGCATCAAGCCTAATTTGCTATTTTATCTCCATAATTTCTACTTTTAGTTTGTCATCACCTCCCCTTTCACATGGTAGCACCTTGTCTATGACAAAAAAAATGAACATATCTTGCATATATGTGTTTCATACTGCACTGATTTCTGCCTCATGTCCATAGTTTACTGATATAAGGTCTGGCTGCCATGACCCTGGTCTGGATAAAAAGGGTACCAAATATGGTGTGGGCATTACATTCTGCATGGAATAATTATCCACTGTGTATTCTATAACTGTGCACATCTGGATATGACTTTAAGAGGGTCTTTAATACTGTGGATTTGTCAAGCAGAATCAGAAACTTTGGCTTGGTGAAACCAGCCATTATTAAGTACTGCTGAATGCAAAACTTTCTCTTTTTTCTCTCTTCATTCAAGTTTTTGGAGCAGAAAGAAACTGCACAAGTACAGGTAGTTCCTCAGAATTTCCTAACTACAGATAATTAGCATCTCTTTATCTACTGTTGTGACCAAAAGTGCTGCCAGTTCTGGAGATATCTGCGGAGATGTTGATCAGTTCCTCTTGTTGTCATCACAGAGCTGCATTGCTCTGCTTAGAGAATAAAAGAACTAATGGGAAGATTCTAGAAAGACACTCTAATGCCTTCTGGTGTGCCTGAGTATTGCAGCTTGGTGAGGGAAGCTGCCCGCCCCTTCCCTCTCAGGATATTACAAGCATTTGAAAATGACCTAACTATTTTCCACACCTGCTCATTTGCTGATATCTGACTCCACCTAAAACCCTCTCTGTGATAAAATGCTTTGTAATGTCTAGTTTGAAATGGATTTCATTAATGTTGAAGACGTGCCCTATTTTATCTTCTCTGTTATTTTTTCTAGCTTAGTCCCATCATACTTTGTTGTTATTACTACCCAATTCATATCATTTAGTCTCTCTCCTCTTATGAAGTGAGGAGAGGTCCAGTTCTCTATGCCTGGCATTTCTAGGACATTCCCTCCACAGTCCTTATCTTTCTGCCTGCCTTTCTTTGTATCCTCTCCAGAAGCATGGATTGTTTCTGTGTAAGACACCCAAAACTTTATACAGAGTGCCAGTTCTGCTGTTACAAGGATCTAATGTTGCCTTTCTTTTTCTGGATACTATACACTCCTGGATAGATGCCCTAACATGTAGTTTGTCCTTGTATACCCCCTTTGGCTCTGATCATGACTGTTCATGGTTTCTCCAATAATAACTCTGAAATCCTTCTTTTGTCCCTGGTAATTGAAACTGACCGCCGAACTTGAGTGAATAATGTAATCAGAATATTCCTGACTTTGTTATGGACATTGTAAATAGTTTTTGATTGCTATGGTTTGTTAAATGTTAAATCTTGTTTTCATTTTGTTTTAAAATTTAATAAAAAAAAAAAAAAAAAAAAAGAATATTCCTAACTATCTCAATCCCGAATATAAGTTGTAATCAGAATATTCCTTACCAGTGTCCCGTTACTATCACTAGTTTCTTAGTACATAAAAGCCTGTATTATATAGATTTTTTATCTAGGTACATTAACTTTTCCTGATTTTCCACTTTTTATCAATCTTTTAAGCATGCTTCATGTACTAAATGTGCTAGATAATTTTCTACTAAATCTATTATACCCTCAACTGAAGAAATTAAGCTATTGTTGTTGTCCCATAAACCTTCCATGTATAAATTCTTTCCATTAACTTGTTTTGCTAATAAGGGTGATACTTTCTCCTTTGACCTATACAGATTGTACGTTTTAACTTTGCTTTCATTCTATTTTGTAGTCTTGAATTCATATTTTCTTCCATCTCTGACCTCTCTGCTAGATCTCCACCATTCCCTCATACATTTTTAATAAATCCTTCGTATCCTTTTAGTTCATTCATAATTGTGACATGATTTTTAACATGCCAATTATTTAAATTATCTTGATCATTACAGCAACATGGTGTATCAGAGGCTCAGAAGGGAAGCATGGTAATTCAGTGGTCAGGGTCTCTGCTCACCATTCAAAGGTCTGAGGTTCAGTCTTTATACCTGGTCATTGTGTGGTGGTTGCATCACCTCCTCCTGTCTACTTAAATTTTATCTGGTGTCCTCACAGAAACATGGCTGTTACAAAAAAGATTAGATTAGTGTTTGATAGAAGAGTGTAAAGTAGTGTCAGTCGTGCAACAGGTAGCACACTTTCATTGGTGCAAAAGGCTGTGTGTTTTATTGCTGCATCCGGCAGATCAATAGCTGGCACTGCAATGCAGCAAAAGGGGGATGTTGCACTCCTGAGTGTGTTGTCCTTTGGATGAGATGTTAAACTGAGGCCCCATTTGGCTAAGTTGGTGGTAGCTCAGTTGGATGTAAAAGATATCATGGCACCCATCGAAAAGAGTATAGAAAGTTCCCCGCTACCCTGGCCAAATTTCCTGTGATGGTATAAATACTACTTTAGGTTTCTCCTGAAGAGCTACTGACCTAGTGTAACTAATCCAAACAACAAAGGATAAATAAAAGAGACCCTTCGTTATCTAAAACGCAAGGCTTATATTTTCTCCCCTCTAAAACCTGCATGTATTCTGACTGGTATGGTTTTATGGAGAAAGGTGGTGTGGTCTGAAGGAGGGTATTGGCAAGGTGAGAATGGTCATGATACTCATTGGCCTTGGAATATCTATAAATCCATGAAAGTAGCTGATACTGTAATCAATCTAGCTTTCTTTACTGTAGAACAATGGCATTCTCTGTTATTATCTAGGTTACAAAAATTGAGTATTTTGTTTTCGGTGGTTTGTGGAAGGGCAGTTACATGCTGAGCTTGCTCTAAGCCAGGGAAATCCATACTCCATGCTATGAATAAGGACACTGATATCAGTAGGGGATCTGTCTCAGAGGTTAGGAGATTAGAGATTGAGCTTTTAGTTGGTCTAGGAGTATAAATGAGATATTAGGATCCAGTATTATTCGTAAATATCTTTGTGAAGTGGTTTAGGAGAAGTGTTATGAGTAGGGTCAGAAATGGTAAGGACAGAGGAATGTTAATCTTTTGAGCTGTGACAAATAGTATAACATTAGTCCACTCCAGAGATGTTCAAAGTCTGATTATAGCTTTGTAGAGATTTCATAGGTAAATACTAGGCAATTAGTTTGCAGACTATTACAAGCCTAGTCAATAACTAAAAAGTGACCACAGATGAGAATCAAACCTTGCACCTTGTGCTTTTAAGGTGAAGACCATAAATCATTATGCCAAACCTTGCCCAGTAAAGGCCCCATTATAATCATACACTATGCAGTCCAAGGTTGGCAGGTCCTGTGGAAGATCATTAATGAATAATGTGAATAACAATGGGCATACAACTGACCCTTGAGGAGCAGCACAGCAGATTTTTTTTCCATTACCTAAGGAATTGTTAGAACCATATATAGTGAAGGTTCTGTTTAACAGGTATTCCTGACACCACTGTACTACCACAGGAGTGATATCGCTGTCTGTGAGTCTTTGATAATATAGAATGACTGATGGTTCCCCCTTTAAAATTCCCAAGAACAATATTGCTTCTGGTTTCCAGCATGACTCAGGGCAGAGGAGAAGGCTGATAGCATTTATGTAGGATAACAATCTTCAGAAGAGCAGCCGGTATGTGCTCATAGCCAGAAGGAGCTATCTAGGCAAACCTGATCCATCCAGTTTTATGGATTACAAGTGATGTTGGCAGATGAATACTGGTGTATCAAAAAACGAATATATGAACATTACTATAAGATTAGCAAACATGATACCACTAATGCGCTATACAGGCATGTGTCTAAAAAAGGGGATAACCGTGTGTTTACATTTGCTGTTATTGACCAAATTTATTGCCTAGAAGGCAATTGGAAAAATGAATTAGCTCTCAAGGAAAGTATATGGCAAATAAAAACTGATGCAACTAGATGCCCTGGTCTCAACGACCATATCAGCATCAAACCTTTCCTTGTTGATTAACACATTATTAGCACATTAGGTGAGATTCTATGAACAGCCTCTACTACAGTTTTTAATCACAATATATATATATTTTTATTAGGTTTTAGAAACCATCTAGATAATATAGTTATTAGATGTAGATGAATTAATAGTGTAATGATTAAGTATATGATCATTATTACAATTATTATATTTCATATATTAGTGTAGCATTGTGAATGTAATTTTATTAGTATTTTTATTGTTTTTATTTACAAACCAGATAATTTCTATGTATAAACTAGATAGGTTTTTGTTTCTTATAGAAAAGATTGTTTCTTATAGAAAAGATTTTTTCTGTGCAATCATTGGTACATGAGACCTACTATATGTTAAGTATTTTGTATGTCAGACCAATAATGCATTCTATAATAATGTGTAAGCAATTTCCTTCTATATGTGTAGGATTTTTTATAGTGTAGATTTTTTATAGTGTAGCTATTTAAGATCATTTGTATTATTTGTATTAATAGGATGCTGTGGCTTTTAGAGATTTAGCGCCCTTTTGACAAGTGTATTTACTGTTGCGTATAAAAGATGTAATGGTTTCTAAAGGTATCAGTTCTGAGGAAGATTGGTTGTACCAATCGAAAGCGCTTAACCATCTTTTTATTCTGTGTTTGTCCTATGGTGGTCGTATTAAAGAACTTGTGGATTACAATAGCTGTCTACGGTGTTACTACTTCAGTGTTGTTCCTGTGAGTTACAACTGTTCCTGCACTTCTTCTTCCGTATCCGCACGAGCATCGTCCTGTTCCGCACTACTCATACCTGTTTGTCTGCTGATATTGTATCAGTTTCTTGTTACTGGTATATCTAGTTTTCCTGGACTTCAGCAAAATCTCTCACTCTGTTTCACCCAGGACATTGATATGAAAACTAGAGGTTTTGGGGTGTAAGGGCAGGAATGAGGACATGGAGAGCTGTACAACTGAGGGATAGGACACACACACACAGAGTTCTGGTGGGACGGATACCACCAGGAATTAGGGGATGTGACCAGTGGAGTACAGAAAGGTATGTCATGTGACCTGCACTCTTCACTGTGTTTGTCTCAGACACACAGAGCAGTATTAACTTCTTTGCTGATAACACAAAGACAGGTACAGCAGGGGGGGAGGAGATGCTTTGGGAAGATTCAACAATTAGTCAGAAAGGTGGCTGTTGAGGCTCAGTGCAAAAAATGCAAAATGCTGCAGTTAGGCCATAAAAACCCTGGTGTAACGTATCAGCTGGGAGAACTGGGACTGAGGGCAAAAGGTCAGGGCAGCCTCTGGGGTACATTGGTCACACCTGCACTGAACCACCAAAACCAGAATGAGAGGAGAGAGGCAGCAGCAAGCAGAATGCAGATGTGTATCCTCAGGGAGAGAGAGAGTCAGGAAGCAAACAGGTACTGAAGTGAATCCTCAGGGAAAGAGAGTCAGGAAGCAGACAGGTACTGAAGTGTATCCTCAGGGAGAGAGAGAGTCAGGAAGCAAACAGGTACTGAAGTGAATCCTCAGGGAAAGAGAGTCAGGAAGCAGACAGGTACTGAAGTGTATCCTCGGGGAGAGAGAGTCAGAAAGCAAACATGTACTGAAGTGTATCCTCGGGGAGAGAGAGTCAGGAAGCAGACAGGTACTGATGTGTATCCTCAGGGAGAGAGAGAGTCAGGAAGCAAACAGGTACTGAAGTGAATCCTCAGGGAAAGAGAGTCAGGAAGCAGACAGATACTGAAGTGTATCCTCAAGGAGAGAGAGTGAGGAAGCAGACAGGCACTGAAGTGTATCCTCAGGGAGAGAGAGTCAGGAAGCAGACAGGTACTGAAGTGTATCCTCAGGGAGAGAGAGTCAGGAAGCAAACAGGTACTGAAGTGAATCCTCAGGGAAAGAGAGTCAGGAAGCAGACAGGTACTGAAGTGTATCCTCAAGGAGAGAGAGTGAGGAAGCAGACAGGCACTGAAGTGTATCCTCAGGGAGAGAGAGTCAGGAAGCAAACAGGTACTGAAGTGTATCCTCAGGGAGAGAGAGTCAGGAAGCAAACAGGTACTGAAGTGAATCCTCAGGGAAAGAGAGTCAGGAAGCAGACAGGTACTGAAGTGTATCCTCAAGGAGAGAGAGTGAGGAAGCAGACAGGCACTGAAGTGTATCCTCAGGGAGAGAGAGTCAGGAAGCAGACAGGTACTGAAGTGTATCCTCAGGGAGAGAGAGTCAGGAGAGAGTCAGGAAGCAAACAGGTAATGAAGTGTATCCTCAGGGAGAGAGAGAGTCAGGAAGCAGACAGGTACTGAAATGTATCCTCAGGGAGAGAGAGTCAGGAAGCAAACAGGTACTGAAGTGTATCCTCGGGGAGAGAGAGAGTCAGGAAGCAAACAGGTACTGAAGTGTATCCTCAGGGAGAGAGAGTCAGGAAACAGACAGATACTGAAGTGTATCCTCAAAGAGAGAGAGTCAGGAAGCAAGCAGGTACTGATGTGTATCCTCTGGGAGAGAGAGTCAGGAAGCAGACAGATACTGAAGTGTATCCTGAGGGAGAGAGAGTCAGGAAGCAAACAGCTACTGATGTGTATGCTCAGGGAGAGAGAGAGTCAGGAAGCAAACAGATACTGAAGTGTATCCTCGGGGAGAGAGAGAGTCAGGAAGCAAACAGGTAGTGAAGTATATCCTTGGGGAGAGAGAGAGTCAGGAAGCAAACAGGTACTGAAGTGTATCCTCGGGGAGAGAGAGTCAGGATGCAAACAGGTACTGATGTGTATTCTCAGGGAGAGAGAGTCAGGAAGCAAACAGGTGCTGAAGTGTATCCTCTGGAAGAGAGAGTCAGGAAGCAAACAGGTATTGATGTGTATCCTCAGGGAGAGAGAGTCAGGAAGAAAACAGGTACTGATGTGTAGGGTCTATACCATATGTTCAAAGTTTTATAACTTTGAACGTTAAAATATAGAATTTAAATGGTCGAAGTTATAAAACTTCAAACATATGTGAAAAAAAAAACCCAAACCCAAAACTAATGGCTGTAGGCAGGTGGACAAGCCCCCCTGCACCCCCCAAGTGGGACACCCCCCCCGCTCTTTAAATATACCAACTCAGAGACTGCACTACAGTGCAGTAAGGGAAATATTCCCTTTACCGCACTATAGTGCGGTCTCGGAGTTGGTATATTTAAAGAGTGGGGGGTGCGGGGGGCACAGGGGGATTTCCCCCCGCCTACACTAGTCAGGTAAGTTCTGTTTGTTTTTTTTTATTATATGTTCGATGTTTGACACTTTGAACATTTAAATTTGATTATTTAACGTTCACAGTTTTCAAACATCAAACATAAAATATAGACCCGATGTGTATCCTCTGGGAGACAGACTCGGGAAGCAAAGAGTACTGATTCTGCACTATAAGGTCTAGTCTTGATCCCATACCTTGACTGCTGCATGCAATTTCTAGAAGCAATATAAGAAAAGGACATCAGACTGCAGAAAGGAATTTAGAGAAAAGTTGCCAGAGCCATGGAAAATAATTGGATACTAGAGAAGCAGAAGCTGTTCTCATTTGAAACTTGAAGAAATTATGTGACATGATGCTGTTGCAAAAAATCTTGTCAGGAAGATGTGACAATGTTAATCTGAACAAGGACAGAGGGGTGGCTGGGACTATATGAATCACGTTGTAGGTGCTAACTACTCCTTGGATTTCTGAATGTGATTTCAATTAGAGTGGTATGCTATTGGACTATGGGAATTAGTTCATAAGTTTTAACTAGATTTACTGAATTCTGGTTTGAAGGTCTTTTGAGGAACTTAGACACCATAAAATAATTACAGATATCCTGTCTAAAGCAGTTATCTAGATTTTTTCTTAAATGCTGCAAGATATTCAGAACCATGGATAGATAAAAGGAGTTTATGCCAAATAACTGATAAATATTGTGAGATAAACAGTCCTTTTAGCTTAGTCTTGTAATTAATGCAGAAGATCACATTATTATATCTGTACATTTTAAATAACTTTGTTATACATCTGTACATTTAATGTCACGCTCTTCATCTCATCGTGTGAGGCCCAACATGCAAGCATTCTTTTGCACCTGAAATAACAGTGATGTAATGTGTAGACATGTGACTTAAAGCATTCCTGTGTAATGGAATAGACTCCCCATGCATGTGAAGCAGAGTTCATCCCTAACCCTATTCAAATGTAACCTTGACTATTGGATAGGAAATCGCAAATGCAGCCCCTGGTATAGCTCCTATGTCTCTTATGGACGGAGGCCATCAATAAATATAATGTTCTCCAACTGGCACCCCCCCCACAAGTCCCTGAGCTACACCCTTACTAACATACTCCCCCTCAACAGAAACCCAAGGTACTCAAGGACTAAACTGGGTTGGGACATGGCAAGGCTAATAAAGGCCCTAGTGATCGTCAGCCTAGTAACAATCTATGACCCAATGAATCCAGATACTATAGGTTCATAGTTAAGTACTGGGCTAGTTGCCCCCGAGGGCCATTTTAAGCCTAGCTAGTGTTCCCTTTTGTGCTCAAAATAACCTATGCCATTTGGTTATAGATTGGCCTTACCCATCCCATGGTTAATAATTATATATAACCCCTAATGAGAATAACTGGGATCATACCATAGATAATTTGAGGGGACCCATGCTTGGGATAAAGCATTTAGGAGCTGTCTCTCTCCATTAGTAGTACAAGGGCAATCCTGGGGTAAATTTTCTATTTCCCACCCAATGATTTAAGTTGCCTTGAAAATGGACAGGCATGGACTTTGTTTTATTTGGATGGGGTATCTGTACCACAGCACTGGTATCCTCTGCAAGATATACCTGTCCCTCCAAACCATTCTGTCAGTATTGCAGAAGAGGTTTAGATCCTTAGACTAAGTATTTCTGCTGCCATTTGACTTGCTGATGAGCAGTAAGTCCATCAGTAATAGGTCGATGGATGCCTTGTATGCCAGACACACTTCACCTCTTAGCAGTCTGTAGCATACTGAGTATAGTGACAAGGCTTTGTGTCGGTTGATGTAGAAGAGGTTGTTTAAGCCATGTATCCTTTTAGTAAAATATCTCTGTGGGCATTCCAGTTGTTGCATTTGTTTGGACAGATACATGACAAAAGGGCACTATATTCAATGACTGGCCTAATGAGGGCTGAGTAAAGGGGGACAATGACATCCTTAGATCTAGACACAATCCTTATTTGTTTATAAGCTGTGCAGTATAGAAGGACTTTCTTACAACATTAGACACGTGATTCTAATGTGTTGGTCAAAAGTTAGGTCATTGTCAACATAAGTTCTTAAACCATAAACAACTGGGTCAACTTTTAGGGTCTGTATTAGATCACCAAATGCTTAAAAAAGCGAATGGTGATTAATCGACCCTATGTAAGCGAAAGATTACAATTTCGAACTGTCAGAACAGCGATTTTTTTTCTAGGGAAAAAAAATTCCTGTTACAACAAAAAAAATAAAATAAAATAAAACACTTTAAACATTGCATTAAGTGGGGAGCTTGGCCCCCACCCCCCACTTAAATATACCAACTCCGAGACCGCACTACAGTGCTGAAAATGGCAAAGTAACGAAGCGGCCAAGCAAATTCTTTAACAAGGGAAAGAATTTACTTAAAAGCCACTTCGATATTTTGCCATTTCAGGCTTTTGAGTTTGACCAAGACACATTCGAAAGCAATGCGTCTTCGGTCTTCTAATATGGCACCAACTTTTTGTGTGTATTGTCAGTTGGTAGTTCCCTGGGGTAGATGACTTCCCAAGGGATACAAATAATGCATTTTTTGGCATTTAGTTTCAGTCCATATTTTGGCATTGATTATTTATTTGAGACAAACCTTCCTGCAGGATGGCTAAGTCATTTGGGGATTTAATGACTGCTCCTAGATTGCAATCATCTACGAACTTGCTCAGCCAAAGCCCTTTAGTATTGTTTTTTTGTTTTTTACTTTAGAAAGGTCGATGCCAAACAGGGGAGGTCCCAGCAAAGAGCCCTGGTGACTGGTTTCTTTGTAGAAGTATATATTCCATAATGAATATTCCCTTTTTTCACCTCATATGTTGCACTCTTCATATTTTTATGGGTCATGGGTTAGCACTAGACTAGTTGCCCTTGTGGGCCATTTGAATTGTAGTGAATTTCCCTCAAAAGTGAGAGTCAAGCCTTGTACTTTGTGTTTGTGAGCTAAACACCTTAACCATTATGACAATCGCCGACTCCAAAATAGCAGCAAAATTCAAGCTAATGTCAGGAGTTAAACATCAGACCTTCTGTTTTGAGGCAAATATATTATCTATTACACCAGCGAATATTCACTAACCTTTTCCTTGTGAATGAGTATAATTATAGCGCCATCATTTCTGCATTACGAGATATTATCACAAAATTTACATCTTTCTTTTTTTAAACTTTGTACAGTTATCTTTCATGACAGTGTAATTATTAATTGTAAATTGTACTTATGTACTGGAGCTTTTTGCCCATGGCCTCTGCGAAAGAGTCTTTTTAGACCCAGTCAGACTAACCTGGAAAACCTATGCCAGTCAATCAGTCACTAAATAAGTGATTCATTGCGCTGATAAGAAATGTTTTATCTTACCGAATAGCATGCCGTCCTCTATGCCAATTCTTTCCCTGTACTGCTCTGGTCCCTTTTGCAGAAGGTTGTATTTTTCTTCTGATGTCCATCATAGCTCTCAACCTCTCAGTGCAAGAAATCTAGGCAAAACTGGAAATAATGGGGGGGGGGGGTCAAAGGCCCACAAATAGGGACAGATTTTAAATATTACTCCTATAAATGTACGAAGTTGCTAGAATAACAGGTTTTGCATTATTATGTATTTTTTGAAGGATATGAAGTCTGAAAATCAAATGTCTGTCATTATTTAGTATTATTTAGTGACTTCAATCCTCAGTGATTTGTCAGGAAGTCATAAAGTCTATCAGTAACAGACCAAAAATTTGAGGCAAAAATCTGGACATCCTGTGAAAATCTGGACAGTTGAGAGGTATGCATTGTGATTGAAAGCAACTACTGCAGTAAAGATGTGAGTTACATGTTGCAGTAATTTCTACATAATTCATTATGACTGATTTGAAAATAAGGTAAATGTACATTTGCGATTTAGCAATGCTAAACATCTTTACTGGTTCTTTAGCTTAAGGTCCTTAACAGCTGTATGAAAAAAAGAAAAAAAAAAACATGCCCAGCATCCAACTCTTTCTTATTGCAGCATCCTCTAGTGGTACTTTTTAAAAACTACAAAGCTGAAAAGATGAGAAAACAATTTGAACAGAAGCGAACCTAATCTTGCAATGCACTGGCCTGAACTGCTGGATACATTTCTATGCTTGCAACCTGATAGAACTGTCATGCAAAGACCATCCCAGCAATAAAACACCTCTATGCCTTTTAGGTAAAGGGGAAAATGCAAGCTTACCTAACATTTTTTTATTTACTTTTTTATACAGTTGTTAACATACCTGTTACATCTTAGTGCCTAAAATAATGGAGGTGGGGGGACAAAGGCCCTAAAATAGGGTCATATTTTTTATATTGTTCTGATAAATTTACAAATTTGCTGGAATAGCAGGACTTGTGTTAGAATGGGATATGAAGCTCTAAAACTCATATGGGTGTCATTATTTAGTGACTTCAGTCCTCAGTGATTTGCCAGAAAACCATAAATGTTATGAAGAGCAGACCAAAATGGGAGGCAAAAATCTGGACATTCTGCAAAAATATGGACAGTTGAGAGGTATGGACTGAGTGGACTGGTGCTATAACTCTTTTCAGTCACAGCTTGGGGATTTGGCACAATGTACAACATAGAAAAGAAAAACTTTCTTAATATAATATAATATATTGAGAAAGTGCAGGGCAAAACTGATATAAAGATGAATAAGCATGAACAGAGATTAACCTACATTGTGTAGGACATAATTAAGAAAACATCTATGTACAAAATGTACAGTGACCTTAAGGTCTATAATCATACCTCTCAACTCTTACAGCAAGAAATCTGGGCAAAGCCACAAATAATGGGGGACAAAAACCCACAAATAGGAACACTTTTTAAATATTGCTCTTATAAACTTAGAAAATTGAATTGATGCTGCGGTGGTGCAGTGGTAGCATTGTCACCTCACAGCAAGAGGTTCTCCCGTTCGATTCTCGGCTGGAGCGCCTTCTGTGTGAAGTCTGCATGTCCTCCCCCGCTCGAGTGGCATTCAAAAGACATGTGTGAATGGGCGTGCCTTCGATGAAGGTTGGGCATCGAGCTGGCACCATAAAAATCTACTGCCAATCATTAGCGGACCGGAGTTCCTCTATGGCGACCCCTAAATGGGAAAGTCGAAAGAAGATCAACATAAACTTAGAAAATTGATAGAATAACAGGTTTTGCATTAGCCTGAATTTTCTGAAGGATATAAAGTCTGAAAATCAAATGTCTGCCATTATTTTGTGACTTCATTCTTCAATAATTTACCAGTGATTTGCCAGAAAACTTAAATTTTATGAGAAATAGTCCAAAAATACGATTAAAAAATATGGACATTCTGCAAGAATCTGGACATTTGAGAGCTATGTCAATAAGTAACACAGATTTGAAAATAACATGATTGGCACAGCTCATGGCAGATTAGAAAAGCTGGGCAGGTTTTTTTAAGCAAATACAACAAATGACTGGAAGAAAATGTCAGGTTGACCTGTAAGTGATAAATAGATACGCCCCTGTTGCTGATGGTTATAGAAGTTTTTAAAAGTGTAAATACTTGTTAACATACCTGTACACCAATAAAACTGTAATTCCTTATTAAATATTTCTACCTTTATGTTTTACTTGTAAATATCTTGCTGCATTCTGGCCTTGGTTATACGTGAAGATCATCCCATGTGACCAGCCTCTCTACCGAATTAACAAATAGAAGAAATGAATGTACATAAACTGATGTAAAGTGCAACTATCCATTGAAAAACATGCTTTGCCATTGCAGATTTGATCTGTGTGAAAAAGATGGAAGTGTGATCTGATGTCCCAATATTAGCAATGAAGTCCCGAGTAAATCTGAGCCCTTCTGTAGTGTGTCTTTGCTGTTGACAGTACAAGACAAACTTGCTGGAACAGATGTCTAAGGTACTGGCGTTATACAATATATGGCTCAGGTAACCATGGGGGATGGAAAGTGATGGTTTAGGTGAGAGTAATAACGCAAGTCCCAACAGTCACAGAGTACTTATCATATCCTGGAAAGAAACACTTTGTCACAGTTGTAGGGGTTTTATCCTGCACTTTCAGTATTATCTTGGTGAACAAATGTCACTTAGCTGTCACCAGCCCCATTTACTACCACAGCATAGTCAATGTAGCTTCATGTACTAAAATATGGCACCACAAATACATTGTATTTATGGAAATAATATATGTGTATGTAGGGGGGGAGGAGTGGGGGGGCAGGGAGGTGTAATGGTGTTCCATTGCATCTTGTTTATTAAAGGGGTGATAGGCAGGGAGGGATGTCCTATTTACATTAAATATATTACAGCTCATCCAACAATGGGACAGCTTTCAAAACATTTTGTAATGGGATAACGGTCTGCTCAGCACTTGCAAGGGTACTTAGAATATAGGTGATTCTGAAAGATGGCTTGTATATTTCCTTAACCAATGAATCATGATAACCTTCATGATTCCAAAGGTGTCTTCAGAAGCATTACCCATAATATCAAGCAAGTAGAAATTGATGGGACAGACCTGAAAGTGCAGTTATGTTCTGCTGGGGGGTGGAAATGATATGTAGGAATCAAAATGTTAAGAATGAAATGCCCGAAGGAAGGTGGAGGGTAAACCTCCTAAGGTTTGAATGCCACACATCAGTGTGTGGTCCTGGGGAACCGCTGTATAGTGTGGAATTGGTCAGATGATCCCACATTAGTCAGTCCTGGGGAACCGCTGTATAGTGTGGAATTGGTCAGGTGATCCCACATTAGTCAGTCCTGGGGAACCGCTGTATAGTGTGGAATTGGTCAGGTGATCCCACATTAGTCAGTCCTGGGGAACCGCTGTATAGTGTGGAATTGGTCGGGTGATCCCACATTAGTCAGTCCTGGGGAACCGCTGTATAGTGTGGAATCGGTCAGGTGATCCCACATTAGTCAGTCCTGGGGAACCGCTGTATAGTGTGGAATTGGTCAGGTGATCCCACATTAGTCAGTCCTGGGGAACCGCTGTATAGTGTGGAATTGGTCAGGTGATCCCACATTAGTCAATCCTGGGGAACCGCTGTATAGTGTGGAATTGGTCGGGTGATCCCACATTAGTCAGTCCTGGGGAACCGCTGTATAGTGTGGAATTGGTCAGGTGATCCCACATTAGTCAGTCCTGGGGAACCGCTGTATAGTGTGGAATTGGTCAGGTGATCCCACATTAGTCAGTCCTGGGGAACCGCTGTATAGTGTGGAATTGGTCAGGTGATCCCACATTAGTCAATCCTGGGGAACCGCTGTATAGTGTGGAATTGGTCGGGTGATCCCACATTAGTCAGTCCTGGGGAACCGCTGTATAGTGTGGAATTGGTCAGGTGATCCCACATTAGTCAGTCCTGGGGAACCGCTGTATAGTGTGGAATTGGTCGGATGATCCCACATTAGTCAAATGATAGCTGAATCATATGTATATCTGTATATATATATATATATATATATATGTGTGTGTGTGTGTGTGTGTGTGTGTGTGTGTGTGTGTGTGTGTGTGTGTGTGTGTGTCTATATGTATGTGAATCTACCTAAATACAATGAAACACCATAAAGTCAAAATCAAAATGTTGACCGAAAATAATCTGAGAAAGACTAATACCAGTATAATATACGTGTGGTACATCTCAATGAATGACAACCTTACTGAACTGCAGAATATTGATCTTTTTAGGTTGGAACAGGAAATGTTGAAAAAAAAATATAAAAAACAAAACCTGTTTCTTTGCAAGGCCCCTGTGTCCTCCCCGCATCCCCTGCTAGTAAAACAGTGGGGAATGGGAAAATTCCCACTCACCTCTGTACTACATCCTCCTGCAAAGTAATGTCAGCATTCTAAGATCAAATCAGTATTTGATTTTTTATGCTGGCATTAAAAACTTTTGATATTCTGAACATTCAGTGAATTGCATGATTTCCATATACATATCTATATCTATATCGGTCTGTCTATCTCTCTCTCTCTTTATATATATATATATATATATATATATATATATTTTTTTTTTACCTGGGCTGAGTCTGAAAATGGTCTTTTGTGATCAGAGTACTATCCCAGAAAACAAACCGAATAAATAAAAAATATGAATCTATTATTTGTGATTGAACAATCTCAATGCTGTTGTTTGAGATATTGATGTAGAAATATTGAAACAAAAATGCTGACATGTTGTGCACATGCCCAGGTACACCCCTCCACACCACCCTGCCAATTATATATGCTATCTTCAATATTTCACAATCCCAGTAATGGGAATATTTCCCTACTGGGGACTGGCTGATATCTAGCACTTGTTGAAGATCTGTTTCTATGATTCCGAGGTTGGCCTCATGAGTGCAGAGTACAGTGGAATTATTACATCCCTAGTCCTGAATGCCATACCTTTAGCTATAAAGTATGTGATAGAAAAGGACTTTCTTTCAGTGGTGCATATATGGTAATCAAAGGACAGTTCATTGTCAACATAAGTTCCCAGATCCCTGATTATGGCATTAGCTTTCAGGGCTGTGCTATCAATGTAATAGTTACAAGGGAAGTTGTGCTTGCTGAATGATGCAGTTATACATTTTTTGATATTTAGTTTTAGTCTATGGTTTAGGAAGGGCCCTTGTAGAGAATTTGGTGTCCTCTGGGATATTTATGATGGCATCAAGTTTACAGTCATATGCAAACTCGGTCAGCCATAGACTCTTAAGATTTGCTCTGACCTCTGAGAAGCAAATGCCAAGGAGGAATGGCACAAAGACTAAACCCTGTGGCACACCAGATGTTTTGCAGGAGGTAGAGCCACCCACCCTAAATTTCTGTGTTCTGTTTGTGATCAGATTTGCTATCCAGTGAGTTACATTGGTATTTACGTTTATCTGGGACAGTTTATCTGTGATATCTGAGTGTGGGATGATACTGAATGCCTTTGAGATGTTTATTGCAGTGTTTACTGATTTGCCTTCGATCATTACTTCAGTAACCTTCTTGAGGATGTTAACCAGGTTAAGTAAGCAGGATCTGCCCTTGACGAATCTGAACTGGCTTGGGTCGAAGGTTGGTGGTTACCTATGTCCTTATTTATAAATTCCATAATGATTCTTTCCATAGCCTTACAGGTGAGGTTGGTCCTTTTATTACCTGGATCCATTGATGATGTCCTACCTTTGTGCAAGGGTAATGACTGTTTCTGTCTGTCATTCATCCAGCATGAAGCCTGCTTGGAGACTGATACTCTATAGCGTCTGTAAGGGGTTTGAGCAGACATGTTTCTGGATAATCAGTAGGCAGTCAGATATGTTATCCTGTCCCACAGAAGTAGTATTCTTGGCCTTGGACAATGCCTTAAGGACTTGTTCTTAGGAGAATTGATGGAGAGGTGTAGATGGAGGCTTTCATCTGGGAATATATATGGGAAGGGGGGTTGAATTTTGAATTAAATTTACCTGCTAGTATTTTGGCTATGTCCTCTGGTCTGAGTATGTGATATCCTTTATTATTAGCTCTGTGCAGTGCTGGACATTGTTTCTGAGTTTTCTAACATAGTTAAAGTAGGCTTTGCGGTTATCACTTTCCTGAGTGGCTATTTTTACCTCATACTTGGCTTTTGTTGATTTGATTAGGATCTGGGGTTTCTTGTTAAGTTTAGCAAGAGTGTTATTGGCATCTTAAGAGTAAATGTTATCTTTGAGTGCATTGATTTTTTTTTCTTTTATTATGAAACATGTTTATATTACAGTTTCACCGCAGGGATTTATTTAAAATTTTGGCATTGTGTTTACTTCTGAGGGGGACAGATAAATATATTCAGGTATTTAGAAGTGCAAAGAATTTGTCGGTAAAGGTTTTCTTATAAACAGTGGGACCATCAAGATGGAAAAGGCTTTTGAATTTAACCAGGTCATTACATAATCTCGAATACTGATGTGTTGGAAGATGCTTCCAGCTTCATTTTTAAGGTGACTGATATTTGGGTTGATTTGACCACAGAGGAAGTTACAGTAGGTAGAGAGATGAGATGACCCATATTGGTAAAGTCCAAGTCCAGGATTTTATTGCTCCTGGTTGGGTTGTGAACTAACTGGTCCAGAGAGTTTGAACTGATGAAATCCAGAAATTTCTGGGCATAAACGTTGGAGGAAGGATAAGTCTCCCAGTTAATAAAGGGTTAGTTGAATTCACATAGGAGAATTGTGTTTGTCTTACTGCATAGGGACTTAATACTAGTTAGGTAGGGGGTATGAACAAAGGGGGACATAGACAGGGTCCTGTAGTTAGCTATGGTATGAAAAGAGTTTTTTTGTTAAATAGTTAAGTTGGATGTGGAGAAGATGCAGGTCATTTTCTTGTCTGAAGAGTCTGGAGTTTAAATTGTTTTAAGAATATGGATACACTACCTCCTTTAGTGCCTTTTTATAATGTGATGGACCTGAAATTGTGGTAGGCATTGAATCCCTGTATTAATGAATTGCAGTTGGTTTAATTTCTCCAAGTCTTTTGGGTTTCTAATACCATGACAGGAATGGGCCCCATTCCTAAGTCATGGTATGATTAAAATTCATGAAATTAATATTGTTTTTCAATCTTTGATGTTAGCCAAAAGTGCTGTATGCAGCACCTGCAATATGCCCAGGACTGACACCTACAATTCATGTGGAGTTACATGTATTGGTAGCATATCTAAATATGACTGTAAATTATTTTTTATGAGATCCATTGCTACTACTACTATTGGGACTGTCTGGGTATCTTCTACATTGCCCTGCCTACAAATCTTGGTATTTTATGACTTTGGGTCTCCCTTTACATAAGAAACTGTAATCGAGTGATTAATGTTAACTTTTTCTTCTTTTCCTGACCTACTATATCTGGCTTTCTTACATCTGTTTTTTGAATTGTTGGTAATGGGTGATATAAACTTCAACATTTTCTACAATGCTTCTCTACTTCAGTATTGTAATGTTTGCACAATCCCCAGTGCAACAGTCTTGACACATTATTACACCTTTCAATATACAGGTCCTCTGCCATTAATGTATCACACCCAGCAACAGGATGTGTGACTGTTTCCAATTCTGTTTTGCAAAACTTGCATTTGTCTGTTTCTCCAGCATATTCAATGAGCTTTGTATACCAACATCAGTGTAGTCTACTATCCTGGGCCACCAGTGTTAACCTTTTGTCTTTTAGTTAAATTTACCTGGCCTTAACCATTCCTGTGTCAGATCTTGAGTGACATGAGGTTGTTCCAGGAGTTTACTGTACTTGCAACTATATTTATGTTTTTTCTACATTTCTTGCATTTTCATCTGATCCTTCTCCTTATAGTCTTTCTTTTGTTTTTTGTTGCATTCAGTTACTGCCTGATTTTTGTCTACTTCTGGTTTGATTTCCATTCCCACTTGACACTGATAGGCTTCTGCTAAACTAAGCAGGGAAGTCATCTTAGACTTGTTCTCCTCATATTTTAAAACTTTCACTATGTTTGGATCCTGTGAGTTCAGTAAATTGTATACAGTCCTATGATTGCAGATCTATACATGTAATCAATTTCGAGGAGGCCCATACCTCCTTCAAAATGGGGAATATATATTCTTGGTATACACTGATTTTTTTTTTAAATCATTTGATAAGCGTGAATTGTTTTTCATGTTTTCTTGCTCAAATGATCCAATACCTTTTGGGGCCAGTCAACCACCCCAAAACTGTAAATTAGAACAGGAAGACCAAATTAGTTTATAGTGTGGACTTTGTTCCTAGATGTCAGGGCTGTTTTCAGTGTTAATTTTAGTCTAAAATATTCCTTACTGATTTTTTTTCTCATTTGTTCATGTTTTATTGATGATTCTTCATCAATTCCCAAATATTTATACACTCCTTCCTGCTCAAGTTCCTTTATATCACATTCGTGTCGCAAACTGATATTTCTTTGGTGCTGCAGCTTTCCTGGTTTAAAGGTTGCTTTTATATACTTATCAAGACCAAATGACATTCTTATATCATCTGAGAAAGTTTTGACCACTTGCAATTGCAGTTTCAGTTCCTCATGTGTTGAACTATACAGTTTTAAATCATCCACAAAAAGAAGATGAGAAGTCTTTACACTTTGTTGTTTTCTGGAAACCAAACTGTGATTTCTGATAGCACACACTGACACGTCTGGTACAGTAGGGATTGTGTAATGACATAGTGTGACATGTCTGATGGCACATTATGACATGATGTGTCTGGTACTCCACTACATTTTGATGACACAGTATATATGTGTAATGGCACTGTATGACATTTGATGTCACAGTGTGACATAACTGGCACAGTATGAGATGTGTGATGATGCAGTATGACATGCTTGATGGCACAGTATGATGTCTGTATGGCATAGTCTGACATATGATGATGCAGTACAATATCTGATTACACAGTCTGATGTCATATGGCATGGAATGATATATGTGATGGCAATGTATGACATCTGAATTGTCAGCCTTGATAACATGAACTGTTTTAGTTAAATTGCCTATTATAAGCAGTTGTGTTAAATGTAAAAATGAAGTATTTTTGAGTTCTTGAGGTGAAAGGGATTATAGATTACCAATGCAATGAGTGTAATCTGAATGTTTCCTGTATGAATGAACAAGACACGGTTGCTCAAAAATAACTTTCATCACAACTATCTGAGAGTGCAGTAGAACTAACAACCACACAAACAGTGTAAAATAAGTGCTTCTGCAAGGGTGGACTAAACCCCCATACACCCCCATGTTTGCTTGGGGGCAAGCCCTCCATTCCCTAACATGCATCTGTGTGTGTGTGTGTGTGTGTGTGTGTGTGTGTGTGTATGTGTATGTCTATATATACACCCAGAACACTGACAAACCACTCCGGGTAAGTAGCTGTGTGTCCAGAACAACAAAAAACTGAAAACCGAAGCAAATTAAACTCACCCATGTGGGGGACTTCACCCCCACATCCCCCCTAACTAACTATACCAACTCTGAGATCGCACTGCAGTGGAGAAAGGGCAAAGTTCACCATGATGAACAAGTGGCTACTTAACTGGAATTGTTCGTCGGTGTTCCTGGTGTTTGTAAATGTGAGGTTTTGGCAATTTCATCTCAGTCTTCTTATCAGGTAGATCCATGTGTGTGTATGTGTGTGTGTGTGTGTGTGTGTGTGTGTGTGTGTGTGTGTGTGTGTGTGTGTGTGTGTGTGTGTGTGTGTGCATATATATATATATATATATATATATATATACACACACACACACACACACACACATATATATATATATATATATATATATATATATATATATATATATATACATACATATATAAAACATCACAGAGGAGTGACGGAGAGACACGGGAAGAGTGAACCAATTGTTCCTGCTTATCAAACATACAACCTGTGATCAAAATAGATTTAATTTGCTGTAATCAGGCAGTTTGAACTTGGTAGTTGAATATGTCTATGCTAAACCATTTTATTTCTTTTAAAAACAATAATTATAACGCAGGTGGATCAGGAGGTTGTGTATTTGCATTCAGTGATGAAATATTTGAAAGTTGTGGTTTCTGTCACCACAACAGATTCTTGGGTTTATATGCCCATATTTTATTTCTAGCATTTTGTTTATCAGGTAGGTCCTGCTGAGATTATGATTCTTTGTATTTCAGTGAGAGACTATATGACATTGAAAATAACATTGTGATAAGGCTTGAAATCAATGTTGCCCTCGTGAAGTGATCCCTCTTTGGATGAGTTATTAAACCACTGTCTGCTCTACCATATAGCTCAGCAAGCTCCTGCCTGGTGCCTTGCAGAGTTCTACAGCCACAGAGAGACATAAGAGAGACTTTGGAGTGATTAAGTATCATTTTTCTGCATTTTCTTGCTGCCTTTAGCTAATTCCGCATAAAACGCTGATTTTTTTAGAGTTTCTGTGATTTAAAAAGCTTGTTACAGCTACATATTGTACTTATTTTACTGCCTGCACTTTAACAAAGTGGGTTTTGTGTTTAAATTACCTGTTTAACTGATGTAGGCTACACACTCAAGTATGATAGCCATTTCTATGCATTTAAAGTGTTTTTTGATTGTATGTGCTTTATTTACTGAAAAAAAAAACAAAAAAAACAGAAAATATACTTGTTTTTCCACCTTTCTAAGCTAGTATAGTTAAATTTTCAGGTTAGTGCTGAATTCAGGGCTGTGTTATAAGTTTCTGTGTTTGCCCATACCTTACTTGGATAGAAGGAAGTTTCTCTGTTCACCTGTGAGAGAGGGGAGCTTTGAGCAGCCTATCTGCCCTTGGAGGAGTGGTTTTAGCCCAGAAATTAGTAGTTTATTGGCCATTTTGGGTTAATTTCTGTCTTTCATTTCCCTGCTATAAACCACATTAGCATGGCTTTACGCACCGGGCAGTTAAATTGCCTATTATAAGCAGTTGTGTTAAATGTAAAAATGAAGTATTTTTGAGTTCTTGAGGAGAAAGGAATCATAGATTACCAATGCAATGAGTGTAATCTGAATGTTTCCTGTATGAATAATCAAGACACGGTTGCTCAAAAATAACTTTCATCACAACTATCTGAGCAGTCGAACTAACAACCACACAGTCTAAAATAAGTGCTTCTGCAAGTGTGGACTAAACCCCCATACACCCCCATGTTTGCTTGGGGGCAAGCCCTCCATTCCCTAACATGCATCTATGTGTGTGTGTGTGTGTGTGTGTGTTTGTGTGTGTGTATGTCTATATATACACCCAGAACACCAACAAACCACTCCGGGTAAGTAGCCGTGTGTCCAGAACAACAAAAAACTGAAAACTGAAGCAAATTAAACCCACCCATGTGGGGGACTTCACCCCCACATCCCCCCCTAACTATACCAACTCTGAGATCGCACTGCAGTGGAGAAAGGGCAAAGTTCACCATGATGGACAAGTGGTTACTTAACTGGAGTTGTTCGTCTGTCTGTTGTAGATAGGGTATAACTATTCCCGGTTCCACAAAGTGTACTCTTCAATTTTTCCCTTGGAACTAGACAAACTTTCAACTTTAGCACTCAAACCATTCACTTCTCAGCCCGGCACTTGCTCAAAACTCATAGCAAGCACTAATAAACCTTAGCACTAGACCCCCCCTATACTGTAGAGAAGGACAAGGCTCTCTACTCGACCTTACCAGCCAATCAGTAAAACAGTTTACTGTACCTATCCAGGCATGTACAAAGGGCAATTATAGGTGTACTCTCCGGTCCAACTGGAGAATCTGGGCATTTTGAGGCAATGTTACAACTGCCTCATGTACACAGGCAACCCTCTCCTTCTACCACCAAACACTAATACATGCGAGAGATGCAATTATACAGCCAAACTGGAGGCTAATCTGTCTCAACCCAAGACTGGACCAGACAGTCAAGAGGAGAAGGGAATTACATACATCACACCACCAGTCTCACATAGACCTATGAAACCAGCACTGGCAAAAAACACACATAAATACAGGAAAACATACTCGGAGGCTCTAAATAAAAATCTGCAAAAGCAACAGAGACCTCCAAAGCAGACATCCAAACAACCTTCACCCCCCCAACACAAACCATGAAACACATACTTCACAAAATCAGTGTGCCATGCAATCACAGTCCGTAAGGCTAAATAACATTCCCAACACATCTAGTAATAGGTGACTCTATAGTCAGGTACACTGACATCCGACTCACTAGGCTGAACAAGGAAAAGGTCACTGTTAGCTGCCTGTCAAGTGCCAGGATCCGCCACATAACGCAAGCACTGAGGTCACTCCAGAACAAGTACAAATACAACTCTGTCATTGTCCATGTTGGTGTGAATGACCTGAGCTGTACCTCCCTGACTACATGAAAAGAGACATGGAAGATCTCTCTGATCACGTAGTCCAGGCCGGTATGACCCTGACCCTAGGTAGCATCCTGGCCTCACCAAGAATGATACCATGGTATAAAGAAAAAATTATCAATTTCAACAATTGGCTAAGCTTCTGGTGTCATTCAGAGGGGATCCAGTGTCTGTCAGCCTGGGATGACATGCTCGACAAGTCACATTGCTTCGCTAGCACCTGTCACCTTTAGGCTTTCGAATACTGGCTAAGGCTCTTGCCACCTCCATAGTTCCTTTTTTAGGCAAGACTCAAAAGACCAACCTACCGCCATAAATAGCACAAGTAACAAAAAACTGAGGGTAATGCTACTCTATGCCAGAAGTCTAAACCTCAAAATGCACGCACTCGAGGCACTCCTCAGTATTTATTTTATTTATTTTACATTTGTTGACCGGGCTAGTCTGGCTGGATACATGTCCATTTTCAGCAGAGGCCCGAGGAGAAAAGCTCCACTAAATACTAAGTACATTACAAAATATTACAAATGTTTATAAGTAACAAATTAGAAAATCATAACATCACACAGAATGCAAGATAGATTCAGGAGAAGCACATTTCGATGAGCAGTTAATACCATATTAGTAATTTTACATAGAATGTACCTAGGTCGATTAGTACTGTAAAAGGAGAAGAAATAAGACAGATACTAATAGGAAGAGTGAAGGAGAGATGTAGTATGAGAAAGAAAAAGGTTAGCCTGGTGTACTGCAGGAACAAAGCCAATGATTTAGGTAGTACAGTTTAATTTTCTGTTTGAATTGAGGCAGGGATGTAGTCAAAGTTATGTCACAAGGTAAGAGATTCCAGCATTTACCTATAGTGTTAGTGAAAAGAGAACAACCTGCTGTGTTGTTTGCTTTTATTGATTTAGTCATAAGTTTACTAGAGGAGCGAAGCGAGTTCAGATTATTATACGAGATTAGGAGTTGAGAGAGTATAGGGGTGTTGTCAGGTAGGTGTAATATGTTGTGAGCTATAGTGAGTTGAGGAATTTTAGGTAGTTTTGAAATTCGAGCCAGCCAAGTTGCTTTAGATTTATACAGTGGTGAGTCCTAAAGGGGTTACTAGTGGCGAAACGTGCTATGTTATTATAGCAAGTTTCAAGTTTGTTAAGATTGTTTTTCTTGAGGTTGGTATAAATGGGAGAAGCATATAGGAGAGTAGATAGGAGATGGGTTTGAGCACATTTGGTTCTTGTTGCTGGGGTTAGAAAAGGTTTAATACGATATAGGGATCCAATTTTTTTGTTAACAACCTTGATGGTGTTGTTTATGTGCTGATCGAAGGAAAGATGATTGTCAATGGTTATTCCAAGAAGTTTAGTAGTTGGATCAGGCGAGATGATAGTGCCATTATTAGAAGAAATGGTAAAGTTTAAAGGGGGGGACCGAGAGGTGGGGGAGAAGAGGAGGAGTTTAGTTTTTTTTTGCATTTAGTAGGAGAAACCGTTTAGAAAACCAAGTTTCTACTTTGTTAAAGGTATTTTGTGTTAAGGAGGTCAGTTCAGTAGAAGAAGTATGAAGAAAATTTATATATGTGCAGTAACAGAAGACTGGTTTAAGGCTCCAGACAGCACCCCAGGACTATGAGGCTACAACTCATACCATACATTTTGGCCACAAAACCCGGACCGAAATACAAAAGGTGGGAGTGTATCCATATTCATCAAGGATATCCACACCTCCAGGTTAGTGGCACAGCACAATGCTTCAGAGATCATCCACGTGCAATTAACAACAGGCAAAACTGCAATTCAAATTGTAGCTTGCTATAGATCACCCACCATGTCCCAGGACCCCCATTCTGCATTTCTGGAAACACTGGGAAACATAAAGGTCCTACCAAACACCCTGATATTGGGTGATTTCAATTACCCAAACATTAACTGGGAGAACTACTCAAGTACTAACTCCCTTGCCCAACATTTCCTAGAATTTATAAACTCAAATGCCCTGGATCAACTGGTCAACATACCCACCAGAGGTGACAACATATTGGACCTGGTCATCACCAACATGGGTGACCAGTGTTCCACATCGGAGGTCAACCCCTCGCTGGTTAGATCTGACCATAAACTAATCACTCTGGATATCCACATTCCGCCCCCACCCCCGGTTAAAGAAACCACCGTGAAAAACTTTTCAAAAGCAAACTTCACGTTATTTAAGACAGAGGTGGAATGTTTCAAAGCTCCCATGCTAAAGGATAACGCTGACCAAGCTGCAAAATCCTTTACTAATGCACTCTATGGGCACCTACAAGAATGCATGGATCATGCTATCTCAATCAAAACCAAGACTCACTCCTCCAATAAAAGGAAACCAGTCTGGTGGACCCCTGCCATAAACAAGCTATACAATAGAAGGAGGAAACTAGTACAGAAAAGAGTAAAATCCCTAGAAGGGAAGACATCCCTGATCAGTATCAGCAAGAAACTATGATCCCTCATAAAATCATCCAAGGCTAGCTTCGAAAGAAAAATTGCCAAAGACTCCAAAGATAACCACAAGGCATTCTTTAGCTATGCCAAGAATCTAAGTGGCAATTCTCAGATCTGCTCGGAGTTAGTGCAGAATTGCACAAAATACACTGAACCGTCCGATATCGCCAACATTCTGGCAGACAGGTTCAGTGCAACCTTCACCCCCCTCTCATCCCCAAAAGGGCCCATAACCATATCTGAAGAATGTAGTGCCCCTGAAATCACAGACACTCAGGTTAAAACAGCCCTCTCCAAAGCCAAAAACACAGCATCAGTGGGACCGGATGGTGTCCCAGGCTGCATCCTACACGAGCTCAAAGATGAAATGGCCCCTCACCTAAGCACACTGTTCAAACTCAGCCTCTCCACAGGCTATGTGCTCATAGAGTGGCGCACAGCAATGGTTATTCCACTCTGCAAAGGTGGAGCCACAACAGACCCCAGGAACTATCGCCCTATAAGCCTGACTAGCTTGGTCTGCAAGGCTATGGAGTGCATCATTAACAGAGACATTGGGAACCTCCAAACATTGGACCCTACCCAGTTCAGCTTTGTTAAAAGCAAATCATGCCTCCTAAACCTGGTGGACATCTTTTGAGACAGTTACCAAGGCTATAGATGAGGGAGAGGTGGTTCAAACAGCCTACCTAGACCTTGCAACGGTCTTTGACACTATTCCCCATTCTGGTTTTATAGACAAGCTCACCAGCCTGAACATAAATCCCTACATCATGAGATGGGTTTCCAACTGGCTCACAGACAAAACCCACATGGTAAGAGTTGCGAGAGCTAGGTCTGACTCTAAACCAGTTACAAGTGGCATTCCCCAGGACTCAGTCCTAGGACTCCTCTGGTTCGGCATATACTTCTCAGAGGTACAGGCAAGCACAGGAGGACTATGGCTGACCAAGTTCGCAGACGACTGCAAACTAGGGGCTATAATTGACTCTCCAGCTGACACATACATCCTCCAAAGGGGTCTCACTGATACAAATACCTGGTGTCAAAACCATGGCCTCAAGCTTAATGCCAAAAAGTGCATAGTCATCCCCTTTGGAAAAAACAAAGTACTCATAAACTACCACATAGGTGGTAGCCCCCTAAATATGGAAGACACAATAAGGGATCTGGGGACCCACGTAGATAGTAATCTCTCCTTTGATAACCACATTGCCAAAGTGGTTAGAAAATCCTTCTATGTGGCCCACCTAATTACAAAAGGGTTTGCATCCAGATCAAAAGAGGTCATTGTGCCCATTGACGCATCACTCATCAGTCCCATCATAGAGTACAGTGCCCATTTGGGATGTACCTTGCAAGACACCTGCAACATCTGGAAAGACCACAGACGTACCTCACCAAGAGGATCACTGGCCTCAAACAGATGCCCTATGCAGCTCGACTGAAGAAACTCCAGCTGTACTCGGTTGCATACCGCCTACTCAGAGGTGATCTCTGCCTGACATACAAGGCCATGTCCAACCAGGAATTGATGGACATGCTCCACCTAAAGAAAACCATATCCCCTCGAGCCACACACTCTAGGGATCTAAACCTCACCACAACAATAAATAGGACATGCTGGTGGGATAGATTCCTGTCCCAAAGACTTCCCATGCTTTGGAACAAGATCCCATTCTACATTAGGCAGAGCTCCTCGCTAACACTCTTCAAGAGAAACCTTGACGAGTGGATGGGAAACAGGAAGTTTACCCCGGGGATCACTTCAATGGCTCTGATGGACAGAGGCACAGAGAACTAATCTAAGGGGGCAGTGAAAGCCAATACATTCTGGCTAGGCTTATAAATGCCTTCGGGCAGATAGCCTAGTACCTACCTATGAACCTATGAACTCCACTAGTAATACTAGTAGTTTTTAAAATAATGAAATCATTTATAAGGTAACAACATGGCTGTTTATATCATTTATAAGGTAACAACATGTCTTTTTATTAAAATTCTCAAAAAAAGCTTTTCTGGAGCATTTGAAAGTAAATTAAAGTTTAGTTTTCTTTAACATAAAATACAGTATCCTGTCTTGTATATCTTATACATTACTATGCCTATAAATTGAAACTTGAGAGAAGATATTCTGGAAACAAATATGATATATTTACATCATACAACAAAGGGAGTGGGCAGTTACCTGAAGTATGAATGTAAAAAATAATTACAAAGGAACCACTCGTTGAGCAGAAACAAATTTACTGAAATAAATATATATAAACCACTCAGTACATAGATACAAAAAGTAAGCGCTTTCGTCAGGCACATAGACCAAACTTCTTCAGACAATTCAATAATATAACAGTTCAGCTTATATAACACTCCCACCCTCAGTAATTACTTGCTCAATTGAAATCAGTACAATTAAATTAAGTTAATCAATACTACAAACTATACACATCAAAAACATGAAATGAAAAATTAAAAAGTACAAAATAATAATAAAAACAAATCAGTATGTATATACTGACTAAATAAGAATGTAATATTAAATGCATATTTATGCTCACTACACACACACAATTTTCATTAAAAAATGTTTTTATCTCTTCAGTACTCCAAGCTTCAATTTACTACTGATAGAAATAGTATCATTCAAACCTGGGGGGGGCATGGGCATTAAGGAAGACTTGCCACCAAGTCTCCCTATCCTCCAACCATAATTTCCAAGGTCCCCCTCGCTCACCCCTCCTAACCTGTTGTAGCACCACAAATTTGAATACATGGTCAGGAAAAGTTTAAATGTGTCTGTATAAAGCATTTGTTTCGTCTCTCCTACGGACATCATAAAGATGTTCGTAAATACGCTGACTCAATTTACGTTGAGTTTCCCCAACATAAAAACCAGGACAATGAGAACACAGGGCAGCATAAACAACGCCTTGGGTATGACAATTGAACTTACCCTTAATACTGATGAGTTTGTTAACAATTTTAACCTTAGATGTCACTAAAATATTCTTACACTGGCTACACGCACCACAAGTTACCATTTTGCCCTGTACTTTACCTACCCTAATTTGTTCTAATACATTTTTAATATTCCTGCCTCGTCTGTATACAAATTCAGGGTGTGTACCAAAACAGGTACCCAACACCGGATCACTATTCAAAATTGCCCAATTCTTATTAATTATAGCCTGTATAACACAGCTATCATTAGAAAATGTTGTTACCAAGGGACAAGATACCAGGTTATTCGTACCCCCATATTCACATTGACCAACTCTACAGTAGTTCCACAGTCACCAACTTTTGTTGTATTGACATCGATAGTTAAGTACCCTGTATTGTCATTTAATTTATTCAAAATAGGCTTGAAATGGCCACTAATACGTTTTCTGGAAACAAATATGATATATTTACATCATACTACAAAGGGAGTGGGCAGTCACCTGAAGTATGAATGTCTTTTAGTTTCAATTGTCTGAACCAATTTAAGTGAAATGACAGTGTCTGAAGCATATTTATTACACAGTTTTTATTCTTACTGTGCTGACCCCTGCAATGTAATGTAGGGACTATGCTTCCTTCCCACACTCCGTCTGTTTTATGTAATCAGCTCTGATGATGCCCCATCTCTGAAAATGTGAGTATCTTTGGTGGGATTTGCTAAGTTTGGTTGCACAGATTTAATGAGAGTCAGAGATATATATCAGCATTTGAATCTCTTATCCAATTAGTCAGACCTTCTCATAGACAGGCAGTGAACAGCAGTCTCCTTTCAATTTCATAATAAGAACAGTGCAGAACTTTGTGAGGACATACATCAGACCTATTTGTATGTAGTGGTGGATCATAATACTAATTTGGGTGGCCACCCACGTCCAGAGCTTCCGGAAGGCCCATGGCCAGTCAGTCAGTATCTACAATGAAATAATTGTATTCTTAAAAGTTTTGTTATGTTCAACATGTCTAAATTACTGTAGTTGGCTTATGTGCTTAATATAAGAACTGCTAATGAATCTATTCATTTTTTCATTTCAATAAAAAAACTATTGAAAGAGGCAGGCACGGAGAAAATTTACCACTATATATTCACAATGTCTACCATTTTTACATGTACGATTGCACAGCATGAGCTGGAGGTGCTGTTGAGGTGCTTTATTTTTTCAAGTAAAGAAGTGTTTGTTTACTTAAAATAACTAACTACTTAAATAAATAAAACAAACAAATCAATACCTAATCTGTAGCAGACACAACTTTCTACTCACTGCCTTCCCATGATTCATTAGGATGACAAAGAGCAGAAACTGGAAGTATTAAATGATATAGTCGATAGTTGTAGACTCCTAGTGTGAAAGATCAGTAGCAGGTCATGGTAATATGAGGATAAGTATTTTTTTTATCTTGGCAGACGACCACATATGGTCAGTCAGCAGACAGCTAAGGGATGGGAGTGTTATGTATTTGTATGAAACAGAACCAAATACATGGTCTCAGTGATAATTTTATTTTATATATTTTTAATTATGGTGGGATATCTGAGATGTGTATATATTCAACAAAATAGTTGTAACTGCTGATCTGGATATGGGAGCCATCTGCACAGCTCTCAACCATCTCTAATTGTTTAGAATATCCCTGATTTTAATCATAAGTTCAGTTTCTGTGTTCTGTATCAAATGTGTGGTTTTCTGGCAAAGTGTTGAGGATTTCAGTCACTAAATAATGTGAAACATTTGGGTTTCAAACTTCACATACTTCAGAAAATGCATACTAATGCAAAACCTGTTATTATAGCAACTTTCTAAGTTCATAAAAAGAATATTTAAAATATTCCATGATTTTGGCCATTTGTTTCACCCTGTTTTTTTTGGCATTGTCCCTAATTTGTGAGATAAGAAGTTGAGAGGTATAGCTGTCTGGGAATGAAGCATAACTGACTGTGTTGTGAAGTAATTTGCTCAGTTATTCTGGGTTGGATTTATATGATTATTGTGATTTGTGTGAAGCAAATTGGAAAGAAATACTGTACTGTGGGACCTATAACAAAAGTTGAAGTATATTATATAGCCATTACTATTTATCACAATCAGATGTTTGAGGTGTACATTGTCAGAAAATAGCTGCAGATGTTATGCTGGGGGTAGGGCTGGCTGTGGATGAAAATAACTTTCTCTCTTGTCATTTGCTCAGTTTAAACAGTTTGGCTTTATCTGACCATTTGCATCTGTGTGAAATAAGTTGGAATACTTTACTTTCTGCTAATGTTTGTGTGAAAAAAGATTAAACTGTCCCTGATTTCAGAGAATATCCCTGATGTTGATTCATATTTTTTCTATTTCTCATAGTGATTTACCAGAAATCCATACATTTTGAGGACTGCAGTGATTAAAAATGATAGACATTTGAGATTCAGAGTTTGTGTCCTTCAGAAAATACATGCTAATATAACAGGTGTTATTCTAGTAACCTGCTAAGTATTTAACAGCAATATTAAAAATTGTCTCTGATTTTGGGACTTTGTCATTGAATATTTTTTGACATTGCACCTGATTCTTGTGCTAACTGGTTGAGAGGTATTTTTTTATCATATTCAGATAAATTTTAAACAGCAAAGTGGCTATAACTGCTAATGAGAATGGATGCTGTTTGTGGATGAATGGAACTTATATTCTTGTTGTTTGCTTAGTTTAAACAATCTGGCTTTGTAGGACTGCTGTTCATTTAGATGAAATAAGTTAGAATAGTTGTGGCTAATGTCTGTATGAAAAAAAATTGAAATTATATAGCTCTTAACTATTCCAGATTTTACAGAATTCCCTGATTTTCATACATATTTTTTTGGTTTGTTCCTCATAAGGTGTATGTTTTTCTGGCAAATCATTGAGGACCAGAGTAATTAAATAATGCTACAAGTTTGAGTTTCAGACTTCATATCCTTCAGAAAATGGATCCTAATGCAAAAACTGTTATTCTAGTGACTTTCTAAGTATACAATAACAATATTTCAAATCTGTCCCTGATTGTGGGACTTTGTTCCTCATTATTTTTTTTTTGTTTGTTTTTTTGTCCCTGATTGTAGCCATATGGTTGAAATATTATTTTTATAACAATTAGATGAGTTTGAGGTTCAGAAAGGCTAGTGTGTTGCACATGCCTCATGCTGGAAGGTTTCCAAGTCACTCTAAGACTTTTCAGTTCACAGACTGCTGTACAGCTGATGTTTTTCACAAGTGTAGTAAGGGGATACTGAAAAGGGAAGAGGATTACACTGGCATGTATTTATATTCCACCTAAAACTGTTGTTATGGAGATTAAGAAAATTCTGGGAGAAGTAAATAACTTTCAGCAGGGAATATTACTTATAGAAGGAATGGAACTTGATTTGCAACAGTGAGGATATATCTGGGGGTGAGCCTAGAAGAGAAAATATAACAAAAGAGGGTAGCTTTTGAAGAAATGTATGAAAATATTTGGTATGGAAGATATGAATTCAGTAGTAGGAGCTTGGAGAGAATTTGCATATTATTCCCCAAGGTAGAAAAACTGGGCTAGGCTAGATAGAAATTATTGGAAAACACAAAATCTTCACAAATGAACTAAAGCCAAAAAAAAAAAACATGACACCGAAGATGGAAAGGTAAAACCGCAGCCTTTAATGTTAAATTCACATGAAAAAACAATAATGATTAATATTAAATTCACATGAAAAAACTATAAAAATAAGCACTTTTATCCATTAAATAACAAACTTTTTCAGATAAAAATAATTGTCCATATAATCACTTAAATACAATATAATACAATAAAGTACAATTGGTTAGCACAAACAAACAATTCTTCATGATTCGGTAAAAAACGGAACTATTTACTAATAAAAAAATAACAGAAATTATCCCTTCGAGTCCCATAGGCTTTCTCCCTAAAACTATTTGGACTTATAAAAGAGACATCCCTTCTTCCTAGATTGGTTAACACAGACCACCTTTCACCAATGAAATACTATAAAACATATTCCACTCATTGGTGAAAAAAATAAGAACCTTCTTAAACCTCATTGGTCCTCCATTCTTTAAGCAGCTTATCATTGTTGTTATCCTACTTTTTATCTTTCTCCGTTTTAGATCATCTTCACTAAGATAACAAATTAAAGCATTTGCCTACTTGGTTTAAGTTAAGAATAATTACTTAAAATGTTAAGTAAACCATAAAATAATTATAAAGAAAACATAAACGGCTTATGCCTTTTCTCATCATTTGAGGGTCTTATTAAAAATCAGAACACTTCCCATCTTGACTGATTAGTTAACACAGAAAAGCTTCCTCCAATAAAACACTTCAAAGCATCCCCAACTGATTGGTGGAAAACAGCCAGCTCTTAGACATCATTAGTCCCTTTATTCTTTAAACAGCCTATCATTGTTATTCGCCTTTTCCTTTCTCTGTCTTTATTTTTATTTAGCTCATCTTCACTATAAAAACAAGCTAAAATACTTGGCACCTTATATTTGATAAAAATAATCACTTAAGATGTTAAGTAAACCATCAAATAAAGAAACCTTGAACAGCTTATGCCTTCAAGGGCTTTAAGCTTCAATGCACATGAAATAGAGGACTGTTCATTAATGCCTGGCCACACCCCCTCCCATTCAAGCAGATTTGCCAGGCAAGTTCCCTCATTTCTAACTGTAAAGTTTGCGGACCACCCCTATAGTTCAAATGTACTGAAGCTATAGCTATATATGAAAAAGAGTGCCCTGAGTATTCATTTATGCGCTTTGCTAGTGCACTAGTCAAATTCTTTTTCTTAATATTATATGTGTGCTCATAAATCCTAATTCTCAGTTTTCGTTCAGTCTTCCCAACATAAAACCCATGACAATTTTTACACCTAGCTATATAGACCACAAATTTAGATTCACAATTATATTTCCCTTTAATTAGATATTTAATTCCATTTATTTCAAAATCCCTACACTCATTCACCCTCTTACAATGTAAGCAGAACTCACACCTCTACATTTCACTATTATTACATTTGTATATATTATTCCTTTCTAATATATTTTTTAAATTTAGGCCCATACAAAAAATAAAATTGGTCTATCATCCACTTTGTTTGTACTGGAGCTTTCTTCCACTAATAAAATCCAGTTCTTGTTTAACATCAGTTTTATTAAAGGAATGTTGCTACTAAATCTGGTAATAAGGGCAGTATTAAAGTTAGGACTTAACCTACTCTCATTAGGTGTTTCATTCTCGATAAAATTAAAACCAACAGACCACTCATGTTCAATAGTTGGTTCACCTGCTTTAATATACAAAATGGGTTTAAAATACCCCATTTCTCTTTTCTTAGTTACTTCAAGTACCAATTTGTCCAAAAGATTAATAGAATAACCCCTCTTTAAAAACATTTCAACCAAATTAGAACATTCTTCCTTAAAATGGTCACCCAAAATAACAATTGCAGAGGCCCTAACAAGTTGCCTTTTAACTACCGACCATTTTTGATGCATCAGACGGTATAATAGTAATAATGCAAAAAAATTTTGAAATATGTGCTTTTCCTATATATCTTCAATGTAAGTCTACAATTCTCCCTGTCATGAATCAATAACACATCTAAAGTCTAAATAAGAAATGCTTTTGGTATTTATTTCATAAGTGAATTTTAAAAACTCAGTCGTGTTATTTATATATTGCATAAAATCTAACAGTTCATCCTTAGTGCCTTTCCACATAATACATAAATTATCTAGAAATCTTACATATAAGCAAATTTTGTTCCTAAAATCACTTTTAGATAAAAAAATGGTGTTCCCAATGGGCTATCACCATGTTGGCAAACACAGCTTCAC
Source organism: Protopterus annectens (assembly GCF_019279795.1). Lineage (NCBI taxonomy): Eukaryota > Metazoa > Chordata > Ceratodontiformes > Protopteridae > Protopterus > Protopterus annectens. Next base: position 779,113,268 of record NC_056750.1, on the reverse strand, counting down.
ATGGTGACCCCATGGCGACCCTAACGTTTTGCAAACAATATGCACCCTCAAAAAGGATGTAATTATTGGTTAAAACCAATTCTAACAGTTCTTTGTATAAACTAATTTCATTCTGTGGGGCCCCTTTCTTGTGTAAAAACTCTGTCACCCACAATATGCAAACATCCTGCAGTACAGCAGTATATAAATCCTTGATGCCTATCATCAAAAGTGTATCATCTGGATTAAAATCCATGTCATTAATGAGGGCCAAAACGATCCAAGAAGCCTTATAAATTTGACATTTGTCCTTTACATAATTTTTAAGTTTAATATCCAAATACTTAGCACAAGGTGCTGTTATAGAGTTGCACCCATCTACTGTTGGCCTTATGGGTGGCCTTTCCAAACTTTTATGTAGTTTTGACACCCCAAAAATGACAGGTATAATAGGATAAGATATATTTAAGTAATTATATAAATCTAAATCAATTTGTTGTTCTATGAAAAGGTCATTTAATTGTTGGTAAATCTTATGATAGGCTACATTAAATTTATTTTAGAGACCATTTTATAGGTCTCTGAATTTAATAATTCAATCATCCAATTGTTATCTTCAAAAACATCCATGACTACAACCCCACTTCCTTTATCTGGCTTCATAATTCTTACCTTTTTACTTTTTAAATATTCTAAGATACTCTAAAATATTCCTTTTATCCAATGGTAAATTAAATCTGGACTTTTTACGCATCTTATTTTCATCTTCCAAAGCTTTTCTCAAATCTATTTTACATATCTTTTCATATAATTGTAAAGCTGGATGCAGAGGTGGATTGTATACACTTTTGGTTTGCATTTCCTCATTCAAATCAAATAATGGTGCTGAATTACCAAAGATCATTTTAAAATTCAATTTCTTTAAATACATCTTAAAGTCAATCAAAGTTACCAAATCCGATCTAACTATTGGAACAAATGTCATACCTTTGGATAACATATCCTCAACCTCAGAATTTATTTGAATAGTTGAATAATTATAGACTTTATAGTCTTTTTGTTCATTGAAAACAATGATAGGTCCTTGAGGTTCCAAATAAATAAAATTCAGCACGACTACTTCATCATTGTTTGATACTTCTAATTCCGACAACCTCTCCTGGATTGGTGCTGGTAAGTGGGTCTAGGTATTTGCACTGGTCTCCGTTGGCTCCTCCATGAAGGCATATGAAAATCCTGTTCATCCAACTGGTTGTTCATGCCCCTCAGTCTCTTGGAACACCTTAGAGTAAGTAAGGTTTGTTTCTCTGGTGGATTTTCATTTACTTCAGCATTTGAATAGTTGTTAAACTGATTATGCCCACCATTCTCCTTTTGAAAGCTAATCTGAGCCAACTTGTTTACATCTCCACCATCCGAGGAGTTTCATATATGTGAGGGTGCAGGTCTAGGGTATGCCTTGCCATTCATGTAGTCCGCAATGTCCCTTTTTAATTTTTTCAGTTTAGTGTTCCTATGGTAGACCATATGTTGTTCAATACTATTATAGATATGCAAATGTTCATATTTCAGCTGGTCTTACTGACTGTCAATTTTTAATATTATTCTCTAATTCCGAAAGTTCTTTACCCAGTTTTTCAATCAAGTTTATATGTTTCATCAGAAGTTCCAAAATTTCAGTTCCTTCTCTAATAAATAGGTTGATAAGATTGCGATGCAAAAGGAGAATTTTCCACCAAACCTGTTGGGAACTTCCATAACCGTAGACCCTTTGGATTAATATTAGAAACAAAGTGGGTGCTGGATCTATTTTGTTTTTTTTTTGTAGGAGCCTAAATTAAAAAAATATGCTAGAAAGGAATAATATATACAAATGTAATAATGGTGAAATGAAGAGGTGTGGGTTCTGCCTACATTATAAGAGGTTGAATGAGTCTAGGGATTTTGAAATAAATGGAATTAAATACCTAATTAAAGGGAAACATAATTGCAAATCTAAATTTGTGGTTTATATAGCTAGGTGTAAAGATTGTCCTGGGTTTTATTTGGGGAAGACAGAATGAAAATTTAGAGTTAGGATTTATGAGCTCAAATGTAATATTAAGAAAAAGAATTTGACTAGTGCACTAGCAAAGCACACAAATGAATAATCAGGGCATTCTTTTTTCATATATGGCTATAGATTCAATACATTCAAACTATAGGGGTGGTCCGCAAACTTTACGGTTATAATCGAGGGAACTTGCCTGGAAAATCTGCTTGAATGTAGGGGTGTGGCCAGGCATTAATGAACCAGTCCTCTCTTTCATGTGTATTGAAGCTTAAGGCCCTTGAACAAAGAATTGAGGTCTAAGCTGTTTAAGGTTTCTTTATAATCATTTGGTGGTCTATTTAACATCTTAGGTGATCATTTTTGTCAAATATAAGGTGGTGAGTATTTTAACTAATTTTTATAGTGAGGATGAGTTAATTAAAAATGAAGAAAGAAAAAGGAAAAGATGAATAACAATGATAGGCTGTTTAAAGAAAAAGGGGACTAATGATGTCCAAGAGCTGGCTGTGTTTCACCAATCAGTTGGGGATGTTTTGAAGTGTTTTATTGGAGGAACAGTTTCTGTGTTAACTAAACACTGAAGAAGGGAATTGTTCTGATTTTTAATAAGACCCTTGAATGATACAATAAGCTATAAGCTGTTTATGTTTTCTTTATAATTTTATGGATTACTTAACATTTTAAGTTACTATTCTTAACTTAAAGCAAGTAGGTGAATGTCTTAATTTGTTATCTTAGTGAAGACAATCTAAAACAGAGAATGATAAAAAGTAAAATAACGATATGCTGTTTAAAGAATAAGGGACCATTAAGGTTTAAGAAGGTTCTTCTTTTTTCACCAATAAGTGGGATATGTTTTATAGTATTTCACTGGTGGAAGGTGGTCTGTGTTAACCAATCTGGGAAGAAGGGAAGTCTCTTTCATAGATCCAAATGGTTTTAGGGAGAAAGCCTATTTGACTTGAAGGGATAATTTCTGCTATTTTTTTATTGGCTCTAAAAACACATTATCTAAACAATCCATCCTGCATCTGCCTCAGAAGCAAACCTCCTTAAAAAAAGCAGATCCCACAAAATACTGGGTTGGCATATCTTTGTAAAACCAAGTCTTCACAACAACTACTGACAACCCACTATACAGTATACTATACTCCTTACATAAGAAAGTACTGTTTCAAAACCCCGTGCTTTTCTACTATAGAAGAATATAAATTCCTGCAAATTGCATTTTGAAATATGTTTTCTTGCATCTTGTATAGAATAATGTAAATTCTGTAAATTGCATTTTTACATGCGCTTAGTTCTGTGTCTTTAAGATGTAATTACATTTTAATCCTTGTCATTACTAAAAATGCTTTGTGGAGCTTTTCTCCCCGAGCCTCCAATGAAAACGGGTCTCGCACCCAGTGAACTTTCCCGGTCAACAAATGTTAATAAATAAATAAATAATATATAAATGAAGAATTGTTTGTTTGTGCTAACTATTTGTATTGTATTTAAATGATTATGTGGACAATTTTTTTTATCTGAAAAAGTTTGTTATTTAATGGATGAAAGCACTTATCTTTATTTTGTTTTCATGTGAATTTAGCATTAAAGGCTGCGGTTTTGTCTTTCCATCCTTGGTGCCGTGTTGTTTTGGTTTTAGTTCGTTAGATAGAAATTATATTTCACAGGAACTTGTGCATTTAATTGAGAAGTTTTGATATGCATCTGATAAATATTTGAGATCATGTGCCAATAATAACTAAAACAAAAATGCAGAGTGGTGAAATAAATATGAGACACTGACGCTTCCACACCTACCTGTTAAACATAGAGTAATCTAAGGGGTAGGTAGTGGAAATTATTTGGGCATTATTAGGGAAGATAAACATTTCTGCAGAAAATATAGCTAGGGAATCGGATAAAATAAAAGGGGAGTTTAAAAATAAAGTAGAAATAAAAAAGAGATATAGTTAAGTAACAAGAATTATTTAGAGAGACTGACAAAGTTTAAAGTATTGCAGAATAGGGGAATATCACAAAACAAGAAGAGGTGCAACTGCAGAGTGGTAAAGAGAAAATAAGGGAGTACCTGGATAATACGCATGAGTTTAGAAAGATTTATGATAATAACTCTAGAGCACAAAAGCTTTTAGCACATTGGCTCAGGCAACAGAAAGTAGAAAGGGTTGTTGCCAAGCTTAGGGAGACTATAACAAGGAAGATAACCAGAGATCCTGTAGAGGTATTTGAAATATTTTGGAAATTTGATGTTGCTTTGCTCAGGGAAGATGGCAATGTTGACCACCAGTTCAGCACACTGATATGTGCTGTCTGAGATTTCAGACATGGCTATAGAAGGCCTTGTGGATGTCTTTAACCTGTGGGGCTACATTAATGTAGTAATTGGCCCTTTTGTACTTAATTAGTCCTCTTTGTTTCCTGTTTAGCATAATTCTACAGCTGCTTTCATTATAGGAGTTACTCTTCCTGATTTTGGCCATGGTGTTTTTTTTTGTTATATACCCTATTAAGGGCACTATCTGATCAAAGATATTTTTGTCAATAAAGTTCACAAACTGTTGTGCCTGTGAGTATGAGGCAGTGTATGTTTCCCAGTCTATAGAGCGGTAGTTAAAGTCTCCCACAAATAAGGTATTTGGTTTAATTTATAAGTGTCTCCAGTAGACTTAGGCACAAACCAGGGGATTCTAGGGACACAGAGACTGATGTATAGTGTGCAAGTGTATGGTAAGGGACTTTTTCTATGGTGATTTGCACATGGATAAACTCCAGGGCATTGTCCTAGTTAACCAACCTAGGGTTATGCTTGTTGTTAATACAGACTGAGACTCCACCTTTTGTCCGTGTCTGTGCAGCTGCTGGTCAAAATGTGTGGAAGGCACACCATGTCTCAGTAATGGCACAGATGTCTATATTCTCCAAAGTGAGGTCTGTGCAGCTGATGGTCAAAATGTGTGGAAGGCACAGCATGTCTCAGTAATGGCACAGATGTCTATATTCTCCAAAGTGAGGTCTGTGCAGCTGATGGTCAAAATGTGTGGAAGGCACAGCATGTCTCAGTAATGGCACAGATGTCTATATTCTCCAAAGTGAGGTCTGTGCAGCTGCTGGTCAAAATGTGTGGAAGGCACAGCATGTCTCAGTAATGGCACAGATGTCTATATTCTCCAAAGTGAGGTCTGTGCAGCTGATGGTCAAAATGTGCGGAAGGCACAGCATGTCTCAGTAATGGCACAGATGTCTATATTCTCCAAAGTGAGGTCTGTGCAGCTGCTGGTCTAAATGTGTGGAAGGCACACCATGTCTCAGCAATGGCACAGATGTCTATATTCTCCAAAGTGAGGTCTGTGCAGCTGCTGGTCAAAATGTGTGGAAGGCACAGCATGTCTCAGTAATGGCACAGATGTCTATATTCTCCAAAGTGAGGTCTGTGCAGCTGCTGGTCTAAATGTGTGGAAGGCACACCATGTCTCAGTAATGGCACAGATGTCTATATTCTCCAAAGTGAGGTCTGTGCAGCTGCTGGTCTAAATGTGTGGAAGGCACACCATGTCTCAGCAATGGCACAGATGTCTATATTCTCCAAAGTGAGGTCTGTGCAGCTGCTGGTCTAAATGTGTGGAAGGCACACCATGTCTCAGTAATGGCACAGATGTCTATATTCTCCAAAGCGAGGTCTGTGCAGCTGCTGGTCTAAATGTGTGGAAGGCGCAGCATGTCTCAGTAATGGCACAGATGTCTATATTCGCCAAAGTGAGGTCTGTGCAGCTGCTGGTCTAAATGTGTGGAAGGCAGACCATGTCTCAGTAATGGTACAGATGTCTATATTCTCCAAAGTGAGAACAGCTTGTAGGATTGTGGAGTTTCTTGTTTAGGCTTAGCATTCAGCAGCAAAACCTTCAGATTTATTTCATAAGTAGGTACTAGGCTATTGGCCCAAGGGCCTAGCCAACAAGGTTCCCTGGCTTACACCACCCAAGAATGTTATTTTTCTGTGCCCCTGTTGAGCAGAGCCACCAAAGTGATCCCCGGGGTGTATTTCCTATTTCCCATCCACTTATCAAGATTTTTCTTGAAGAGTGCTAATGAGGAACTTTGCTTGACATAGATGGGTAGCTTGTTCCAGAGTATAAGAAGTCTCTGGGACAGGACTCTATCCCTTCAGCAAGTCCTGTTTATTATGGTGACAAGGTTTAGGTCCCTACAGCGTGTAGCTCAGAGGGATTGGGATTTCTTTAGGTGTAGCATGTCCAACAGCTCTGGGTTTGACATAGCTTTATATGTTAGGCAGAGATCACCTCGGAGAAAGCGATATGCTACAGAGTAAAACTGGAGCTTTTTGAGATGATCAGTGTAGGGCATCTGTTTGAGGCCAGTAATTCTCTTTGTGAGGTACTTCTGTGGCCTTTCCAGCTGCTGCAGATGTCTTGTGAGGTACATTCCAAAAGGAGCATTGTACTCTATAATGGGTCTAATGAGTGTTGAGTAGAGGGGAACAATGACCTCTTTTTTCCTAGATGAGAACCCTTATGTGATGAGATGTGCCATGTAGAAGGATTTTCTGACTACTGTGGCGATGTGATTATCAAAGGAGAGACTACTGTCCACCTGGGTCCCAAGGTCTCTTATCATACATTTGGCATTAAGTAGACTGCCGCCTATGTGGCAGTTCATGGGTACAGAGTTTTTATCAAAGGGGGTGACAATGCACTTTTTGGCAATAGCTTGAGGCCATGGCTCTGACACAAGGCATCTGTCTCAGTGAGGCCCTTCTGTAGTATGTCCACATCATATGGGGACTCAACTATGGCTCCTAGTTTGCAGTCATCTGTGAACTTCGTTAGCCAAAGGCCTTCTGGGTTAGCCTGTATTTCAGAGAAGTAGATACCAAACAGGAGAGGTCCCAGGACTGAACCCTGTGGTACTCCACTTGTCACTGGTTTGAAGTCAGATATGGAATCTGCAACTTTTACAGTGTGGGTTCTGTAAGTGAGCCAATTGGCAACCCATCTTGTGATGTAGGGATTTATACCTATTTTAGTGAGTTTAGCTATAATTCCAGAATGGGGGATGGTGTTGAAAGCATTGGCGAGGTCAAGATAGGCTGTGTGAACCACCTTACCCTCATCTACAGCTTTGGTGACTGCCTCAAAGAAGTCGATCAGGTTCAGGAGGCATGATCTGCTTTTCACAAACCCAAACTGGGTGGGGTCCAGAGTTTGGAGGTTACCAATGTCTTTGTTTTTGAGTTCCATGATTATACGTTCCATAGCCTTACATGCCAGGCTCGTCAAGCTAATAGGGCGATAGTTCCCAGGGTCAGTGGTGGTTCCCCCTTTGTGGAGCGGGATAACTGTTGCTGTGCGCCATTCAGTGGGCACAAAGCCTGATGTGAGACTATGATTGAACATGGTGCTTAGGTGGGGAGCCAGTTCATTCTGAAGCTCATGTAAAATGCAGCCTGGATACTGTGTTTCTAGCTTTAGAGAGTGCAGCTTTTAACTGGGTAGTTGTGATTACAGGAACTATGCATTCTTCCTGTATAGATATGGGACCTTTAGGGGGTGAGGGGTGGTAAAGTTAGTACTGGACCTATCTGCCAGGATGTTGGCAATATTAGTTGGTTCTGTAATTTTCATGCTGTTGTGCTGTAACTCAGAGCAGATCAGGGTGTTGCCATTGAGATTCTTGACATAGCTATAGAATGCTTTGTGGTTGTCCCTAGAATCAGTGGCAATTTTGTTTTTGTAGCTAGCTTTGGAGGATCTTATAAGGGATCTCAACTTCTTACTGAGGCTGACCAGGGAACTCCTCCACTCATGGAATTTTACTCTCTTTTGCAACAGTTTCTTCCTTCTGTTGTAGAGTTTTTTATGGCAACGGACCACCAGATTGGCTTCCTTATTTTGAAGGATAGCATCTTGGTTCTGTTTGGGATAGCATGATCCATGCACTCGTGTAAGTGCTTATAGAGTGCATCTGTGCAGGATTCAGCAGTCATAACTGTATTGTCCATCTGCATGGGTGTCATTAAGTTCACCACTTCTGTCTTAAGAAGCATGAAGCTGGCTTTGGAGAAAATTTTTACCATGATTTCCTTAATGGGGGGTGGGATGTGGATATCTAGGGTGATTAGCTTATGGTCGGATCTGACCAATGAGGAGATGACTTCAGGTGTGGAACACCAGTCACTCATGTTGGTAATGACTAGGTCTAGGATATTGTTGCCCCTGGTGGGGGTGTGGCTAAGTTGATCCAGGGCATTAGAATTTATGATTTCCAGAAAGCATTGAGTGAAGGAGTTGGTACATGAGTAGTTTTCCCAGTTAATGGTGGGATAGTTGAAATCACCCATTATTAGGATGTTTGGTTGAACCCTAATATTTTCCAGTATATCAAGAAAAGAGGAGTGGTAATCCTGGGGCATGGTGGGGGATCTGTAGCAAGCTACAATTTGGATTGCAGTTTTGCCCAGAGTTAGTTGCACTTGGATAACCTCGGATGCATTATGCTGAGCAACTAGCCTGGAGGTGTGGATATCCTAAATGAATATGGACACACCTACACCTTTGGTGTTCCAGTCCAGGTCAGGTGGCCAAAATGTGTGGCATGAGTTATAGCCTGGTAATGCAGGGGTGCTCTCTGGAGCCTTGAACTAGGTTTCAGTCACTGTGCAGATATCGATGTTCTCCATTTTAAGGAGTGCCTCGAGGGAGTGCATTTTGAGGTTTAGACTTCTAGCATTGAGTAGCATTACCCACAGTTTTTGCTTGCCTGTTCCTGTTATGGTGGTGAATTTGTCATTTGAACCTTGCCTAAAAAAGGCACTATAGGGGCAACAAGAGCCTTAGCCAGTATCCAGAATCCCAGGGGTGAGAGGTGCAGGCCATCTCTGGCAAAGCATCGTGGTCTGTCGACCATGTTGTCCCAGACAGACAGATACTGGATCCCCTTAGAATGACACCAGAAGCTTAGCCAATTGTTGAAGTCAATCATTTTGTCCTTGTACTGCAGTATCATTCTGGGCGATGGCAGGATGCTACTCAGGGCTAGGGTCATACCTGCATGGGCTACAAGATTGGAGAGCTCTTCCATGTCTCTTTTCATGTAGCCCAGGGAGGTACATCTCAGGTCATTCACACCAACATGGACAATGACAGAGTCATATTTGTACTTGTTGTGGGGTGACCTGAGTGCATGGGTTATGTGGCGGGTCCTGGCACCCGACAGGCAGCTGACAGTAACCTTCTCCTTGTTTAGCCTGGTGAGTGGGACATCAGTGTGCCTGTCGATCACCTATGACTAGTATGTTGGGTACGTTGTTTTGCCTTATGGGCTGTGGTTGAGTGGCACACTGAGTCTGTGGGCTATGTGCCATTTGGGATTCATTTGCTGTGTCAGTAGAGATGTCAATTTGGTAATGCCTAAAAAAGGCCCAAAGGGTTAGATAAAGTTTTAGCCAATATTCAGAAGCTTAGGGGAGAACAGTGAAGACCATCCTTTGCAAAGCAACGTGGTTTGTTAACCTTGTCCTCCCATCCTGACAAATATTGAATCCCCACGGAAAGACACCAGAATCTAAGCCAATTATTGAAATCAATCATATTTTGTTTGTACTGTGATATAATTCTTGGTGAAGGTACAGTGCTGCTTAATGCAAGGCACATACCTGCCTGAGACACATATTCAGAGAGATCAACAATGTGTCTCTTGGTATACTCAGGGGAGGCACATCTCAGGTCATTAACAACATTACATGGACTATAATAGAATCATACTGGTACCTGCGGTGCAGAGACTTGAGTGCATGGGTAATACAACATGTGGACCTGGAGTGTAGTGACTTAAGTGCATGTGTAATACACCACGTGGACTATGATATAATCACACTGGTACCTGTGGTGTAGTGAGTTGAGTGCATGTGCAATACACCACATGGACTATGATATAATCAGACAGGTACATGTGGTGTATTGAATTAAGAGCATGTGTAATACTCCACATGGACTATGATAGAATCATACTGGTAGCTGTGGCATGTGACTTAAGTGCATGTGTAATACACTACATGGACTATGATAAAATCATACTGGTATGTGTGGTGTAGTGACTTGATTGCATGTGTAATACGCCACATGAACTATGATATAATCATACTGGTACCTATGGTGTCATGACTTAAGTGCAGGCATAATACACCATATGGACTATGATGTAATCATACTGGTACCTGTGGTGTAGTGACCTGAGTGCAGGTGTAATACAGCACATGGACTACAATAGAATCATACTGGTAGCTATGGTGTAATGACCTGAGTGCATGTGTAATGCACCTCATGAACTATGATAGAATCATACTGGTACCTGTGGTGTAGTGACTTGAGTGCATGTGCAATATACCACATCTACTATGATATAATCATACTGGTACCTGTGGTGTAGTGAGTTGAGTGAATGTGTAATACACCACATGGACTATGATAGACTCATACTGGTAGCTGTGGTGTAATGACTTGAGTGCTTGTGTAATGCACCACATGGACTATGATATAGTCATACTAGTACCTGTGGTGTAGTGACTTGAGTGCATGTGTAATGTACCTCATGGACTGTGAGAGAATCATACTGGTACCTGTGGTATAGTGACCTGATTGAATGTGTAATACACCACATGGACTATGATATAGTCATATTGGTACCTGTGGTGTAGTGACTTGAGTGCATGTGTAATATACCATATGGATTATGATATAATCATACTGGTACCTGTGATGTAATGACTTAAGTACATGTGTAATACAACACATGGACTACAATAGAATCATACTGGTAGCTGTGGTGTAATGACTTGAGTGCATGTGTAATAGGCCACATGGACTATGAAATAATCATACTGATACCTGTGGTGTTCTGACTTGAGTACATGTGTAATACACCACATGGACTATGATAGACTCATACTGGTACCCGTGTGTTGTGACTTAATTGCATGTGTAATACTCCACTTGGACTTTGATATAATCATACCTGTAGCTGTGGCATATTGACTTAACTGCATGTGTAATACACCAGATGGACTATGATAGAATCATACTGGTACCTGTGGTATAGTGACTTGAGTGCATGTGTAATATACCACCCAGACTATGACAAAATCATACTGGTACCTGTGGTGTAGTGACCTGAGTGGATGTGTAATACACCACATGGACTATGCTAGAATCATACTGCTACCTGTGTGGTAGTGACTTAAGTGCATGTGTAATACACCACATGGACTATGCTAGAATCATACTGCTACCTGTGTGGTAGTGACTTAAGTGCATGTGTAATACACCACATGGACTATGCTAGAATCATACTGCTACCTGTGTGGTAGTGACTTAAGTGCATGTGTAATACACCACATGGACTATGATAGACTCATACTGGTACCTGTGGTGTTGTGACTTAAGTGCATATGTAAGACACCACATGGACTATGATAGACTCATACTGGTACCTGTGGTGTTGTGACTTAAGTGCATATGTAAGACACCACATGGACTATGACAGAAGCATACTGGTACCGGTCATGTAGTGAATTAAGCAATAACCCACGCCTGGGTGTGGGTAATGCTGGATTTACCCACAGTTGGCATGGTTTGGTCACAAGGGCAAAGCCCGAGTGGCCAAACAAAGACAACCGTGGGTAAATCCAGCAATACCCACACCCAGAAGTGGGTTATTGCTATTATACAATGACATTATTTAAGAAAAAAAATACTTAGTTTTCTTAAATAATGGCATTGTATAATGCCTCCTTGCTGCCCTTCCGCAGCTGTCCGGTATTCTGCGGCAGTTCTGATGTACTGCGCATGCGTATGCTTATGCAGTACATCAGAGCTGTGGGTGGAAGCAATGGAGAAAGCAAGATCTCCGTTGCTTTTTAGAAAGTGCCTCGCTTTGTTAAAGGAGTTTAACATAGTGAGACAGCTTTAAAAAAAGCTACAGAGATCTTCCTTTCTCTGTTGCTTTTTTTAAAGCTGTCTCGCTATGTTAAACTCCTTTAACATAGTGAGACACTTTCTAAAAAGCAAAGGAGATCTTGCTTTCTCTGTTGCTGTAAGAAAAAAAAAAAGACTTATACTAATGGAAAAAGTCCTGGTGACCGGACCTTCTTCCATTAGTAAAAGTCTGATTTACAATGTGCATGCTGACCAATCAGCATGCACGTTTTGGAATATTAATGGGGGGTCGTTGTATAATTGAGTTATTTTTAACTTGTCGGATCCTATCTTCAGATAAGCAGCTGTTATCTTCTCCTTGTTCAATCTGTTGATTGGGGCATATGTGTGTCATTCTATGCAGTCCCTGATGACAAGAGTCCTGGGTAATGTGTTTTCTTGCCTTATGGGCTTTGCTCTTGTGGTTTCACTGGGTGTAGACATATGTGTTGTGTTTGGTGTTACTTTTGGTGAATACTTTACAGATTATTGAGGAGAGGTTTTTCCATTTATAAACTTAGAAGGTCTTTGAGGTTTTAGAAGATTTGGGAAGATTGCTTTTTAGTCCCTCAGCACAAGTTGGTCTGTGTGTGAGTAGTGGACATTATTTGTAGTAGATGTATTGTGTGTGTTCTTGACAACCTTGTTTGTGTGCGAAATTGTAGCTTCCAGTGAAATTGTGTATGTGTATTTCTTGCATGCAGTGTTTGTTTCTTTAAGGATTAAATGGTTGTCTGTGAGCATGAGACAGTTGCTACATTGTTGTAGGTATTGTAAATTTGTGCACAATAGAAGCACAATAAATATTCAGCACAAAAGAGTTATTACCAGGCGAAAACATAATTGCAATACCTCTGGTGTTGTTTATAGTTATTTGTAAATCATGCCCCGCATTTTATGTGGGGAAAACGGAGAGAAAATTAAAGGAACAAATTTTCAAGCACTTATACAGCATCAGAAACAAAAGAGGTACTAATGCCTTATACAAACACATTGAAATTAACCCTGAAAACACTTTTATATATTTTTTTGTGGAACAGCTAACAATTTGTCCAAGAGAGGGACCTTGGGGTTTATTATTAGAAAAAAAGGGAGCTTTGCTGGCAATTTGTTTTACATGCTTATTAATTACCAGGATTGAATGAGATGGCGTCCATTTCCTCCTTAGTAAAACTAAAAGCTTATAATAGATAACGTATGGACTTTATATAATGATGTTATCTGTATTTAGTTATATTTAACTATATTTGTTTCACATATTTTGCGTTTATTAATTAATTAACTTTTACCATATCTTAATTGTATATGAATGCACAGTCGCTTATTTAAGGCATTTTCCCTGGGTGTGATTTATTCTGAAGAGTCCCATGATATCGGGGATGAAAGCGCTCAATAAATATTTTTACAATTTTATATTTTTAACAGCAGCTTGTTTCTCCATTACTGAGTGGATTTTTTACATTGTCTCAGGATGCCCATATCTACCAAGTTGGCTATAACAACATTTGGAAATTGCATATTCATGTTGTCTAGACCTGTATTTTTGGTGGGCTACTGTAAGTTGTGGACTGGGTTATACAGAGGTCTCCTTGGGTGGTCTTTGGGTTTGGGCACTAGGCTAGGTTAGATTCTGCTAAGACTTGATAGTACTGCTGTTTAATCTGCAAACGTGGTGCTCTAAGCTTGTCTTTGCGAAGTGACTTTGTTTTAGCCACACAAAATTACAAGTTTCAGTTCTAAAAGTAGATTTATAGATAAAAAATTACTTTTTGGGCATTTGTGCCTATACAGGGCACTGCTAACATCTTAATGTAAAAACACTGAGAAAATTTGCTGGGTGGGCACTTAGTGTTACGGATTTATGGAAAAGAATGGGTGGGAAAGTACATAAATAGGTTACACAACAGAAATAGCAATGAAATAGGAGAGGGCGAGACTCTAGAAGTTAGATTACCATAAGTGGTGGAAGCTAGACATACAGCCTTCTAAAACCACAACAAGAAAAATGTGAGAGAGTTAGGAAAATTTTGAACTGGCGCTCTAGTCCTATGGTTAGAGTTTCAGAGACTTTTAACTTAATGGCTCAGTAGGGGCTGGGGCAGACTCAAAGAATGGGAAAAAAACAGTAGCAAGGTAAAGAGAAAGGCACTGAAATGCAACTTTATACAGCTATAAAGTACTGAAGCACAAATCCTGGAGCAGAATTCTCAATATTGCCACCACTGCAATCACAACTCAGACTAAGGCACCAGATTACTGGAATGCAAAATTAAGCATGTATATACAGCTATAAAAAAATAAAATAAAATAAAATAAAAACTGAAGCATAAATCCTGGAGCAAAAATCACAATACTGCCACTACTACGAAGGCACCAGGTTATGCAGAAATTTACCAGTAACACTAATAAATAACTAAATGAGGCTGAAATCTGTTAATAGATCACAGTCGTGCCGCAACTCTGAATGAAGCTGCAAGACTGAGGCCCCAGACTGGGCTTTAAATACAAGAGTATGATGCCCCATTTGGTATGTACCTCACAAGACATCTGCAACAGCTGGAAAGGCCACAGAAATAACTCACTAAAAGAATCACAGGCCTAAAGCAGATGCCATATGCTGACCGTCTAAAAAAACTCCAGCTATATTCTGTGGCATATTGCCTACTCAGAGGCGATCTCTGCTTAACATACAAGGCCATGTCAAACCCTGAGCTGTTGGACATGCTCCACTTAAAGAAATCCCAATCCCTCAGAGCCACACTCTCCAGGGATCTAAACCTTGTCATAACAATGAACAAAACATGCTGGAGGGATAAGTTCCTGACCCAGAGACTCCCCATACTCTGGAATAGACTGCCCATACATGTCAAGCAGAGCGCCTCCTTGGCCCTCTTCAAAAGGAACCTTGATGATTGGATGGGAGATAGGAAATTCACCCCGGGGATCATGTTAGTCGCCCTACTAGACAGGGGTCCAGAGAAGTAAATATTGTGGGAAGAAATATCCAGGGAATTGTTATGGCTAGGGTTGTATAGGCCTTAGAGCTGATAGCCTAGTACCAACCTATGAACCTAAAAAGATAACTTTTACATGTAATTCTACTTATGGAAACAGAAGTGCAGCATTATGTATAAATAATTCTAAAATATTGCAGTCATACAAAATCTTCGCACAATTGCAAATAAAGCTACAAGACTAAGGTTCTAATACAAACTAAAAACATGAAAACAGATAACTGTTTTTGGCTAAACATGGACAAAAAGCAGAGAAGCACAAAAAGTATCTCCACACAGGTCATTATCAGTCTAATTTAAAATATTTAAGCAGAATTTATATAAAAGCCTTTTTTTATTTTATTTTAGTGAAAAGCTTGTATCTCACACTTTTTGACTTTCCATACCTCTCAGAGTCGTGAACAAAAGTCCTACAAGCCTAGTCAATAGTCAGAGATCAGAATTAAACCCTGTCCCTTGTATCTGTGAAGTGAAGACCTTAACCATTACACCTACCCTCCCAAGATGCACATCCCCCTTCGCCTTAGACATTTTAAAGGACAAGCAGAGGCCCTAATGAGATTTGAACTGATTTCTCTGGATTTACTAGATCAGTGGTCTAACCCCTAAGTTACAAGCCCATGACATTACAGTTTAGGTTCATAGGTAAATACTAGGCTAGCTGCCCTTGTGGACTATTTTTTTTAGCCTAGCCAATTTCCTTTTCAAAAGGAAGAACCAAACCTTGTACTTTGTTTCTGTGATATAAACTTCTTAAGCATTATATCATCCCTCCTATAAAATAATGCTAGATTTAAAGCTGACTTACAAGAAGAGTCTCTGCTACATAGGTAGCTTTCCTTTACACGTTTATGTTTATGTGTATTATATGTATGAAATCCCTTCAATTCATTGAAGAACTTTCATTATAAACCTTGAATAATTATGGTCCGTGTCAGACCCAGCTGTATCAGAGATAGTCTGGGTAGTAAAAGAGATGGCTGGCAGACCTACTGTTGGATATGGGACACTGAGTATTGAACTATAAGATGATGCAGGAGGGAGAAAAAAGTCCTCCAGAAATATTGATGACAGTACTGTGGGAGTTAAACTTTTAGCTCTGCCAGTCACAACTTGAAATAAATGTGCTATGTCTTTCTAATAATTGTAGATATTATATTTCTGAATGTGGATGAAGGCTGATACTTCAATGTATTACCATTTTATTTTGTTATGCAAGTTGTTGCAATACTGGAATGCGTCACTTTTGTTAATCTTCCTTTTACAAACTTCTCCAAATGTCTGTTTCTGTATATATATATATATATATATATATATATATATATATATATATATATATATATATATATATATATATATATATATATATATATATATATATATATATATATCAATATGCTGAATGACAAATTCATTTCCATTCAACACATCGAAAACAAAACTCGAAAGTCACAATGTTGAATCAGCTGAACAAATTCAGCAGATTCGACATTGTCTCTGAACACATCACCTGATGTCTGTATAGGAGCTCACATAAAGTAAACTCCTATACCTAACATCACATTTTTTCAGGGGGTCAAGCCTCCCTGCACCCCCACACCCCCTGCTAACTATAAACTCTGACATTGCACTACAGTGAGGAAAGGGATGAATTTCCCAAACTGTACTGTACAGCAATTTCTGTACAGTTCTTTGAATTTATATTAAGGAATACACAGTACATTCGCTGATATAAACTTTCAAACATTGAGATGTTCAGCCAGATGAAAATTCGAACATCTGTGTTTCAAATTTTTCATCTGCGTGCATCTCAAATCGAGATTATGATATTAAACCATATATATATATATATATATATATATATATATATATATATATATATATTGTATCATTTCATTCTTTCTTTAACTGCTTATTCTTTGAATACTTTTATCAAAGGATGGGTCATGCCTGAAAAGTGTCACTTGACCTACCTGACAAACAAATTTAAATAAACTAATTAATTAAAGCATCTTTTTCTAAGTAAATATGTAAATGGTAAAAAGCTTACACAAGATATTGAAAATAAACATTTAAGCAGACAGGTAATATTCAGAAATAAATCTAGCATCTAAGCTATAAACTATCTGTTTCAAGCAAAAAAGGTTGACAGAGTTATTTTTTTTATTGTATGTATTTGTTAATTGGGTAAGCTTACTGTACACGTTCTCTGTTTAGGGGCAACCTGGGAGCACTGTTTGGTTAAGTGATTTGATCAGTGATGCACAATAGGCATATGGAAGGAATCAAACCCTGGCTATAGGAAACAGCTTGTTAACAGCTCATAGTCTTAATCCTTTGTGTTAATTGCCAGACTAAAGCTTGTATTTGTTAGCTTACTAGCTTTATCATGCTGTCTTTGACACATTATGCAAAGTATGACATGCTTGTTATCATTTCCTGTAATTTATAATGCTAACCTTAAAACATTATTAAATTGTCGACCATAATGCCTTTTTAGAGTTGATGTAAAAAGAGCTACCTTGGTGTTTGATAATACATATATATATATATATATATATATATATATATATATATATATATATGTACGTATCTGTCTTTGATACATTATGTAAAGTTATGACATGCCTACATGCCTAGTATCATTTCCTGTAATTTACGATGATAATCTTAATCATTAAATTAAACCTGCAGTCCTTGGTATGTCTTATCTCTAATTAAATGTCTTGTTTTAATAATGTATTATGTGATATTACTTTGTCTTGCAACTTTGACTAGGGCAACCCCATGAACTCCCACACCCCCTGCAGTACAAAAAGGCTGCTCGGTAAATAAAATCAGTAAAGACATAATTTAATTGCTTTTCTTTTCTCCTTAATTAATGGAAGAAAACAGTAGTATACAGACTTAGAAAATCAGCTGTGCTTGTAAGACAGTGCAATTTATTGTCCCCAGGTGGCAGTATTAGAACACTAATCTCTGCTTTTGATCTACTGAGTTGTGCAACTACTTTTCCATCTGACTCATTGAAGAATCCTGAACACAATACAAAAATCTGTGCCTGGTTCACTTCTTATAGCTATGCAAGCACAACATTCAGCAAACAAGCCCAGACATGCTGACCTGCCCTATGTTTTTATGTCATAGGTTAATATTCCATGCTTGCCACCTGTGTCGTTACATCCATCTAGTTACCAAAAGTTAAATAAAATATTGTGTCATGAAGGACATTATTTATTGATGAATAATAAGGTTTAGTAAGATTCTTTCACTCTTTGCTTTAATCTACTGCTTCATCTCAAGAACCTACTTAAGAGGATTCCGTGCTGAGATGGCAGACTGAATGCAACACTTTTTGGGAGCTCCATAAAAATAATCTAAATAACAGGAAATAACTAAGTTTTTTTGGAAAAAAAAATGATCAGATATCTTTGGTCAACATCACTACTACCAGTATACTAACTTTGGAATATATTCATCAAAAAGTTCCTGTCAGAATTATCTGGAGCTTAAAACTTTTCTGGGAGAAAGAGTGGCTCAACGAACTCTCATTCAGAAACTACTCTGAGGAAAGAAATTCAGCTGATGTCGTCTACATTACAAGAGTTATCATTAAAAATGGACACTTTCAAAGACAACAGAAATTTTAAAAGAAAGTTGTGATAAACAAGCTGAGACCTTCGAAGAACTGTTACAGCAACACCAAACCAAAATAATAGACATCGAAGTGTCTTTATCTGACATAGATGGAAGGCTTAAGGAAGAAGGAATGCAGGGAGAATTCCTTCAACAAGAAAATAAATGGCTTACCAACATGGTATATGATTTAGAAAACAGAGAAAGGAGAATGAACATAAGACTCTTTGGATTACACAAGTAGACTGAAGGGGATGATATTATTTTATTTTTAAACTCTTGGTTACCTGACTTTCTTGACTTAAAAGAGGGTCTTTCCTATGGCATAGAAAGAGCTCATAGAGCTTTTGGGAAACCTGTTCCAACATCATCTACATCCTCACCTAGATCTATTGTAGTACAATTTCTTTCCTACTCAGACAAAGAACTAATTCTTAAATCTGCATGGAGGAAAGGCCCACTGAAATTTAAGCAGAATCAAATTAGATTTGATAATGACTATTCCTCCAGAGTCTTGGAAATGAGGAAAAAAGCCTGGTCACTTGTGAAGTTACTTAAGCAAAATAAAATAAAAGCCCAACTTGCATATCCTGCAAAAATAAAGATTTTTTTTGTAAATGTAATGAGAGCTTTTAATGAGACTGAAGAAGTAATTACATTCATTAGAAACAATAGCATAATGACGGTTCCAGAAGAGATGTATTGGTCTTCAACTACCTCTCTGAAAAGATCTCCTGAAAAAAAACACTTGGACTGATGTGAGGAAAAAGAAGCAAAGAACTGAGACAAAAGCATTATTTCTACCACTTCTCTCAAAGAATCTACTTAAGGTTGAATTTCTTTCTAAAGGTAAAAAAAAATATATATGTACAATATTTAGTCTATTAGCAACATCACTATCTCTTATACTGTTCTTACATAAATGCATATATGTGGTTTATGCTTAACTAACATCTAAATATAATAGTCAATGTATACACGTGCTTTATTTTTATTTAACATCTAAATATAATATTCAGACAATAATAGTTTACTTGATATAGATATCTGCTCATTAATAAAAGAGGGTAGAATTTGTAGGGAACTATTAACTAGGAATGTAACTATTTTTTCTTCAAATTACTAAAAATGGGTCATTAGTTCTATAAAAATCGTTCATGCTTTCACTAATATATTTTAACGAATAATAGGAGTCACGGCTAATTTTGTTATTATTTCCAGAATGAAATGCACTTTTCTAAGGTTTGAAATAGTCAGGCATTCGTGGCTCAGTATAACAAAAGTAATCTCATTATTTATTTATTTATTTCTTCAGTTAAACTGCCTTTCCGTTCAAAATAACTTGCTCGAGACAAGAGACTTTTGACAACTGACTCTGTCTCTTGCGAGCTTGTGATTGCGATTATCACATCTTATTATCAGCGGAATGCCTGCACTTCACTAGATTTAATGAAACGAGCCTTGCATCTTTGTTAAAACATGGTTTAGAAGGGAGGGAAGTAAATAATAACAAATTCGGATGGAGGCAGAGAACGGAAGGGTTTGCGGAAGTTGCAGAAATGCCTGGGGTTTGACATTTCACTTGAGTTGCCTCTCCGAGTAAAATAGGAAGCACTACTCGAGTGTTTGCTGTGTATTCTGTCCTAACACTCTGTTACCTTGTTGACTGAGATCATACACTACAAGGGTTTATTCCTAACATGCATAACTTCCTGTTTAAACCACTGAGAAAGTACGTTGATGACGTATCAATGCTTATAAGCAAACACTTCCTTATTATTTAAAGTGACAGTAGACCTACCAAATGTTCAAGCTCGATGAAACAAATTAAATAAAAAAAAAAAGTAAAATAAAAAACGCTGGAGAAGGTACATCAAGGAGCTTGAAATAGATTAAAGCACAGTATTAGCACCAATCAATAAAGCACAACAAATAACTATTATGAACCACACACGTTTGAAACAACAAGCATAATGAAATGGAAAACATACAGAATGTATCTGATGATATTACATGCTGGAGATGTTTAATAAAATGTAAAGCTGACTGGTCCCATATCATGTATGATTGTCCACTCATTAAGAAATTTTGGGATGATACTGATGATTTTTTACAAGCTATTTTCACAAATTCTTTCCATTTGTCAAAGTTATTAATTCTTTTGAATGCAACTGAAACTATTATTATGAAAACATTAGACCTTTATCTTCTCTGGACTATTTTGGCAGTTGCTAAGAAATGCATCACAAGAAAATGGAATTCTTCTTTCACTCCAACTATTGAGGATTTTCTAACTCTGTTGAAAGACATTGCGTTGTTGGAAACAAGAATCAAAGAAATGAGAATCTTTCCTAGGAAATGGATCAATAATCCTTGGGATAAAGTCCTCTCTCTTATTGAGACTCAGCATTACCTAATTGAAGAGGTTAGGAAGTATAACAACCTCATTTAACGTGTAACTTTCTTAATTTGTATTATCTGATTGTCTTTCCTTATTCATACTTTATTTGAGGCATTTGTACACTTGTAAATAGTTTATTTATTTTATAATTGTTTGAAATATAAAAGTTTATCATATTTTATCTGGAAAAAATTAATAAAATTTTTTTGAACAAAAAAAAAAAAAGGAACCTACTTAAGAACCTTCTTTTGTTTTGCAGTGGAACTGTTCTGTTCAAAACAAGAATACTGCTTCTAGAAAGTGGTGGGAGGCAGAAAATATACTGCAAGACATTGGTTTGATGGTTTTTAAACAGAGTTTTCTTTAAGACTGGAAGGGTGATGTTATATTATGGATGTTTAACACCAGAGATACATGGATTCATACTTCTCAACCTCTCAGTGCAACAAATCTAGACAAAAGAAAGGGGGGACAAAGGCCCAAAAATAGGGACAAAATTTAAATATTGCTCATATAAAATTAGAAAGTTGCTATAATAACAGGTTTTGCATTATTATGTATTTTCTGAAGGCTATAAAGTCTGAAACTGAAATGTCTGTCATTATTTAGTATTATTTAGTGACTTCAATCTTCAGTGATTTACCAGAAAACTACAAATTTTATAAGGAACAGACCAAAAATATGAGACATAAAACTGGACATTCTGCGAATATCTATAGAATTGATAGGTATGTGTGGATTCCAGATGCATTATATGGGGGTCTATGTTAAATCAGTGAATACTGATTTATTGATGTTCTTTAAGCGAAAGCTTAAAATCCTGAACACTCAGAACAGCAATTTTTTCCCAGGGGAAAAAAATCACTGTTGCACAAAAAAACAAAACATAAAAAAAAGAAAGAACCCCCCCTTCAAAACAGTAAATAAAGTGGGGGGCTTCACCCCCACACCC
The DNA here is from genome assembly GCF_019279795.1 of Protopterus annectens. Lineage (NCBI taxonomy): Eukaryota > Metazoa > Chordata > Ceratodontiformes > Protopteridae > Protopterus > Protopterus annectens. The sequence goes on along the minus strand of NC_056750.1, from coordinate 779,091,238 downwards.
CTCTACTTAAATATACCAACTCCGAGATCACACCACAGTGGAGGAAATGGTAAAGTCCTGAAAATGGCCCAGTAATTTTTTTTTTGCCTGGGAAAAAAAAATCACTGTTCTGAGTGTTCGGGATTTTCAGCTTTCGCTTAAAGAGGGTCAATAAATCAGCATTTGCTTATTTAAAGTAGACCCGTATATGGTGTTTAAAGGCTGCAAAACTCTTGCATTATTTAAAACTATTTGTTTTTGGAGTTACCAGGCTCATCATAGTGCCTCTGTAAGAGCAGTTGTGCAAGTTGACATTCTGGAAACTCACACCTGAAGGGATAAAGAGAAAGATTTCTCTATGAAAGTATTTGTCTCTGTGTAGACATTCAAGGAACAGAAGAGGCTTGGATAAAGGAGGCAAGTGGTAAAAAAATGAAAATGTTACTTAAGATGTCTCTGAACATAAATTCTAATGCAGAATTAGCTGCAATTTTAAGTTAGTATACAGACTTCTGCAAGTTGTGTGTCACACCTTTTCACTTAAGTTGTGATTTTGTTTTATTTTTGTTGCATGATGGCAATCCCATCTAGGATTGACTCCTTGCCTTATACCCTGCTGGACAGGAAAGGCTCTGGTTCCTCACGATGCTGACTGGCTAAAACTAATGAGTAAACGCTGCTAGATGTCGCTCAACTTTGGTAGGCTGCACCACACAACATCCTCTTATCTCTGTCTCAAGGATAATTTAGCAGTTCATAGACATACACCTGGTAAGTGTGGATCAGTATATTTATCTGCTAGTGTCACTGCAGGACTGAGACAAAACCATGTGTGCCTTCTATGGGACAGCATCTTTCCGTGAGGTGCTTGATGAGTTAGGTTGCATTCATGTTGGCCTTAAGGCCCCATTCAGGATCATGAGGGGAGCAGTACCAAAATAGGAAAGGCTGCCTACCCTTCCATCAACTGCCAGGTAGTGTATGATGCGTAAGGGTGCATCACCGATGTGATGGACCAACATCTTGGCAGTGCTCATCATGCTCATATCTGGTGCAGAAGCTCACTCTACTACTTGTTCTTGTATGGCAGGATGCCCCATGGTCACCTTGTTGGCATGTGGAAATTTTAACTATATTTATGCAAGGTATGGTCTTCCCAGTTATAGACCTAAATATTTTTAAATCAGTCTGTGGGGCAGAAAATAAGGCAGAGGCATGCTATAGACACATCAGCTAAATTTGTGTGGCATTTTGTGCACTTGATGATGGTACCTCCTCCCCCAATCTTTTTCATCTACTCCCTCTGTCACTCCATGCATTACTGTTCTTCTTGAACACATTGCTCATGTTACTGGCAGTCTGACATACTGACTTCTTACAACAATGTTTGTAAGTATCACCTAAATGTTAGGTGACAGCACCAGTGCAGAGGAAGATCAGAATCTCAGTCTCAGTTGCAGTAAAAATCAAATGAAACAAAGCCAATCGAACACTCCTCATGGCTAAAAAAACAGCTTTAATAAAACAGGATAAGTGCTTTCACTACTCTAGGTAGCTTCATCAGATCATAACAAATACAAAACGTAACACGTTTAAATAGTACAAAGTAGCCAATCAAAGTTTCTATGCAAGGATATGAGGAGTGTTCACTTGGCTTTGTTTCATTTGATTACCCAAATGTTCCCTTTGGGTAAGCACTCATCTTGGAGCCACAGGAGGGGGATCAGTTATAATAAAGTTTGTTTTGCAACCTTTGCTCAGGCAGCAAACCATCCTGCATGTCTGTTTCTCAGTGCAGTAAAATACTGTCTGAACTTATTTGCAGAAAATTGTTTTTTAATTTCTTTGCTTCTTCGGTTTTACACTTGTCTGAAAAATTCAGAAAAATAACATGTGTCTCTGTTGTTTCACTCTTTTGGATTCCACTACTTAACTCAAGGAACTACATCACCGAAAACAAGTACCTGAAACACAGAAGGGCAAGAACTCAAATTATAAGTGTTTTTGCAATGAGCAAGCTCTTGATACCCATGAGACTTGTATATAACAACTCCAGGGTCACACAAACTCGTATAAGGGATAATTCTTCTAAAACAAGGGAATCGCTGCCCACTCATTCATAGAAACTACACCAGCAGTGATTTTCAGTGGAAAACAGTCATTGGTGTTTTGAGCAGTGTTTTTTGACTCTGCAGCTTACATTCATATTATAGGAATTCAATGACCTGTAGAACCAAACACCCTTTTGCCATAATCAGTAAATTCTGAAACAAAAGTATTTTCCCTGCAACATGCATATAGTTTCTGCTATTCTACTTACCTCGACTTAATCTGGATGCTTCCCCTCTAGTTTATCTGGCTGACCCTAATTCTGCTTACAGTATTGTATCTGTTCTTTGAGCTAGTCTGTGTGTGCCCTTATTCATTATGAAATTAGTGGCAGCTTATGAAAAATATCTTATAATGTAGTGGAAATGATGTTTTGCTGCAAAGGCTCCTTTTCCTCATATAGGGTGTGTGTCCTGCATAGCTCATGTACTAGAAGAGTGAGGTCAGTTTTTAAAGTATTCATTCAGCCTCACATACATGTATCATGTGGACAGGTACATTCACTCATACACATAGACATGCACACTTGCATACACAGGCTTCTGCCTTGTATGCTGTGTGTTCTAATAATTGTCACAGTATGCAACAGTGTTTTGTGCATTTCCATATCTCTGTTGCAGGTCATGGAATATGTTCATCTGTCAACAAGAATCTGTTTTTTTAGGCCACAACATGTGATATGTTTATCACCTTGACTCCCAGTCCCCTGAAACACAACCCCCTGTACACAAATGCACAAAACAATATCCTCAACTACTTAAAGAAATGATTCAGCAGTACTCAAAGCAGAAATAGTTTTGTACAAAAATGCTTATATTCAGACAAAAGTTTTTGTAAGGTAGCAAGCCTTGGTCATTTCACTTCTCACAAGCATACCCCTTGCAACTTGGAGAAACAGGTAAAATGTACAAAAAACCCCAACCCCCCCCAAAAAAAACCCAGTAATGATATTGCTGTCTGTTTCTCTAAGATGTGTTGATCTCAAGGATAAAATAATAACACACCATTAAGCAAGCATACACCCACAGTGTTATAATTATAGTGAGCAGATGAAAATGAGGAAGTACAATCTTCAACATTGCAACTCAAGCAGCCACAAATCAAGCAGCTCACATTTTTGTACATGAAAGGAAATGCATACTATCAAAATAGTGACAGAAAGTGTCACAATCGTCTTAAGAGAGAGAATGCTAACAATGGTTATCCTGCTCTGTCTCTATACAAATTATTTCTTTGGATATTTATAGGGTATTCCAATAAAGTATGAAAACAATAACACTGCATTACATTTAAACCTACAGTGGATATAAAAAGTGTACACATCCCTGTTAAAATGCCAGGTTTTTGTGATATAAAAAAATGGGACAACAATAAATCATTTCAAAACTTTTCCCACTTTTAGTGTGACCTGTAACCTGTACAATTCAATTGAAAAACAAACAAATCTGTTAGAGGAAAAATATAAAAAATAAAAAACATACAATAAGCTGGTTGCGTAAGCATGCATACCCTTAAACTAATACTTTGTTGAAGCACCTTTTGATTTAATTACAACATTCAATCTTCTTGGGTACACACCTGCCATCAATTAAAGAGACCCTGATTAACCCCAAATAAAGTTCAGCTGTCCTAGTATGATTTTCCTGACATTTACTCAGTTGCCTGCTATAGCAAAAGCCATGGTTCGCAGAGAGCTTACAAAGCATCAAAGGGATCTCAATGTTGAAAGGTATCGGTCAGGAGAAGGGTACACAAAATTTCCACTGCATTGGATATACCATGGAACACAGTGAAGACAGTCATGAAAAAGAGGAGAAAATATGGGACAACAGTGACGTTGCAAAGAACTGGATGTCCCTCCAAAATTAATGAAAAGACAAGACAAAAACTGGTTAGGGAGGCTGCCAAGAGACCTACAGCAACACTGAAGAAGCTGCAGGAATTTCTGTCAAGTACTGGTTGTGTACTACATGTGACAACAGTCTCCCGTATTCTCCATATGTCTGGATTATGGGGTAGGGTTGCAAAAATGGAAACCTTTTCTTACACAGAAAAACATCCAGGCTCAGCTAAAATTTGCAAAACAATACATCATCTCCCAAAAGCATGTGGGAAAATGTGCTATGGTCTGAGACCAAGGTTGAGCATTTTGGCCACAATTCCAAAAGGTATGTTTGGTCCAAAAACAACACTTTGTAGCACCAAAAGAACACCATCCCCACAGTGAAGCATGGTGGTGGCAGTATCATGCTTTGAAGTTGTTTTTCTTCTGCTGGAACTGGGGTTTTAGTCAAGATGGAGAGAATTATGAACAGTTCTAAATACCAGTCACTTTTGTCCCAAAACCTTCAGGCGTCTGCTAGAAAGCTGAAAATGAAGAATTTCACTTTTCAGCATAACAGTGACCCCAAGTATACATCCAAATCAAGAAAAGAATGGCTTTACCAGAAGAAAATTAAAGTTTTGGAATGGCCCAGCCAGAGCCCAGACCTAAATCCAACAGAAAATCTGTGGGGTGACCTGAAGAGGGCTGTGCACAAGAGATGCACTCACAATCTGACAGATTTGGAGTGCTTTTGCAAGGACGAGTGGGCAAATATTGCCAAGTCAGGATGTGCCATGCTGATAGACTCCTACCCAAGAAGACTGAATGCTGTAATTAAATCAAAAGGTGCTTCAGCAAAGTATTAGTTTAAGGGTGTGCATACTTATGCAACCAATTTATTGTACATTTTTTATTTTTTTATATTTTTCCACAAACAGATTTGTTTGTTTTCCAATTGAATTGTACAGGTTATAGGTCACGTTAGAGGTGGGAAAAGTTTTGAAATGATTTATTGTGGTCTCATTTTTTTATATCACAAATGCCTGGCATTTTAACAGGGGTGTGTACACTTTGTATATCCACTGTATGTGCACTTCCCTTTCAGTACATTTAACACTCTAACATTCTACCTTTCATCTCTCTCTCACTCCTACCTACCTTTTTTTTTTGCTCCTTAACCTTGGCACCAGTTTTCCAGTTTGAGGGGAACTGTGCATGGTGCCGATAACCTAACTATGGTTCTACCACAACCCTCTCTGTGAAGAAGCATTTTAGAGATCTTGGGTGTAGTTGCCCCCTGCAATCTGCTATGTGTTCTTTCTCTCCATTCTAACATTCCTTGTGAAGGTCATTATGTTTTCCTGAATCAAATGTGCCTATATCTTATTCCTCTTCCTTCTTCAGGAGTTTTAAGAGAAAAGCTACAGCTCCTGACATCTCCGGTCATATCCTTTCTCCTCCATCCCACACACCATTATGGTGACTTTCCTCTGGCCTCCTTCTAGCAGCCAGATACCCCTCTGCTTGTATGGTCACCAGAATTGCAAAGAGTACTTAAGTACTCTGGTAGTATGAAAGCATTATTTCTTTGCTTCTGGAGCTTATCCATCCGAGGATACTCACCAACACTCTGTTTTATACAGTCATAGTCCTCTTAATCTGCTCCTTGTACTCTGGTCCAGGTGTGGTCAAGCTCTCCTAATACTTTTACTATGTTGCCATTAGTTCTACTCCATCAGTCAATACTTATGACTCAAGTACATACTTTGGATTTTCTTACACTGAAACTCAACTGCCACCTTTTTGACCACTTGGTCGACATTTTCAAATCCTTCCATAGACTTTTTACCCCCATACTCTATTGCAGCAGGTATCATTGTGTAATCATCAAAGATGGTGATCCCGTTTTCTTTCTCACAGATACTTTTTTTAACTTTATTTATCCTTTTGTTGACCAGGTTAGTCCCACTAAGTTAGTAGCCTCTTTTCAGGGGAGTTTCAAGGTCTTATTCATACTACTAGGGCAAATGTGGCCAGGGCATTGGGTAACTTACTCTACTCCTTTCAATAGTTTCTGTGGGATATTTTACATCCACCTGAGCTACCACCAACTGATACAGATGAGGCCTCAGTTTAACATCTCATCCGAAGGATAGCACACTCAGGAGTGCATCACCCCCCCCCCATGATGCACTGCAGTGTCAGCATTCAATCTACCTTGTGTGGGAATTCAACCCACAGCCTTCTGCACCAAAAGTGAGTATGCTACCTGTTGCACCACTGACTTTGACACTGAGTTTGAAAACTGCATTAGTAAAGCTCCATGAGTCCAGGAAGTGATAAATATGATTCAAGTTACAGACAACATTCTCAGTAAACTTAACTAGAAATGGAAAATTCATTATTAGGCAGTGATTATCAAAATTATTTGGGTCCAAAAATGGTTTCTTTAAAGCGTGAATAACTAGAGTTACCTTTAAAAAGAGAATGAAAAACCCCAGTACTCCCAAAAGACACCACGATTTATTAAATAACTGGACGCAGTACATCTGAGCTGTGAATAACTAACCCGGAAAGATATAGATCTAACCCTATAGATAGTAGAACACATTCCCAAAATCAGAGCCAGAAACTCATCATTGTTCTGGGAATTTGAGATGTAGTCCAAGCAAGCAATAAGGCACAACAGGGTGTGTGTTAATGTATAATTAATGCCCATCCAGGGGTGTTGTGAGGCTCGAGGCCACAGGTGGAGGGCTTCTACACCCCTGGAAGTGTATTAATTACACATTAACACACACACCTTGAGGGCATTATTGTGCTTGGACAATGGGCTCACTGTAAAATTGTTGTGTTTTACTTGCTTATTTATTTTTTAAGGACTATATTATTTTTTTATATATATATTTAATGTAAAATAGTTCCTCCGCCTACTGTTTCAAACATACTGTAGTATATGTTAATGGTGTTGGAGGAAGCATTTTACATCAAATATTTATAAAAAAGATAATATAGTCCTTAAAAAAATAAGTAAGTGAAACAACAATTTTACATACAGCCCATTTTCTCTCCCATTCACACGTACACAGTCTCTTCTGCTTTCACACACATACATATATACACACACAGACTCCTCTGCTTTCATTCATACACACATTCACTCACACAAGATCAGTCTCACCCTCTTTCTCAATGTCTCAGTCTCCTGTGCTTACATACATGCACTCACTCACATCACACATCACTCTCACTTTCTGTCTCACTATCTCCATCCTTCTCTCTCTCTCTCTATGACATACAAACACACATACACACATTCTCTCTGCTATCATGCACCAGTTCACACACACATGCAGGTAGAAACACACGCACACACACACACACACACACACACACACACACACACACACACACACACACACACACACACACACACACACACACACACACACACACACACACACACACACACACACACTCTTAAACACACACTGCATTTTCTTTTTTTATCTATTTTACACTCGCTAAACAAGAAAAGCGCTGCTTAGCGAGTGTAAAATAACAGCTCGTTCACTCTCACTGACATGCACACATAAACTCACACACACACACACACATATACACACACACACTTACCTTTTTCTCTTCTTTTTAATATTTTACACTCGCTAAACAGCAAAACCGCTGCTTAGCGAGCATAAAATAATGGTGGCTATTCTGTTTCTTCAGTCAGAGCTCCATGGCAGCTTGATAAGCAGCTGTGAAGTGGCTGACTCGTTCTTCTTAGCGGGCATTACTTGTACATTAATACACTGCTGGAGAACGCTTGTTCTCCAATCATGGTATTGATGTACAGTTTGCCTATTGTCTAAGAAAATTATTTGGGTCCAAAGATGGTTTCTTTAGAGCTTGAATAACTAGAGTTACCTTTAAAAAAGAGAATGAAAAACCCCAGTACACCCAAAAGACACCAACTTTTGATAAATAACTGGACGCATTACATCTAAGCTGTGAATAACCAACCTGGAAAGATATAGATCTGACCCTATAGATAGTAGGACACATTCCCAAACTCACAGCCAGAAACTCATTATTGTGCTGGGAATATCAGATGTAGTCCAAGAAACATTACTTTTAGCCTAAATCAAAGAACAGCTCATGGAAGCTGGAGGAGGGAATGATGATTTAGTGTTGGCAGCCTTGTTCATAAAAAGTAAGTAGCCACCTCATACTATTGTGAACCTTATTGGTAGTTCGGCAGGGCAGACGGGACTGTGTCATTGCCCTTTGTTGTGCTCTGTTCCGATGAACTGTGAATTTCACATGCAAACACACACACACACACACACACATATATATAATATATATATATATATATATATATATATATATATATATATATAATATATATATGTATATAGATCTACTTCAGATCGTCAAAACCCCATATCACCAAAGACAACATCATCAAGATGAAAATAATGACAACCCATTTCAGCAAAAGACTCGAGCAATGAAGATCTTCCCAGGGTAAGTAACCTATTAGCCAACAAGGTGAACTTTGCCCTTTTTCCAACTGTAGTGAGATCTTGGAGTTAGTATATTTAGTTAGGGGGGTGTGGGCATGCAGCCCCCCTTCTGCATGGATTAGGGATGGTGCGGTTTAGGTTTTTGACTTTTTGGATGAGTGATTACCTACCCTGTGAAGATTTTCATTGATCCGGTCTTTTACCAAAATGGGTTTTTGTTATTTTCATTTTCATCCACACACACACACACACACACACACACACACACACACACACACACACACACACACACATACATGCATACATGCATATTTAAATATATATATATATATATATATATATATATATATATATATATATATATATATATATATGGGTTCCATTGAAATGGCTTGAACTCTCAAGAGTTTGAGGGCTTGAATTTTATGCTGCAGAATTCGAAAATTAACTTTTCGAACAATGTCACTGTTTAGGTGTGCAAAATAGTGGTGTAGTGTGGATTGGGGAATTTGCACTTACCCCACTGTAGTATGATCTCAAAGTTGGTATATATAGCAGGAGGGTATCTGTGTGTGTGTGTGTGTGTGTGTGTGTGTGTGTGTGTGTGTGTGTGTGTATTGGGGGGGCTTGCCTAATTGCAAAACATTTTTTTTTCTATAACAAGTTTGAATCTGTGTGATTCAAAGTTTTGTGTATTCAAATCTTTTGTGATTTGAATGATGGTCATCTTTGTCTTAATGTTTGAACTTTGTGTAATGTGAACATTTGCCATCGACTCATATATATATATATATATATATATATATATATATATATATATATATATATATATATATATATATAATATATATATCTTTGTTTGCTGATCAAAACTAACCAGTTTCAGGCTCATCCTGTGTGAGACAAAGACATTTCACAGTACATAAGAACACATAAGAACAAAATAATTAATAAAAGTTATGGGATAACTGAGTATACACACATAAAATGATATTGCAGGGGTATAGCATTACATGAGAATGATATATACATTATTTACAATAAAGTATAAAGATAATTGAGTATCCATAGTAAAGAAGATGTGATGCTTGGAAATGTGGGGGTGGAGTAGTTGGGTAGGTGATATATCCAGTAGGGAAGCAAGTGCGCTGGGCATGTTTGAGGGGGTAGTTTTTGAGGCTGATTTCTGAGAATGGACTAATTATTTTTTAGGTTAATTGGGAGAGACTGCCAAAGAGAGAGAGTCACTGGGGAGAAAGGGTGTTCATCGCAGTTAAATCCTTGGGGTGATGAGTTGAAGCAGATTGTGAACAGTGCCTTAGGTTGTATGTGGAGTATTTTTTTTTTTTTAAGTTTGCCTACAAGAGGGTAAATGTCTTGAGATTAAGTATTTTACACATTTGGGATCCTAGTAGTATTTGGCTCTTGGTTTTATGGGTAGCCATTTGGCTTTTTCAAGGGTGTGACAGTGGTGCTCATGGGGTGGTGAATTAAATTCATTTCAGTAATTCCTGTATTTTGTTGAAAAAGGGCCACTGAGCAAAATAAGATTTGAGTGGTGGGGGTAAATAAGTTTCTCCTTACTCTGGGGTTGTGCAATCTTGGGAATGGATGCAGGCTTGTGGAGTTGCAAGGGGCTTTACGTCCTGTTTTTTATTAGAATGAATGGTGTGTGATCTAGATTAATCTTTAAAATTAGTTAATTGATTATTTTTATTTAATGTATATGCTTTCCATGACTGAGAATTCAATATTTTGCTATGTCATTTAGGCAGCACACCCTGTCCACCATTTGTCGCCAGCGAGAGATAGTTATTATAGTGATCTCTTTGGACCGAAATTTTCAAAACCTCATAATACATACACAAAATGCCAAGCCAAAAAATGTCCAGTCACATAGACCTGTAAGATTATGGATAACTGAAAAACAAGATGATTAACTTGACAAATACACTCCACCCATGAGCCTTCATGTAAATTGCTTTCTCTGTCTCAGACTCCTTAACTAATTTTCACTCTCTCTCTCTCTCTCTCCTAGTTCATCACAATCCACTTCCCTAAAATCCCACACTGCTATCTTTATTTTTTTATTTTTTTTATTTTTACTCTTCCCAAAATGTAAACCGTGCAATGGCATGCTCGCTTTTACCTAATAATGCCTTCACATGGACACCCTTGACCTCTTCAACTTTGATTAGACCAAATTTGGAATTCTGGAAAAATACAAAAAAGTGCTGAGAATTGCACCGAGGTACTCCAACACATGAATGCAACAAGTGTAAACGCTGTTCTTGAAGCAAAGGCAATTTATTTAATGAAACGCAATACTTGTAAAGCGCTTTTCGTCCCACTAAATAGTGGGACTTCTTCAGACAAACAAATATTCTCAACTGCTGTTTAAATAACCCTGTCCTACATATGATAGGACCACACTTAATTGATGCAATTTAAAATCAAAATTACAGTTGGTAGTTTACGTTAGTAATTAAAACAAAAGGTAAAGGCATTAACACTGTGTGCAAAACCATCGTACAAACATAACATAACATAATGTGTTCAACAAATCGAACCGATGGTTTAAACTGTTCTGAAACCCACATGTATTAAGTATTTATTAATTGCATAAAAATATTTATATAAAAATATTGTAGGAAATATTTAAAATATTATTTACTATAAAAAGTAGTACTATAAAAGGTGTATATAGAACATCTGTAGCAAAAGGGCCATTCATAAAAGGTTATCAGCAGGTAAAAAAACACCTTAATGTATTGCAATTAATTTGTTGTTCAGATACATGATATTGATTTTTATGCTTTTTTAAATGTGTATCTTGTATTTATATTGAATTGTATAAACATATGTATTGTAATACATTAAGGTGTGTTGGAGTACCTCGGTGCAATTCTCAGCACTTTTTTGTATTTTTCCTGGTTTGTGTTTCGTCTGAGAAATTTGGAATTCTGTCCTCCCTGTTATAGTCCTGCACAAGTTAGATGAAATTGTTAAGGTTCAGTATCACATTCAACTCAAATTCACCCGTTTTTCTCTCTCTCTCTCTCTCTCTCTCTCTCTCTCTCTCTATGCCTTGGAGGTCACTGTTAGTTTACTCCTAGCAGATTCAGATCCCCTATGAATATTACCCTCTTCTTCCTCCTGTACTTCTTTTAATCCTACAGTCTCCTGTTTTCCTCTCATGATTTATCTGGGAGATGATACATTGCAAAAAGCCACATAATACCTTAACTACCAGGTCACTTTTCCTGATCCCCTGCATCCTGGCCATACTTATTCCCTTTCTCCCTTAACAAAATTATATTTTCTTCCTATCTGAACTCGCACGTCCTCCTTTACATTATATATGCAGATCAATAATGTACGGTCTTCTCCCCCTTTCTGTCATTGCTGAACAGCCTAAGCCCAGGGGTCTCCATATCCCATCCCCTTTTGTCACTTGTGCATGTTTCTGTGATGCTAACAATGTTCATCCTCCTGATGTACATGACTGCTTGAATTCTTATTGTTTTCCTGTTCATATTTTCTACAGTACAAAATAATATTACCAGCCACCTTTTGAATAATCCTCCTTTGTTCCTTTGTTATGCTCAGCATCTGTTTTTATGGTGTGTCTTCTGCTCTACTGCTTGAATCCTTACCCCTCTCTTCTGTTTCTGTGCACTCTCTGCCCTTTCTTAGTGTAAAGGTGCAATTTGTTTGAGAAGAACTTTACCAACATGGTACTAAGATCCACTCTCCCTTTTAGGGTAAGGTGCAGCCTGTCTCAGATATGGAGTTGTTTTCTCTGCTAGTTCTCCCATCCTCACATCACTCCTAAGCTTTTCTCCCTTGGCCACTGCTGTAAGCAATGATTAAACTATCTATTACTCTTTTCCATCATCCTGTTGGCTGGCTATCTCCAGCTCTCTCCTTTGGCATGCCTCTTTTATGGAGCTTTTCTTCCTGCGCCTCTGCTGAAAAGGGGGTTATTTGCCCAGCCAGAATTTCCTGATAAACAAATGGAAATAAAAAAGTCAATAAATAAAGAAATATCCATACCACCCCAGTTATATCCTCTGAAAGGTTATTTACACCTCTATACAACACAATATGTGTTCTCTTCCCTTTTGTTGACCACCCTGCTCACATCCTGCCAAGTATTACAAAGTCTAAGTCCTGCTAATAGTTTTCCTAAACTCTGATCTCTCCTTCCTTCCTTGCAAAGACTGCTAACTTCACCCACCTTGGTGAGAGGACCTTCAGTCACTAAAACCCACTACTTTGTCTACCCATTGGCATTCACCTCCTTCACTACCTGCTACATACCACTTACCCTCCTATATGCAGCTTTTTTCCTTTCATATTCAGCACGTTAATCCTCTTCATTGTGTATTATGGTTCTCTTACACATTCCTTGTGAAGCATACAGTTCCCTTTCTTATAAGATCTCTTTACTGTTTTGCTGTTTGCCCTCTGCCTTTCATCTGCCTCAGTGTCCCTTCCTGCCCCCTTCCTATTTGCTCCCCTTGTGTTATTGGCATATGTATGGCTGTCTTGCCCCCTCCCCCGTTCCTTTGTTTTCTCCTGAAATGGGGCACAAGTCCTTCTAACAAAACAGCTGTTGCATTTTCGTCTTGTGTTATTCACTGTGTAATACCTTAAATGTTCTTTGAAGTAAGCCCATGAGAAATACGCAAATGACCGCTTAATTATGTACAAGTGTTTCAGTTACATGGCTTCTGAATGCCAACTAACTTTTTACTTTTTACAAGTCTTAAGTGGTACAATCAGACCAATAAAGCCAAACTCCATTAACTTTAAACATGACATGACACGTTTCACCTTTTTATGGGTTTGTCAGTGCAGCATAACTGGATAGTTTTTTTGCCATTATTCTTTAATCTGAGACAAAACAAACAAACAAATAATAAATAAATAATAAAAACATAAAAAAAAAACATGCAAGAAGATAGATTCTGCGAGCACACTGCCCTTTAAACAACCCCCCCCCCCCCCAGAAATTACATGTACCAAATACAGCATTGAACAACCTAGTAGAAAAGAGGAAAACCTCTGAATTATGTAATGGTTGCTCTGCTGAAGTTCTACCGTTACATAATTTCACCAACTATACCACTGATGAAAGTCAGTGACATTTCAGCACAAAATGAAATGTGTGCTGCGACAAATCATATAAGACCTATATATGTATTTACACCAAAGGTTCTCTTTATGGTTTAAGTGCACCTCATTTGCAGTGCAAATATGTCGATTCAAAATTATTTTCAACAAAAAGAAAACAGAAATTTACTATTTCAAGTAATGTACTGTATAATTTTTTTTTAAGTCTCACAAACACAGTCCAATCCATATTCCTTTTCTTGATGATACAGCTCAGAATACAGTACTTACAACCTGCAATTACATTTTACAACTCAAGATCCCTGCTATATCCACATATAAATTCATTTTACTCCATAGCTAAGCTGCTGCTTGCATTACTGCCAGCTCATAATGCTGCAGTACAAATTGCTTAGATTCATACATAATGCAAATCACAGGGAATATCACTGACTCACTATATCCAGATATAAATGGCAAACTAGCACCTCACTCCTACTTAATATTTGCTCACATGCAAACTCTTTAATGAAGGATTCTGTCCACTCTTACAGAAAACGAGCCAATTAATTATTTTAAAAACAATGATGGTCTACTGTTAACCAAGCCATCCATCAAACTCACAATCATTAAAAAAAGCTTTCTCAAAACCTATTGTAACAACAATCTATGGGATATCAGACTAACAGGCCAGCACTTTTTCAAAAAGAAACTCAAATCACATGTACAAACTTAAACAAATGTCACTGCTTCTGAGAAAATGGCTAACTAACTTAACTATGTGCCATAGCACATTCACCTCAATTGCACTTTAATTACTCAAACGGTATCTATATGTACTTTAGTTCTCACAATCTTTTGCCCACTCTTAGCAAAGACTACCTGCAGAATTGGTGCAATAACTTTCTAAACAATGTCTTTGAGTCTTGGCTTTTTGTTAGACTTGTGCAGTTGCCAATAACTTTTTTAAAAACAATATTACCTGGAATGCACTTTCTCAGATTGTACATTAATGTTACACTACGTATTCTTTGCTAACATGTCATCTACGGTTTGTCATCAAAATTTCAAAGACTCTTTTTTGAACAGCATATGGCCGAAAGTATGTTTTCAGAGTTTCACAATGCCGAACTGGAATAATATGAAATCATAATAACTTAAGTAAAGCTTGATTCGCTAATATGAGTTCGACATGGTGAATGGAGATCGCGGTACAGTGAGGATTGGGGAATTTACCCTTTTCCTCACTGTAGTGTGATCTCAGAGTTGGTGTATATATAATTTGCAGGGGGTATGGTGGTTGCTGGGGGGATTGCACCCCTGCTAAAATGGAAAAGGACATATGGACTTTTGAAACTGGAAATCTGGTATGTCGAATGTTGATCGGCGTGTTTCTGACATTCGACATTTAGGCTAGATGTTTTTGTTTTTCACATTGCATTTCGATCTTTTGCTTAAAAAATGTTTTGCCTTCGAAATTTTGATGGTAAACCATTATGTACATATTGTATGTGATCTTATGCGATCCATTCTTACATATGATTTTAACCATTGTACCTCTATTATGTAATATTTTATGTTACTTTGGACCTTATATATAGAACATGCTGTTGACAATGTTGTACAGCTTTATCAGAATGTCTTATATACCTATCATTCATGTGTTCAAATTGTCCTTGCCTATATGACTGGATCATTCCATGGACCATAACCTCCTTATCAATAGCATTCCTCATAGGGCACCTTCTGTCACCAGAAGGGAAAAACATTTCAGACCCAGGAGGAATTTATGGATGTCCATCCAAACATTAAGGTTTGTCATAAAGGAAACAGGTGGCTGCCAGAGGTCCACAGCTCCAGGCAGAACAATGGCCATCCAACAAAATAATTGAATTAAAGGAGAACTCCATGCAAATGTCAAGTATTTGTATCCAAACTGTGATTTCAGTTCTCTGTAATCCAGCACTAAACATGCCATGCATAAAAAAGCATTATTTAATAATCATTCCATTTATTTAATACCTGAACTTGTTTCTGTTTGCCTTTTTGTGAAATCTCAAATTTTCCTTCCTATGTTTTGTCTTGGTATCTGTTACATCACAAAGGCCAGGAGGGGCAGAGTAATTAGATTAGATTAGGTCATTAATTCTAACTACAGAGCCATTAAGAAAACAATGGCTCCTAAGCATTGCTATTAAAATATGCCTTATTTTATTTTTATTTTATTTTTCATTTGTTAAGTAAATAGACTGATCTGAGGACCTTTTTTAGCCATGACCTGGGTCAAAGAGGCAAGATATAAAGACAAAAGTACAATACACATAGTATAATAGATAAGGCACTGGCCTTTTAAAGCAGGGATTGTGGGTTTGAGTCCCATCTGGGGGGTGACATAATCTAGGTCTGTTGTTCAAGAGCCTGAGAGGTGTGTAAACCTCTGGTGTGTGTGAAACAAGTTTTTCATCAAAAGGGAATAAAAAAGGTGTTATTTAAATTCTGCTTAAATATTTTAAGTTATACGTATAGTGACCTGTGTGGTGATACTTTTTTGTGCTTTTCTTCTTTTTTCCATGTTTTAACCAAAACATGCATCTGTCTTTCAGCACGGGAGGACATGGTTAATAAACCATGTGGCTTTGAAAAGGATGGTCTGCTCCTGTCTCCTCTAGGCTTCTGAATACTGACTAAAACGTTATCCTTTCCATTGCAGCCTTTTAGGCAATGCCAAATTCACTGTCCTGCTGACATAGTAAATAAAATCCAAAGAAACCTGAAGGTGTTACTGCTCAATGCAAGGAGCCTAAACAAGAAGGTCCACACTCTATAAGCTGTCCTCACTTTGGAGAATACAGACATCTGTGCCATTACTGAGACATGGTGTGCCTTCCACACATTTGGACCAGCAGCTGCACAGACACGGACAAAAGGTGGACGAGTCTCAGTCTGTATTAGCAACAAGCATGACTCTAGGTTGGTTAACTAGGATGATGCCCTGGAGTTTATCTATGCGCAGATCACTACAGACAAAGTCCCTTACCGTAACCTAGCAAGCTATAGGTCACCATCCATGTCCAGATGGAGTTTATCTATGTGCAGATCACTACAGACAAAGTCCCTTACCGTAACCTAGCAAGCTATAGGTCACCATCCATGTCCAGATGGAGTTTATCTATGTGCAGATCACTACAGACAAAGTCCCTTACCATAACCTAGCAAGCTATAGGTCACCATCCATGTCCCGAGAATCACATTTCTCACACCTAGGTCTACTGGAGACACTCACCATTAAACCAAATACCGTATTCATAGGAGTCTTTAAATACCCCTCTGTAGACCGGGAAATGTTCACTGCCTCAAAATTGCAGGCACAATGATTGCTGGACTTTATCAGATAGTGGCCACCCCCACTAGAGGTTCAAATGTACTGGACCTGGTAATCACCAGTATGGGAGAGTGCTGCACCCCCCTCCCCCCATTGTCATGTCCTCAATGGTGAGGTCAGACCGAAAATACATCTCTTTTAAAATAAAAGTCAACTCTGTAATCCCAGCAAACCATGTAAGAGTTAGAAACTATGCCAAAGCAAACTACCTCCTTTTAAGTGATAGTTTTTCAAAGTTCAAAGCCTCTCCTAACCCTGGGTTCACACTAACCGATGTGGAATTGTTCACAGAGACCTTGTAGAATTTACCTACTAGAATTAAGCCCAAAACAGACTCTAAAAACAAACCACAATGGTGTAATCCTAACCTTAATAGAGTATATAACAAAAAGAATAAAGTTATGGCTAAAATCAGGAAGAACAATGCTCATAATGATAAGAGATTTCTAATTAAACTAAACAGGAAACTAAGAGGACTAATTAATTTCAGCAAGGCCAATTACAAGGTCAAGATAGCCTCACAGGGTAAAAAAACCCACAAATCCTTCTACAGCTATGTCTGAAACCTCAAAGGCAGCACACATCAGTGTACTGAACTGGTGGTCAATGGTGGTCACGAAGCACAGCAACATAGACAATTTGCTGGCTGACAAATTCAGCTCAGACTTCACCCCCCCAACTCCCTTCCACTAGCATAACCCCCCAACTCTTAGCAGGATACAGGTTCCGGCGGCTCTCGCTAAGGCGAAAAACACAACCGCAATGGGCCCCGAGAATATTCCAGGATGCCACCTAAATAGCTTGAAACATGACCTATCAGGACCATTTGAGTAATTTTTCAACTATAGCTTGAAAACAGGCTTTGTACCAAGAGAATGAAGGAGTGCAATGGTTATCCCACTTCACAAGGGTGGACCATCAACTGACCCTGGAAACTACAAATCCATTAGTCTGACTAGTTTAATATACAAAGCCATAGAAAAAATGATCATGGTAATGATCAACAAAGACGCAAGCAACCTTCAGTCACTGAACCCTACCCAGTTTGGATTTGTCAAGAGAAGGTCGTGCCTACCAAACCTGGTGGAATTCTTTGAGAAAGTTTCCAAGGCAATCAATGAGGGGAAAATGGTTCATACCACCTATCTGGACCTGACTAAGGTGTTTGATACATTACCCCACTCATTGAATTGGGCATAAACCCTTACATAACTCACTGGTTTGCCAGTTGCCTTACAGACAGGACCCATGAAGTCAGGATTGTTGAGACCACCTCCAGTAAGAGACCAGTCACCAATGAAGTCCCTCAGGATTCCATGCTGTAACTACTCCTAGTTGGCATCTAATTCTTAGAGGTAAAGGCTAATGTCGAAGGCCTTTGAGTGACCAGGTTCACAGATTACTTCAAATTGGGACCTATCATAGATTCCTCCATGTCACAAACATCTTACAAGAGGGTCTAACACAGACAAATAACTGATGCCAGAATCACGGATTAAAACTCAATGCCAAGAAATGCATTATAATGCCTTTTGAGAAAATGGCCACCCAGGTTAATTACTCCATCGATAAGACACCCCTAAGAGTCGATCCGGTAGCCAGGGATCTGGGAACCCATGTACACAGTAATCTGGCCTTTGACCAACATGTGGCAAAGGAAGTGAGAAAATCATTCTGTGTTGCCCAACTTACAAGTAAGGGAATGGAATCAAGGTCCAAAGAAGTCATAGTGTCACAAGGGTCCATCATCGAGTATAATAAACATTCACCTACCACAATAATATTAGTATTCTCTTCGCTACGTACTCACGCACTCACTCACTCACTCACTCACTCACTCACTCACTCACTCACTCACTCACTCACTCACTCACTCACTCACCCACTCACTCACTCACTCACTCACTCACTCACTCACTCACTCACTCACTGTCTACTCTTGTTAGTACAGCATCTGTCACAGTACTTTTCACATTGTCTTTCCTGCTCAGTCACTCTTAACTGCTCAGTAAATAACCACCCTCCTTCCTTTTGCATTACTGCAGTCTCTTCCCATCTGATCTAAAAACTCAACTCTTCCTTTACCAACTCATTTAAACAACCTTACTTCATCTTATTCATTTTTACTCCTGATCTTTAATATCTCCAAAACAAATCTAGTTTAGGTCAATATATATACATAGCATTTGTAATAAAAAATCACTGAACTGCATGTCTGAATTTCTCATTATGCACCACATATTGTTGCCCTTACTAAGGCATAGCTAAATCCTCATATAAAAGACTCAGAAATTCTTTGCCTGTGATACAGCATCATTAGAGCTGACAGGTTAAAGAAAAAAAGCTGCAGGGGTAGCTGTCCTCTGCTCTAACACATACGAAGTTCATCCTGTTACAAAAATTCTTCCCAAATTCAGTAACACAGAGCTACTTACCTCCTACATAAAATTAAATGACCACAGACTCCTTTGTCTAATTGTTTTGTAAATCCCACCAGAAACAATATATATCCACCCTTGAAGATAGCCTTTACTGGATCTCACATATTCCAATGAACAGTCATTCTAGGTGATGTCAACATCAGCTAGAGTACTTTCACTTCTAACTATCTTTCTACGAGCATCAACCTTCATGTCTTCAAACAGCTTATTACTTCTCCTACTTGCTATAACAAATCTTAGGACACCAGTCCCATTCTTGACTGTATTCTGTTCTCTGATCTTTGCAGCTACACTGCTTCAGGAACCTTTCCTGAATCCTTTAGTGATCACTATCCTATATCTACTATCAGAAGTATTACTCACCATGCCAAACAACAAGTATACAAAAATACTCGTAATCTCTCAAGGTTAGCCCCTGAATCACTTTTAGCTGCTCAGAACTTAGTTAACTGTACTATTCTAAAAGCCTTTCTATGAGATGAGGCAGTAGTAAGGTTCAGTTCAACTTATTTAGGTATCCCAAACAGACTTGCGCAACTACATAGGAAGAGAGTAAAGTCTAACTTTGCTCCTCGGATTACTAATTAGAGTAGAAGTCTTATGCAAAATAGAGACAAGGCATGGAAAACTGGCAGAAACTTAAAATTCCACAAAACCTACACCACTTTAGAGAACTTTGTAACCTTACTGAAAAACAAGTCAACCTTGATAAGAAGCAACACTATTCTGATGTACAAAATAACCAAAGATCTAGTCCCAAAACAAATTCTGGTCATCCATTAAACAAGTTTTACACACAATAAACTAACAATGTCCTTAACCCTTGTCCCAGTAACTCCTCCTTAGAAACAGCCACAGAGTTTAACTCACACTTAATTGCCAGCCTAGCTGCCCTCACTAATGAATCCTTTCCTGACTCCCCTGACTCTTGTCTACCCCATCCACTAATACCCTCACACTAAAACCAGTTGCAACCTCCTTCATAAAAAATTATTATCCAAACTTAAATCTTGCTCACTCTCTTCAGATAGCCTTTCTGCAGAATGTCTCAGAATTGCTGTTAACGCCATTGCATATCCAATCTCTGTCCTTATAAATAGGTCAGTACATGAATCCTATATTCCTACCATCTGGAAAAATACCATATTACCCCTCTTCACAAATATGACACTTCTACTTAAATACCTAATTTCAGACCCATTGCCATGTTATCCACCCTCTCAAAAATATTGAAAAAAATGTGCCCATAAACAACTACTCCAGCATCCCTTAAAGGACCAATTACTAACCGATACTCAACATGGGTTTAGACCTGCCCATAACAAGACAACAACTCTCCTTACTTTTACAAATTCCATAAATAAAGCCAGGGATCGTAGTAAACTCATATCTTCCTTATTCCTAGACATATCTAAAGCTTTTGACACTGTGTTTCATAACAAACTCTTACCACAGCTGTCCACAATGAGTATCTCTCAAATTAATAACTTAATAGTGGTTTAATAATTGCTTGTCGGAATGCTACCAGGCAGTCAAATGGAATTCTTCCCTTTCCCACCCATCATTACAGGTGTCCCACACGGCTCTACCTTGGTCCTCTTCTATTTCATATCTTTATTAACAACCTTCATAGTTCTATAAAACAAATATCCATTGTACAGTATGTAGACAATTCCACCCTAATCTTCCTCTCAGACGATCTAGAACATTTAGAAGAGGTTACACAGCATGTCTTTAACTCTGTTGCAAACTGTGTCTTTACCCACCAAACCCTTCTATATCCAAAGAAAGCCAAACTCCTTTTATTTTTCCTCAAATCACTTGCCTACGAGAAAAATAACTAAGATCGCATCACTAAAGCTCAAATATGGCCTCCACATACAGAGCAATATAAAAAACCTCACAAAAAATAGGAATGCTACATAGAACCAAAACATTCCTTACTGCATCCACCAGAGTCACTTTTGCAGCTACATGCCTACTCCCTTCTCTATTATATGGATGTTCATCGTGCATGCAGCTGCAGTCATAGCAGATGGGTTCTCCTGCCGTCAGGCGGGTCCTCGTTCGGCCGAATTCCAAAGTCTAGGTCCGGCGTCGGTTGTCGTCGCTTCTTCCCTGACGTCAGTGCGACAGGGGTATAAAGGAACCAGCCGATGCCATTTTCTTCAGTCTTTCTTGCCGCGCGGTGCCCGAAGCAGAAGCAGTTTGCAAGTGCCGGTCGGCCAGCTCCTGAAATTACGAAAATTTGGAAAACGAAGTCTTCTTGAAAGCTAAGTACCCCGTTGGGGAAACTTTTCTTGCCTCAGACCGATGTCAGACAAAGTTAATAATTGTATTTCATGTGGGAAGCAAATACCGCATAAGGATTTCCATTCCCTCTATATACCTTGTTTAGGCCCAGACCACGACGTCTCGGTCTGTCGCTTTTTTGCTGCATTCAGCAAACGCACCATTAAGCGTCGGGCGGAGTTCGCCCAGCATTATTTTGGAAAAACATTTAACTATATTATGTCGTCGATACTCCGACCCAGTTTTGTCTAAAAAATGCAAAGATAAGGACCGACACACGAGGTCCGCGGCCTCTACCGACACCATGCCAAAGCTGACTACACGTGGTCCGGTTCTCAGCGAGGTGCCTACGCAGCCCCCGACTACCGACGACACTTCATTGGCGGTGTCTCCTGTACCCGAGGTCCCAGGCTCCTCGGCCCACACCCCGACTACAGATACCGAAGCCACTCCTGGTGTTGAACCTCAAAATGTGGACAGGTCTACCTCCACTCAAGGTGTCTTCAGACCTTCCTCTTCTTTTTCCATTAAGGCTTTCACTAAGTCTAAAGCAGCCATGCATTCTAAGAGACAAGCTACACAGGGCCCATCTCCAGGCCCCATGCCTAAAAAACAGATGCTTAAAATGGCTGAGGATTTAATTACTCTTATCAGGGGTTCTCAACCCCCACCAGACAAAAGGCCCAGAGTGGAGGAAGAATCCCCCTCCTCTGATCAGGGCTCCAGTATTTCAGAGCACTCTGATGATCAGAAACATTCTTACTCCCCTTTTGAAGACTCTGATGCAGAGGAATCCATTCCATCTGTATCCCCCCCAGAGGATTATTCATTTGGGGAAACTTTGCATACCTTAAGGGAACACTTCCACTGGGAAGGCCAAGATTATTCAGATTCCAAGAAAAGGCTTAGGGAATTTCTCTTGCTACCTCAGCACAGGCCTCTGGCTATACCTCCTGTCTTGGACATCCTAGATGATGTTTACTCAGTGGCCTGCCTTAACCCGGATTCTCTGCCTCCAGCCCCAGTCAAGCCTGACAGGTACTACAGGGTTCCTGACTCACACCAATTTCTATACAAAAGCCATGCTGCTGACCCAGAAACCATCTCACAGGGCCCCAAGGGAATTAAGGCCTCCACTGCTAAAAATCCATTACCTTCCGAGAGAGATTCCAGATCCTTAGAAAGGTGGGGAAAAAAGGTATATACCTCGGCTACCTTAACCATGAGGGCCTTAAACTGTCAGTTCCATATGCTAAAATACCAACAGTTTTTGTTATCACAATTGAAAAGTAAAATGTCACAACCTGAACAACCAGACTTGAAGGAGTTGCAGGATTTGATGCATAGTGAAGAACAAGTGGGTAAGCATACCTTACAATGTGGTTTTGATGCTCTAGAGGCCTCATGTAGAGCTGCTGTTACAGGATCAGTCATATGTAGACATGCCCGGCTCAAGGAACAAACCTTGCCTGATCATGTCAAAGCTAAATTACTAGATGCCCCTCTACAAAAGGATGTATTATTTGGTGCTAATGCTGAGGAGGAATTAAGGAAAATGGAGGAAAAGGCTAAATCAATGCAAACTGTGAAAGATTTTCTACAGGTACAACCCCCACGTTTCAGTAGAAATTGGCCTTCCAAAAATTGGTCCTTTCCAGCCACGGACAGACCCCAAAGAGGTAGATACAGGTGCCCGAGGGGCAGAGGACAATCCCAAGGATAGTTTAGAGGCAGACAATGGCAAGCTCCTACACAAAGAGGTGGTGAGGATAACTCGCAATCATTCAGAAAGCAAGCCCAATGACTTTCCTCTTTGCATGCCAAGCAAGACTCAAATGGCAGCACTCTTAGGAGGAAAACTGGCATTATTTTCAAAAAATTGGCATATTGTCACAAAAGACAAATGGGTCCTGGACATTATAAACAGAGGCTACAGATTCCATTTTCACACCCTTCCAAAAATGAGAGGCATGCCAAACCTGCCACACAATCAAAGGGCAGAGGCACAAAGGCAAATTACAGATCTTATAGACACGAAAGCTATTCAAGAGGTACCTACGCACGAACAGGGTCAAGGTTTTTATTCCAGACTATTCCTGGTACCAAGGAAGGGAAAAGATTGGAGACCTATTCTGGACCTATCCATCCTAAACACATTTCTACTTGTACCAAAATTCAAGATGCTCACTCTACAGCAGCTTCTTCCCATGCTGGGCAAGGAGTCTTGGCTGGTAACATTGGACCTCAAGGAGGCATACCTGCATGTCCCAATCAGACAAAATTGCAGAAGATACCTCAGATTTCTTGCAGGTTCAACCCATTATCAATTCTCTGCATTGCCCTTTGGCTTATCTACTGTGCTCAGAGTATTCACGAAATGCCTGGCATCAGTAATTGCCTACTGCAGACTTCAAGGGATACAAATATACCCCTATTTGGACGACTGCCTGATCCAAGCGGACAGCAAGCACATTCTTCTGAAACATCTGGCTTATGTAATAATGTTGTTGAACTCTCTGGGATACACAGTCAGCAAAAAGAAATCAAGGCTAATACCCTCTAGAAAGATAATTTTCCTGGGTGCCAACTTGGACACAAACACCCAGATGGCCTACCTCACGCCAGAGAAGCAGGGGCAACTAACTCAATACTTCAGAACACTAGCAAATTGCACTAGGCTGACTGCAAGGAAAATCCTGCAGGCTCTGGGATTCATGGCATCTTGCATCTTACTAATCCCATGTGCAAAGCTGCATATGAGAAAACTTCAATGGTACCTGAAAAAGCTATGGTCTCAACACAGCCACAGTTTGGAAACAATAATACCACTTATTCCATGTCTACAAAAGGAATTTCTGTGGTGGGCTCAAGCATGCCAAACAAACACAGGTCTTCCATTCAGCAAGCCTCAAACAAATCAAGTCATCACAACAGAAGCCTCAGACTATGCCTGGGGGGTGCACATGGCAGATCGGTGCATTCAGGGCAAATGGTCCCAAAAAGAAAAGCACCTTCACATCAATGAAAAGGAAATGCTAGCAGTAATAAATGCTATTATAGCTTTCAAAGACCTTCTGCAACCAGGTCAACTATTGATAAGAACGGACAACACCACAGTTATGTGGTACATAAACAAACAGGGAGGAACACATTCATACCCCCTATGCAGACTGGCCATGTTACTTTGGAACATGGCCATGGACTTACAAATCGAACTACAAGCACAGTACTTGCCAGGCAAGGAAAACACGCTGGCAGACAACCTAAGCAGAAATATGACAGACCCACACAAATGGAAGTTGCATCCAAAAGTTTTTACAGAAATAATCCAAGCATGGGGAAGGCCAAACATAGATCTCTTTGCCTCCCACAAAAATCATCAATTGACAAAATTCTGCTCAAGGATTTTCCATCCAAAGGCCTGGAGAGTGGACGCTCTCTCTTTCAGTTGGACATCAATGACAGTTTATGCCTTCCCACCTCTTCCTCTGCTGCCCAAAGTTCTATTGAAAACCAGAGCAGACAGACCAAAGATGATTCTCATTGCTCCAGACTGGCCAAGACAACATTGGCACCCACTCCTGAGGAGCCTGACGCATTCCCCACCATGGACCCTGCCTCTAATGCCTCTTCTCCTGACTCAGCACAGCTTCAAAACTCTTCACAGCCAGCTAAAATCACTCAATCTAGCCGCATGGAAGATTCCTTAGCATCACAACAGACCCTACTCTCCAAGGAGGTGCAGGATGTCATTTTGGAGGCTAGAAGGCCATCAACTAGAAAAGCTTACTCCGCAAAATGGAAACTGTTTTGTGTCTGGAATGAGAAAAAGGGTCAGGATCCTGGAAAACTGAATTTACCTCAAATACTACAGTATCTAGCTGAGCTGCTAAGCAGTGGACTTTCATTCTCCTCCATCAAAATCCATGCCTCAGCCATTTCTGCAGAATACAACACTGATCCACCCTTATTCTCTCACCCTCTCTTAAGACAGTTCCTCAGAGGGGCTAAGAATCTAAAACCCCCAAGGAAACAACCAATACCTGCTTGGGATCTCAATTTCATTCTGGAAAAACTGACCTTGCCTCCCTTTGAGTCAGCTGCCTCATCAGATTTGCAATATTTATCCTGGAAAACAGCTTTCCTTCTGGCTATTACCTCAGCTCATAGAGTTTCAGAACTACAAGCTCTCATGGCTGTGCAGCCTTTTATCATCTTCCATCAGGACAGAGTTTCCTTACGAACCAACCCGTCCTTTATGCCTAAAGTGGTATCCAGGGTAGCTTTGAATCAGGCCATACACTTACCTATCTTTTATCCTAATCCTCAAAACAAAGGGGAGAGATTACTACATTCCTTGGACATCCACAGACAACTGCGTTATTATTTGGACAGAACAAAGCCTTTCAGAAAATCAGAACAGCTCTTTGTGTCCTATGCTGTAAGAGCTCAAGGAAAGCCAATTTCCAAACAGACAATCTCAAAATGGATAGCCCACTGCATACGCTTTTGCTATTCTTTTCATGGCAAAACTGTACCTACAGGCATCAGATCTCACTCCACAAGGGCCACAGCTACCTCTGCAGCTTTCCTCAGAGGAGTTCCTACCAAAGATATTTTGGAAGCAGCCACTTGGAGTTCTGTGCATACCTTCTGCAAGCACTACCACCTACCATTATACTCCAAAACTAGAGCAGGCTTTGCCACTGCAGTCTTGCAGGGCATCCTGGCTCCTCCTAGTTCCACCTAGTGCCTACCACCCCTTTCTTAGCTTTGGGATTCTACCCATCTGTTATGACTGCAGCTGTATGCACGATGAACATAGTACAGTTTTGTACCTACCATTAATGTAGATGTTCGAGTGCTAATACAGCTGCAGTCCAGGTTTCCCTCCCTCCTTCCCCTCTTGGGACAGGCCTATTGGATAACACCTCCTCATACAACTTGATTGGGGTATTCATTTATGGTGTATTTGCTTGCAACTACTGTATTTTGATTATATTGCATTACTTTATTACACAAATTTATGTATTGCCTTCCTTTTGGGGGCACCTGACATCTGGGGCAAGAAAAACTGAAGAAAATGCCGTCGGCTGGTTCCTTTATACCCCTGTCGCACTGACGTCAGGGAAGAAGCGACGACAACCGACGCCGGACCTAGACTTTGGAATTCGGCCGACCGAGGACCCGCCTGACGGCAGGAGAACCCATCTGTTATGACTGCAGCTGTATTAGCACTCGAACATCTACATTTATGGTAGGTACAAAACTGTACTTTCTCCCATCTTGACTAACCTCCAGGCCACCCTAAAATCAAAAACAGAATAGTGTTACAACAAAGTAGCTAGATTTGCAGTTCATACAAGTCATAGAACACATCACTATTTTGCACTAAAAACTCCAAATCACCTAGAATTATCCCACTGACTAAATTATACACAACTTCTCACTTCCTGCCCAGCTATAAGTACAGTTTTCCACCACTAACCTCTCAAATCATCACATTTGTTCTACTTGACATCTGTAAATCTTACAAAAACTGTGGTTAAAGTCTGTTCTAAAACTGTGTAGCAAAGGTCTGGAATATGATCCCTGCACCAATCAGGCCAATACATTACATTATTTTATTTAAGCTGAAACTAAAATAATTCCTGTCTAACAGCATGCTAGCTTTGCACCTGCAGCTCTCCTTTTTAAAATGTCAGCTCCTTCTCCTCTAATACTGATTTATATCCTGTCCCTCCTTTTGTTTGATTTTATTTCTAGTACTTAATTTTGCTTCTACTCATTGCTTCTCCCGTATCCCATGTCTACTCCACTTATTAACTCTAACAAATGCTTTTCTCACTTTCCCCTCTTTTTCTGTCTTCCTTCTTATCCGCTGTTCGTACCTTTAAAAATCAGATGTTTGCTTTATGAGTAATAAACTCTTGTACTTCTAACACGTAAACACCTTTCAAAAGTATTTATCTTGTTTTAATGATCATATCTGTCTATTATTATATATGTTATATGTGTATTAATATTTTTATTAATCTATGTGTTTTCAGTGTATTGTAATATGATGTTAATTTTCACCTGTGTATATGTATTTACACTGTATTGTAATATGATGTTAATTTCCACCTGTGCATATGTATTTACAGTGTATTGTAATATGATGTTAATTTTCACCTGTGTATATGTATTTACAGTGTATTGTAATATGATGTTAATTTTCACCTGTGTATAGGTATTTGCAGTGTATTATAATGTTGTTGTGTCTTTCGGCTTTTCCCGGTTAGGGGTCGCCACAGCGGAACTCCAGTCCGCTAATGATTGGCAGTAGATTTTTACGTGCCGAGTTGCCAGCTCTGATGCACAACCTTCAACGAAGGCACTCCCATTCACGCATGTCTCCACACAGAAGATGCTCTAGCGGAGAATCGAACAGGACAACGTCTTACTGTGAGGCGACAACACTACCGCAGCACCACCACCGCAGTATATTTACAGTGTATTATAATATGATGTTAATTTTCAACTGTGTATATGTATTTTCTGTTCTTTTACTTCTGGAGCTTTTCTCCTCAGACCTCTGCCAAAAACAAATAAAATTATTGTAGAGCATGGTGTGTGATGTGACTTTAAGAAGCACAGTAAGTGATGAATGTGCATGTATAAATACCAGGCACGTGTTATAACTAGTGCCATTTTGAAAGTGCAGCCAGAGAATAAGCATGTGAGAATGCATATAGCTAATCTGCATATAAGCTACCCAAGTTAAAGTTAATAAGCTTGAGTTGTAATGTGTTTGTACATAATAAAGCTGCTTGAACAGAACCCACAAAGACTCATCTACTACATCCTGACTAGACAAGCGACAGTTATCCAGTTGGACTTTCCTGGTAAACAAATATCGATAAATAAACAAACAATGTCCCATTTGGCATGTACCTGACCAGACATTTGCAACAGATGGAATGCTTTAAAGGAGAATCCAGGATATAAACACATTTCCCTACACAGATTGCCTTAAAGGCCTATCTCTAATCTTAGTCTCCTACAAGTTACTGAGAGACAATCTGTGCCTGGCATTAAGGGCATCCCTGGCTCCATCTCCAACTGACCTTTTGGGCCTATATGACTTCATCTAATGCTGAAAACAGCAAATGATGAATGATCGACCCCATTTCACTGAAAGCTGAAAATAGTGACAGCTCAGAACAGCGATTTCGTTCCGAGGGAAAGAAATCTCTGTTCCAACAAAAAAAAAAAAAGTAAACAGTTAAAACACATACACAGCTACCTTAACCCTACTTCTAACCCAAAATAAAAAAGTAAACAATTGAAAACATATATCCACCTAACTTAACCCTACTTCTAACCCCCCAAAAAAGTAAACATATATACACTTAACTAAACCCTACTTCTAACCCTAAAGTGTACGCTAAATACATTACTAGATATGCACTTACCTTAACCTGCACCCTAATCCTAAGGTCAGTAACTATTGCACATTTACATTTGGGAGCCATACCGGATAAGGGAATCTGTGAGACCGCACTCCGAGACTGCACTACAGTGCAAAACACAGCAAACTAACGAAGCGGCCAAGCGACTTCTTTTCTAGAGAAAGAATTCGCTGAAAAGCCGCTTCACTATTTTGCCGGTTCGCTATTTACAGTTCGGTGAAAACGCATTCGATAGAATGCATTTTCAATAACATAATAGGGACCCAACCTTTTGCACATCTGCAAAATGAACAGCATCAGAACCATTTCATCCAAGGATTTAAATTTTGCTTGTGCCATGAATAGGTCAAGGTGGTGAGACAGATGTGTCTCAGAGGATCTCCATGCTCTGGAATGGGCTCCTCATTCATGTGAAATAGAGTCCATTCCTTACCCTTTAAAAGCATTTCCTTGACCAATGGATGGGAAATCAGATATTCATCCTGAGTCTGGTCCCATGTCTGTGATAGACAGAGGCAGACATTAACTGTGCCTAAACTAATGTAACCCTTCCCCATGTAACCTTTAACATCAACGACACTAATTCTAACTACAGTGTTAAAAAAACTTTGAATGCAACACAAACCAGCTCAGGCCATGCAACACCTATTTATTACAGAGGTCTGAGTTTTCACACTTGAATATTAAATGACAGTTGTTATTAGTTTGAAAATAGCAACAAACAGCTACTTTTTCAAGCCTGCCATTCAAATGTTCCTTAAAATGTTGTACCAGAGATGGTCACTAATAAAAATCAAAGTAAACAAAGCAATGGAAAATATGGGTTGATGTTGACAGACAAAGGCAGGCAGTCAGAATACATTTGTAAACTGATGGAGAGAGAGAGAGAGAGAACTGCAGTGGATGATTCTGTCATCATAGGGCTTTCTCTCTGTCACCATAAAATGACATCAGGGAGGCAAAAGCATTGACTATAAAACAAAATCACTCAACATGGTAGCCCCCCTACATGCCATTTTGGGAAAGAACAAATTAGAAAACAGCAATAACCACTTACACTGATAAAGAGATGTTAGTAATGCAGAAAAGTTCAAGATATGCTGAAAACATGCTTTTTTCAGTTTTTAGATGTGGTTGTCTTTTTAAAAAATATGTTCAGCACTGCTAGTTATTTTAGTTGGCTAATGCACTGACCATAACAGTCATTTTCCTGCTTAGTTTGCATTTTGTAAGTAAAAAAATGTTAAATGACAGACACTGTGAATATTTCCTATATACTCACAGTGCCAACCACTTGTGCATGCAGAGAATGTGCTAGTGTCACTATTTTAGTTTAATTAATTCATTTGTTTAGTCTTATATTTACTTAAAACTAATTAAATTAATAAACAAACAAACAAATAAATAATTATCTCCTGCAATCATCTGCTCAACACTGCAACTTTGTGCTTGCCAGCTTCCCATGATTCATTGGAAAGTAATGAGCAGAAAGCTGGGAATTTTACACAGTACAGGGGAGAGCTGTGGCTGCATTAATTGTTGTAGTTGATTATGACAAAGTGAGGTAAGTATTTTTATTTTATCCTTGCAGGCAATCAGATGTAATAATATTGACATTTGCAGCCCAGGGGGTTATGTAGGTAGGCTGGATGTGGATTAAAGCAGCTTGCTTATACTATAATTTATTTAAAAAAAAAAATTGAAACTTTGATTTTGCGGACTGCTCCTGACTTTGCCTCATGTTTTAATCTGTGTCTGATAACGTTTTTATTTTCTGGAAAATAAGTGTGGATTGCAGCCACAAAATGGGAATGGGGTAGTGGGGAAAAGCTGGCTGTGGTGAAAGCAGCTTACCTCTTGTGCTTTCATCTGGCTTCACATGACTAGTGTACATTTATATGAAATAAGCTGGTATATTTATTCTCTCGTGACTATGTGAAACAAAGTTAAAACTGTCCCTGATATCACAGAATGCCCCTGACTTTGCCTTATTTTTTTATCTGTACCTCATAAAAGTTTTGTTTTATAGCAAATCATTGAAGATTAAAGTCACTAAATGGGAGGAGTAGATGTGGATGTTAACAGCTAACTGTCTTGTTTGCTTAAAATCTGGCTTTACAAGAATAATGTGCATTTGAGTATGAAATACACTGAATTATCTCTTCTTTGCTGAGTCTTTATTTGAGGCAAAGTTCAACACAGTCCCTGATATCACAGAATATCGCTGTCTTTGCTTTATATTTTTTGTCATGCTTCATAAAAATTGTGATTTTATACCAAATCATTGAGGATTACAGTTCGTAAATGGGGGGGGGGGGGGTCTGGCTGTGGATGAAAATAACTTACCATGTTGTTGTTGTTTCCTTACTTTAAATGTGAGTTTACAGTTAGTGCAAACAAATAAAGCTCTGAGGTGTTAATGAGCGGTTTCCTGTACCCATGGTACAGTGTTTGATTCCTTATGTCTTTATTTTATTGCTGTGTGACTCTGAGCAAGTCACTTAACCAATATGTTTAGTGGGCTTATAAAAAATAAATAAAATAAATATTTATTTTCTGCTAATTTTTATGTAAAGTTGAAACTGTCTTTGATTTCACAGAGTATCCCTGACTTTTCCTCGTATTTTTTGGTCCATGCGTCATAAAATCTATAGTTTTCAACAAATCACTGAGGGTTGCATTCACTAAATGATGACAGATATTTGACTTTGCAGACTTCAAAGCTTTTAGAAAATGTATGCCAATGCCCCCTGTAAAAAGAAGGTTTAAGGAAGGGGTGATCTTTGAGATTCACTCATCTCATGTGTTTTTGGTCTTTTTTTTCGGCATGTAGGTGCTCGGCATTTTGAATACCAATAGTTCAATAGGGAGCCCCCCCCCCCAAAAAAAAACACTTCCCTCATGGCTTTGGGACTGGTAGCAAGGTCAAATCTGGTCAGAAGTGGACAATCCAGTAGCAATGTATAGAAAGGAAATGCACCACAAAGCATCCTAGGCAAACAGAGTAGCAGATCCTGCTATGCAATACAATTTAAAGGTTGCACTTAAAGTCAAGGGCACTCAAAAAAATGTAAATTAACCCTGATGGTAGCAGAGTGCCAGAAAATGTTCTTCTCTTACTAGAGAAAAAGAAAAAGTTCTCCCAAATGAACCAAACTGGCACAATAAAAATAATTACTTTTTTAGCAGTAAATAAGCACATAGCTGGAACTGGTTTAAATGAAGATAAAAAAAACTTCCCTGATATCTTTGGGACTGGTAAGAGTCAACTCTAGTTAGAAATGCTTAATGCAGTAATAATGTGTAGCAAGGAAATGCAATGAAAAGCACCTTAGTCAAACAGAGTGACAGGTCCTACTATACAACACAGTTTAAAAGCTACACTTAAAAGTCATAGACAATCAAAACAAATACAAGTGTAAATCAAGTCTGGAACAAACAGAACACTCAGAGCAACTGAAAATAACATTTCTACTCTCATTACTGAAAAAATATCCCAAACAGAAAAATGCACAACAAACAATATTAACAGATTAATAGTAAATGCACTTTAAAAGCAAACAGATGGAAATGGATTATATAAATAACACACTCTTCTGATGTCTTTGTAACTGGTAAAAGTCAAACTCAGATAGAACTGCTTAATCTATTGCAGTGTGTTGCAAGGAAATGCTGCATAAGGCAGTCCATTTAAGCAGAAGGAAGTCCTTCTATGCAACACAATTTAAAAGTTACACTTAGAAGTCATGGACAATCAGAAAAACAATGGTAAATTAAGTCTTGAGCAAAGAAAATACATAGAACGGAAACAAATTGTTCTCACTAGAAAAAGCCAGACTGTGTCCCAAACAAATACAACTCTGTCACAATAAGCAGTGTTAAAAGATGATCAGTAAATGCACTTTAAAAGCATACAGCTGTAATTGGATTAAACAGAAAACACTTTCCCAATGTTTTCAGAAGTATTAGTAAGGTCAAATTCAATTAAATCTGGTCAGATCAATAGCAGTGTTTAGACGCCAATGAAGCACAATGTAGCCCACTCAAATAGAGCAGATAACATAATTCCTAACCCAACATTAGCTGCATCTGTGTCTATAACAAAGGCTTTATCAGAATGGCTCTGAACACAAAATAGTTTTCAGCTGTTTGCCTTATCTGCTGCTGCAGTCCATCTTGTCCATTCTGTCTGGCTATGAACTTTCTGTAGTCGCCTCCTAGATCTAATCATCCTTTCACTTTTTATTCAGTAGTTTGTATAGACTTGTTTTTAATGGCTTCTGCCTTGTCTGGGGTTTATCTACTTCTCCCCCAATCATATATCATAAGTACCTGGCTTATATCATACAAAGCTTGCTTCTGGCAGCATAAACAATAAGTTATTTTTGTAATAAAGAGTAGATAGAGCTCAGCTTATTGTTTGGTTAAATGTAACTCCCAGTCTTGTGAATGAATTACTCTGTCATTAAGCAGTGTGGCTGAGTACCTATCAGGAAGTTTCAGAATTTTATCCACAAGCCTTTAAAAAGTGGCAGGAGCTTTGTGAGGTACAACTGGTAGAAAACTATAATGAAAAAGATTAGATGTGGAGAACATTGTCTTCATGTTAGCTTCAGGGGTGGGGGGATCTGACAGTGTCCTTTGGTCAGATCTAGGGGGCTGTCAAAACTCTTGCCTTACCTAGTCTCGCTATGAGTTTTTCCACACTGGGCATTGGATAAGTGTCAAATCCAGGTATCTCATTCATAGGTTCATAGGTTCATAGGTTTATACTAGGCTATCTGCCCCAAGGCATTTATAAGCCTAGCCCAAATTTTTGTGGCTTACGCCACCCCTTATATGAAAAAATACTGTGCCCATTAGTTTGTTGTGCCTCTGTCCAGCAGTGACACAGAGATGATTCCCGGGGTAAACCTACGATCTCCCATCCACAGGTCTAGATTTCTCTTGAACAGAGTCAGCGAGGTGCTCTGCCTCACATGGACCGGGATTTTATTCCACAGCATAGGGAGTCTCTGAGTGATAAATCTATCCCTCCAGCACGTCCTATTTATATCCGTGCTAAGGTTTAAGTTGCTTGCTCTAGTGGTTTTGGTGGATTTGGATTTTTTGAGGTGGAGCATGTCCATTAATTCCGGGTTGGACATGGCCTTGTATGTCAGGCACATGTCACCTCTGAGCAGACGGTATGCGACTGAATAGAGCTGGAGTTTCTTCAATCTGGCAGCATATGACAGATTTTGGAGTCCCTTTATCCTTTTGGTGAGGAACTTTTGGGGTCTCTCCAATTGCTGCAGATGTCTGGTGAGATACATCCCGAATGGGGCATTGTACTCGATCATTGGTCTGATAAGTGAAGAGTACAGGGGAACAATGACCTCACTAGATCTGGATGTGAATCCCTTCATGATCAGGTGGGCAATGTAGAAGGTCTTTCTAACCACTTTAGCAATGTGAGTGTCAAAGAAAGGCCACTGTCAACCTGGGTCCCCAGGTCCCTGATAACCTCTTCTGTGCTTAGTGGATTGCCACCTATATGGTAGCTTGGGTTTACCTTGTTTTTCCCGAAGGGTATGACTATACATTTTTTGGCGTTTAACTTCAGGCCATGGCTCTGGCACCAGCTATCTGTTTCCGTGAGTCCCTTCTGAAGGATATCCGTGTCCGATGCACTTTCCACTATGGCGCCCAGTTTGCAGTCGTCTGCAAACTTTGTCAGCCAAAGTCCTCCCATGCTGGCCTGTACTTCTGAGAAGTAGATGCCAAACAATAGGGGCCCAAGGACCGAGCCCTGTGGGACACCACTTGTGACCGGCTTGGAGTCTGACACAGCGCCAGCAACTCTAACCCTGTGGGTTCTGTCCTTAAGCCAGTTTGCAACCCATCTTGTGACATATGGGTTTACATTTAAGCTGGTAAGTTTTTCTACAATACCCGAGTGGGGTATTGTGTTGAAAGCCTTTGCAAGGTCAAGGTAGGCTGTATGGACTGCCTTTCCTCATCAATGGCCTTGGTGACTGTTCGAAGAAGTCGACCAAGTTCAAAAGGCATGATCTTCCCTTGACAAAGCCAAACTGGGTCGTGTCCAATGTCTGCAAGTCCCCTATATCTTTGTTTATGAGCTCCATTATGATCCTCTCCATAGCTTTGCAGACTAGACTTGTTAAGCTTATGGGGCGGTAATTACCAGGGTCCGTGAGGCGCTGCCTTTGTGGAGTGGGACCACAGTTGCCGTCGCCACTCCTTGGGCACGTATCCTGTGGTAAGGCTGAGATTAAACAGCTGCCTTATGTGCGGGTTAATTCCTCATTTAGCTCATGTAGCACACAGCCGGGGACACCATCCGGTCCCATTGATGCTGTGTTTTTAGCTTTAGAGAGAGCAGCTTTCACCTGCGCATTTGAGATGTCCGGGAGGCTACACTCGGCTGGGATAGTTATCTCTCCTTTAGGGGAGAGGGGTGAAGTTTGCACTGAACCTGTCTGCCAGTATGTTGGCAATGTCTGTGGGTTCAGTGATTTTTGTATCATTTTGGACTAATTCTGAGCATATCTGGGAGTTTCCACCCAGGTTCCTAACATAGCTGAAAAAGGCCTTATGATTGTCCTTTGAATCCATGGCAATTTTTCTCTCAAAATTGGCCTTAGTTGATTTTATGAGTGCTCGTATTTTTTACTAATAATGATCAGGGGTGACTTCCCTTTTATGGATTTTGTTCTATCATGTAATAGCTTTCTCCTCTTATTGTAAAGTTTGTTAATGGCTGGGGTCCACCAGACTGGACGTTTGCCCTTTGTGGAAAGAGTCTTGGTTTTATTTGGGATTGCCTGATCCATGCAGTCCTGGAGGTGTTCATAGAAGGCATTTGTAAGGGCTTCGCAGCTTGGGTTGTGGTTTCCTCTGGCTCAGGGGCCTTGAAGGATACTACACCAGTCTTGAGTAGTGTGAAGTTTGCTTTAGAGAAGTTCTTCACTATGGTCTTTTGTTTGGGGTGGGGGCGGGATGTGGATTTCCAGTGAGATTAGTTTATGATCAGATCTCACCAATGAGGGATATACTTCGGTGTGGAGCATTTTGTCCCCATGTTTGTGACAATGAGATCTAGTATATTTTCTCCTCTCGTGGGAACAGTGACTAGCTGTTCCATGGCATTTGAATTTATGAACTCCAGGAACCGTTGGGCTAGAAAGTTAGGGCTTGAGTAATGTTCCCAGTCTATATTCGGGTAGTTGAAGTCACCCAATATGATGGTGTTTGGAGATACATTTATACCCTCCAGTGTCTTCAGGAAGGCTGTGTGGGGTTCCTGAGTTTGAGAGGGTGGCCTGTAGCATGCTACAATTTGTAGAGCAGTTTTGCCTATGGTTAGTTGCACCTGGATGGTTTCCGAAGCTTTGTGCGTTGCCACCAACCTGGAGGTGTGGGTATCCTTCATGAATATGGATACACCCCCTCCTTTTGTGGTGTGGTCCGGGTTTTGGGGCCGGAACGCATGATATGAGGTAAAACCTAATAGTGCCGGGGTGCTCTCAGGAGCCTTGAACCAGGTTTCAGTTACAGCACAGACATCGACGTTCTCCATACTGAGAAGGGCCTCGAGTGCGTGCATTTTGAGATTTAGACTTCTGGCATTGAGCAGCATTACCCTCAGTTTCTTCCCATTTTTGTTTTCTAGGGTGGTAGGTTTAGAATTTGAGCCTTGTCTAAAAAAGGCACTATGGGGGTGGCAAGAGCCTTAGCCAATATCCGGAATCCCAGGCGTGACAGGTGCAAGCCGTCCCTTGCGAAGCAGCGTGGCTTGTCAAGCATGTCATCCCAGGCAGACAGACACTGGATCCCCTTTGAATGACACCAGACATTAAGCCAATTGTTAAAGCTGATCATCTTGTCTCTATATTGTGGCATCATTCTTGGTGAAGGAAGGATACTGCTCAGGGTTAGGGTCATACCTGCCTGGGCTACATAATCAGAGAGCTCCTCTATGTCTCTTTTCATGTAGTCCAGGGAGGTACGTCTCAGGTCGTTCACACCAGCATGGACAATGACTGTGTCATATTTGTACTTGCCGTGGAGTGACCTGAGTGCTTGTGTTATGTGGCGGATTCTAGCGCCCGATAGGCAGCTTACTGTGACCCTCTCCTTGTTCAGCCTGGTGAGTGGGACGTCAGTGTGTCTGACTATGGAGTCACCTATGACAAGTATGTTTGGTGTTGTATTTGGCCTTAAGGGCTGTGACTGCTTTGCACACTGCTTTTGTGGTTTATGTGTTGCTTGTGGGGTGTCTTGAGGTAGCAGTTGTT
The DNA here is from genome assembly GCF_019279795.1 of Protopterus annectens. Lineage (NCBI taxonomy): Eukaryota > Metazoa > Chordata > Ceratodontiformes > Protopteridae > Protopterus > Protopterus annectens. Next base: position 779,053,809 of record NC_056750.1, on the reverse strand, counting down.
TGGGTGTCTGCTTTGGAGGCCTCTGCTGTTTAGGTAAATTTTACTCAGAGCCTCAGTATGTCTTTGTGTGTTTATGTGTTTGATTCAGTGGAGTGGTAGCATTATGTGAGGCTGGTTTTGTGGTGTGTGTAGTTGCCTTCTCCTCCTGTCTGGTCTTGCCAGTCCTGAGTTGAGAGAGCTCAGCCTCCAGTTTGGCTAAATAGCTGCATCTCTAACAAGTATTTGTGTTATGTGGTAGGAGGAGAGGGTTGTCTGTGTACATGAGGCAGTTATAACATTGCCTCAAGATTCCCAGATTCACCAGCTGGACCAGAGAGGAGATTGACAACTGACCTTTGGACATGCTAGAATAATATTGGGAAATCCTTAATTGAAAACAAGGGCCAGTGGGGAGTGAGGGTGTAGTGCTTTTAATTTTTAGTGCTGACTTATATAATTGCTTTAGTGAGCAAGTGCCAGGTAACTTGAGTGCAATGTGTTACAAGTAACTAAATGCAAAAACGACAAACAGTAACTTTCTTTCAAGTGAAACAAGGAAATAAGTACAGTAAGCAATGCAGATATCACTAGTGATCCACAGAAGCGCTGAGAAGTTGCGTATTAGGTGGAATTAGCTTCCAGGGAAATAACAAGCAAACAAACAACAAGCATATAAACAAAGCTAGATTCAGCAGGCCTGGATCTAGTCTATGCTAGAGCAAACAAGGTGAACCAATTTCAGTAAGATACAGTTCAAATATTCAGGCACTATAAACCTTTAACCAGAAATTCCCAGCTCAGAAGGGCAGAGTCCAGCCTCTTCTCCCACAAGAGTGCAGACCACGAACCTTCTTAATGTAAAACAACTGGCCTGAAGCCCAAGTGCCTAAACCAGAACTAATACACTTGGACACTGGGCTCTTAATCAGCAGTTCCCAACTTAGAAGGATGAAAGCTACCTGTCCTGCCACCACAGTGCTTGCCACAAACCTTCCTAATGTAAAACAACTGGTCTGAAGCCCAAGTGCTTAATCCAAAAGACTTGAATGATAGCTACACTTTAATCAAGTTACAACCAAGCAGTAATAAATACCATTGAATACTTTAGAGAATGTCTGGATTAGTGCTCAAGTTACACAAACAAAGCTAGATCCAGCAGGCCTGAATCCAGTCTATGCCACAGCAAACAAGGCACACCAACTTCAGTAAGAAACAGTTCAGATATGCATGCACTATAAGCCTTTAACCAGAAATTCCCAGCTCAGAAGGGCAGAGTCCAGCCTCTCCTCCCACAAGAGTGCAGACCACGAACCCTCTTAATGTAAAATAACTGGCTTGAAAGCCCAAGTGCTTAAACCAGAATTAATACACTTTTAGAATAACAGACACTGAGCCCTCAATCAGCAGTTCTCAACCTAGAAGGATGTAAGCTACCTGTTCTGCCACAACAGTGCAGACCACAAACCCTCCCAGTGCAAAACAACTAACTGGTCCGAATCCCAAGTGTTTAAACCAAAAGGCATAGAATGAGTTACACCAAGCAGTAATAAATACAATTGAGTATTTTAAGATGATGCAAAAGTAAAAAGAAGTAGGTAAAAACACAAGTACAGTAAAAGCAGATGAAATTTTATTTATTTATTTATTTTCTGAACAAGTGCTGAGATCAAAGAAACAGATTTGAGTGCTGAAACTAGAAAACTGGCTAGTTATAAGGAAAAAAAACAAGCTAGAAGGCTTCCCTCAAACACAGAAGGGCTTGGGGGCTTAGAAGCCTACAAATAGTCTGTACCACTTAACAAGAAAGGCAGGAAATAAGCTTAATTTTTTTTATTTTTTTTTTTTATTTCCCAGATGCTCTCTGTGTACACAGTAGGAGTGCCTGAAATCAGAATATGATCTCACTGCACTCAGTTGAGTGAGCAAATGAGATGGGCCCAGAGGCAGGCTGAGGGGCGGGCAGTTTCAATGCCACTAAGATTAACACCAAAACAAAAACAGGGCGGGTGGGTGGGTGGGAATAACTGAAGAGCAGAATAACTTCAGTTAAAAATTCCTTCAACACTCCTTCATACACAGTTTAAATCAATTAAATACTGTATTTTAAAAAAAAAAAAGTGCAGATAAAAGGTACTTAAATTCACTTATACGTCCAGTTGAATATAACCAAGTTCTTAGCTCTGTACATCAGTCTCTGTACATCATTACAAAATCTTATGGAACCTTCTGGAATAGAGACTAATGCATGTAGAATTGTTCCATTAACTCTGAGATTCCTTAATGTCTCCCCTGTTCTTACTTTTTCACTTATTGCTTTTTTGTGGGACTTGGGTACCCTATACAGTCTTACTTTTACCATCTCCAAAGGTGGGGCTCTGTTACCCTGTAAACGTTTATGGTTACCTTCTCCCAAGATACAGTCTCAGTACAATATTGCATGAATTTTAATCTACCAAGTAGTTCAGAAAAATAAACTTTATGTCTCAGTGAAAACTCCTCCTTTTTCTGGTTTTTGGTCAAAAGTTTGTCTGTTTGAGCAGCAGGGATAACATTTCCTGGTACCATGCTAGTTCTGTCTTCTTCAGCTTCTCTGTACAGTTTTAACATATTTATAAGATGGATTTGTGCTAATTTTCTCCAGTTTGTCTTATTTTTTAAATCACTTTATTTGTTTTATGTACCATGTCAAAGGGTCCTTGCTATTATGCTAGTAATTTATTTTCAGCAGATGGGGGCTAACATTAACACATTGTCTCCTGTATTAAACTCACTGAGTTTGATATTCTTATTACATAATCTACACTGTCTCTCCTGTGCCCTTTGCAAATATTCATTGACTGCTGAAATAGCAATTTTCACCTGTCTTGCAAGTTTGCTAAGTTTGCTTTGTGAAGAGAGAGAAGTTAAAATGAGGGAAAATATTAGTGTTTATATTTTAAATACATTTTCATTTCAAGATGGATCCCTGATTATTTTAGTCTGCTTCTAATGATTTATTTCCTGCCAACATATGAAGTGTAAAAAGTTCTGATTTTCCTGAATTCAGAACGTGTGCCTAATATTGAAAGGTACAGATAGAGAATCAGGAGATCTTAGTTAGCCAACTTAATGCTGTAATGATTGTTTCCTTTGGTCAATGCCTATATTTTAGTTGTCAGAATAATGTTGTATTGGATCCAAATGGTATAAATGATTCAAAATACTATTGCTTGAGGACACAATACCTAGATTTCCTAGTCTCCCACTTACATGTGTTCTCTGCAATAATTGAGATTATTATTCACTGTTAAACTGTGTTGTGTGAAAATTATTTTTTACTTTTGTATGAAATTAGGTCTTAATCAAAAGAAAAAAGTAAAAAGTAACAGACAACATTTGTTACTAGTATGAGATTGGATTTAGTAGTTTATCTATCCTTTTAGTATAAGTGTGGAGTTTTATCATGGGTGCCAGTGCAGGTGTTTTAAAAGAGCTAGAATATCAGACTCCAGTCTGACATATGAATTAGTATGACAGGGACAGCATGACTGAGACAGCTGTTATTGCTTGATAGCATGGTCTGAGCTCACTAAAAATGACAGTGCTTTACAATTTCTAGAAAAGGGGACTTTTCATAAGAAAAGTTTAGAAAATCTCAAAAATAAACTAAAACAGAAAGGTAATAAAGTACCAGTCTCTTGTTGGTCAACTTTTAATGATGAAGTAAACAAATTATAACAGTGAAGCATTGTTGAACAAAACTGGTAACCACTCATAGTGGTTACCAAATTTTAATGACTAGCAAGAAAAAGCCAATAATAAGAAAAAGGAATCTGTAATTTCAAGCTTAAATATAACTCAGCTGGATTAAAGTCACAGCTGCAGGCAACTAATAGAACAGTAAATTCATTACAAAAATATGCAGATGAAACAAATGTGTCCTTTAAGACAATTAGAAAAGTCAGCAGTTAGGCAGCCATAGTCTTGAGATGACAACTGGCCTCCGATTCCTTCTGGACATTTTCCAACTTATGATCAACCTGCTTCTTATGAAGCTGATAGTTCTCCCTCTCTGAGAAGGCAGGTGGAGGTAAATCTTGCCAAAACACCTAATACTTCCCTAGACGCAGCGCAGGTTACTTCGAGTACTTCTACCCATCCCCATGAGTCAGTTTAGAATACCAGAGTTAGAGAACAAAAACAACCACCATGCATCCAGACACCATCAGATCAAACGTTTATGTGGAAAGCTAATAAAGGGGAAACAGTTATATCACAAACATGGAAACACACAGCTAACACAAAGCAGGTAGGAAAACTAAAATGATTTGCTAATATAAGTACAGTGCTCCAGTGAAAACTAATGGAAGATCAAACAGTTGTTCACACAGTTTCCAATAGTTATTGCTGGAAAAGAATGTCAGTGGACCCCACCGCTTAAACAAAACACAGAGGAAGAAACAAACTCTGATTCTTCATTGATACTGCTTTATTAAATACATAAATGCACCCCTTGAGGGGAGTAACTAATCCTGTAGCTATTTGGGATAGGGAAGACAAACCTACCATAAGGGTAGTACACCCATTGACTGCAGTGAATTTTCATACTATTGTAGATTCTCTCCTTCCAATTCAAACACACTCCTCTATACATAGCAAAATACTGGAAGGACATGTACTATTACAAAACCAACTATTGAAGACTTGAGAGCAGTTTTAAAAGCTTCAACACCCCCCCCCAACATTTTTCAGAAAAATATAGGCAAAATCAAATACAGGTGACGATGTTCCAAAGCATACAGATGATAGATATCATCCTGCTAGAAATAACATATTAAAAGCTGTTACGTAGTATAGCATGCCAGCCCCAACTCCTACTTGGGTAAGAATTAAGGCCACTGTACAGAAAGAAAATGAATCTATTGATGCATATTTACAATGCATGATAGATGCTTTTGAAGCCTTTACTGGACATCCAGAACCTATGGATGTAGTGGCAGCCAACATGCTGTCAGTTGCTTATTTAGATGGCTTACTACCACAAGTAAAACGCTGTCCAGTTCGATTCTCAGCTAGAGCGTCGTCTGCATGGAGACATGCGTGAATAGGCGTACCTTCGTTGAAGGTTGTGCATCAGGGCTGGTAACTTGGCACGTAAAACTCAACTACCAATCATTAGCGGACCGGAGTTCTGCTGTGGCGACCCCTAACCGGGAAAAGCCGAAAAGACACAACAACTACCACAAATTCAAGAACAAATCAAAAAGATTTGTTTAAACTGGCATCATATTGCAAAGCATGCAAAGTAATCCAAATACTGACCACGATAGTTAGATGTTATAGTAAGGAAAATAATAAAAATATAGTGTTACAAGATTTTAGTAAACTTTATGAGAATTTGTTTGAGGAGGAAAGCGTTACTGAAAATTATTCAAACTGTATTTTTATTCCATCAAAACATAGACATGCTTTTATTGCCAATAAGACCATATTTGTAAAATGAATGTATAAGCATTGTGCATGCTTAGGACAGAAGGAAACTGCATGTGAAGAATGTCTGATAACAAGTAAAAGGGTGTCAACCCATTTGAAAATGGGTGGCCATTGACCTGTCTTAAAATAAAATACACACACACACACATATATATATATATATATATATATATATATATATATATATATATATATATAACTTCAGTGATGCTTCATAGCATCAGATAGGGGAATGTGAAGGGAGACGTTAAAATAAAGAAGCAATGTTACTGTTTGTATTTTAAATAGGTTTTCATTTTAAGATGGATTCCTGATTGTTTTAGAATGTTTCTGATGATTTATTTTTGGCCAGCATGAAAATGGCAGTGTGGCATGTGAAGAATGTTCTTTTCTGGAATTCAGAACTTGTGCCTAATATGGAAAGATACGGGTAAGAGAGTCAGGAGATGTTAGCAACATTAATGCTGTAGTGTTCATTTCCAGTAGGTCAGTAGCTATATTTTAGTTGCTACAATAATGTTGCTTTAAGTAGCATTAATTCTTTGGCTATTGATTTAGCATTGACTTTTCACAGGATAGTGTTTCAAGGAAAAATGATAATTGTCGATAGCCACTAGAATGTATTGGTTGCTATTTCTAGACCTTACTAATGGACTTACAACATCTATGTGGCTATATGCTTGGGTGGGACTTACAGGTATTTCTAAACCCAGGGTGTGGCACCATCTTTTAGCATTTAGGGCAAACTGCACAAACATTGTCAATGCCTTTCTTTAGTCCAGTCTAATAAAACACACCTAAAATTCTTGCTTTGGGTTTGCCCACCCCTACATATTGCCCCAGTATATGAGTATTTGCCAGTTTCATCATAAGTATTCTAAACATTTTTGGAACTAATAGTTTTTGTAATATTTTTTTTTGTCTTTGTTCACCCTGTATAACTAGCTATTATGTACATTAAAAATATGAGTTTGTGATAGGGTTAACCTGCTCATTTGTTTCTCCTTCAGTTATGGCTATTTTTGCTGCCTTCCTAAATGTAAGTTCTTCTCAGTGCTTGCTTACACTTTTTATTTGCTTATCTGCAGAGTTTCCAAGTACACTTTTGTTAGTGGATATAGCTTCTTCACCGACAAATACAGGTGTATAATGATTCTTCCTGTACAAAAGACAACCCATGACAATGACTTTCTTATGTTTATGAATTTAGCAATGTTTTTAGTTTTAGTTCAGTAACTTTTATCTGTTTAAGTACTGTCATGTTTCTGACTTGCCCTTTGTTTGACCTTAGGGAGGTAAATCTGGGACTCTGAGCAAGCTTCCTTTCTGCCTTTAGTGATTTTTTTCGCTGTAGGTCTCTCTGTCTCTCTCTGCCTTGACCCAGACATCCTCCAATATTTTACTGGCTGGAGTCATCTGTCAATGGTCTGTACGATACAAGAAGAGTTCCAAAGTTTCAGTTTTTGCACTTCCTTCTTTTACTAACTTCATAACTGAAGGTTTCTGGCAAGACCCGGTCACAGGTTTCTGATAATGCTCCCTTCCAGCCAAAGCCAGATTTTAGTCCCTTTTGAAGTTAGTGTGCCTATCCTTTTACATTTATCAGTGTTGAGTATTTAACTATGTGTCAGGCTGCTGTTGCCCCTCCCATTTTTGCTAGAGGTATATCCAAGGACTGTGTGATTTTAATAGTGTGCCAGGCTGCTGTATTTATCTTCCCCATTATACTAGAGGTATATTCAGGACACAGAGTACCTAAGTGCTCCCCTCTCCCATAATTTCCACAGGGCCTTGACATGGGAGATGTATTGCCTAATTGTGATGTCATGAGTCATGTATTAAATTATGTCCCAAAGCTATAATTTTTTTATATGTGTTACAGGATGCCCCTTCCTATCGTCATGAACATATTACTTCTACCTATGTATGCTTTATGTTTGCAGACAAAAGTTTCCTTAGTAAGTGTGACCATGCTCCCAGAATCCATTGGCTCCTTCATTTCATTCTCATCCAGCAATTCTGTATAATCTGGCAAATGTAGTAGTGCACATAGACAATGTGCTGATTCTACTATTCTAGCTGTTAGTTTATAACTTCCCATTAGGACATGTTTATTAGCATGTTAGTTATAAACCACATTTTCATTGGCACAGCATTTACATGTTCATTACTAGCAAACTGGTTACTAATCACATTTTGGTTAAATACAACATTCCCATTACTGGTTAAGCAATTTTTAACAATGTACCCCTTTATTCCTGCGTCTGAAGCATTCTGTTTCAGTTATTAACAGTTTGTGTGGGTTCACACACACACACACACACACACACACACACACACACACACACACACACACACACACACACACACACTTGCATACTTTTTGTTACAGGTTTAGGTTGCTCAGTTTTAAACAGGGCTTCATTAGCTGGTAAGCTTTCAATTAGCACAATCATTTTATCTGTACTCAAGGTCAGCCTTAAAAGCTCATTTGTATAACCTACTTGGGAGTGGTCTTTTGAATTTATCATCCACTAAAATGACTATTATTTCACTTTTCCTGTTTGCTTCTGGTTCTAACTATAAGTCTAAAACATGTTCTAAATCAGAAATGTGAGTTTCTTACAGTATTTCTAAAATTACATATTCAGTTATGAAATGTTGTGGCTTGTGTTTCATTAAACACACCAGACCTCGCTAACAGTTCCTTTATTCAGTTTTTGATAATCCACATAATCATATATAGGCCTTGCGTGCTTCCCCTGTGAACTGTGATGATAACATTTTGGTCTAGTCATACTGAAGCCAATTCTGTTAGGTGCCATGTGTTTCAAAAGTAATATGTATACTTTAATGTCTTCATCCTTATTCAGTTTTTAATGGTAGGATAGTCTTTGGGATGGTCATTACAATTGCCATGAGATTCCCTTATTTCTAGAGTCTGACCGTATGTTTATTTGTAGTCCCATCTTTTTATTAACGTGCCATCATTTGTTGACCTATATTTGTTTTGCTTTGTTCATTAAACACACAGGGCAAAAAGCCAATTCTCTCTTCCATGTTGGAGTAGTTAACTCACAAAATGTCTTGCACTTGTGGGATGTGATGTAGGAATGGAAAACAGTGTACTTTGTCAACATTAATTAAACTGTGCTTGCATTTTACACCAGTGTTACAAGTGTCACTCACAGGAGACAATCTCATTACTTTAAGTGTGTTTATTTACAGTGCAGATTCTAAAATAAAGTTCACTTTAATGACAAATGAAAAGTATACGTTTTTGCTTCTAGTCCAGTTTTGGGTCTCTTAGTGAAATGCCAACATTTCTTACATTCCTCTGGTACTGGAGCTTTGTTTAAGCCTCGTTAAACACCCAGACATTAGTTCCTGGTATTTCTCCACAGTTAGGCTCTTAGTATTCCTCAGGTAAACCTGCTATTAAACCCTTAGTACTTCATAGCTTCTTCTGGTTAGGATCTCTCAATAGTCTTTACTGTATATCTTGCAAAATCCCCTCTTAGTGAAGCAAATGTCTCTGCCTTTTTGGTTTATAATAGCATTTCAGCAGATGATTCAGGTTAAACTCTGCTGCTTCATGTTTGACTACATAATGTGCTGTGTATATGCATTAGCATCAAGTTCACTTCACACTTCACACTGTATGTTTTTGGAAGGTGGAAGGGAACCAGAGCACCTGTGGAAAACCTAAGGGCACCTAAGAAGGAACCTAATCCTCCACGCAGACAGTGACTGAACCTTGAACTTTATATAGCTTAGTGCATGATCTCAAGGGGACTGTGTCATTCTATTGATAACACTTTCACTATATACCATTTCAGTTAAAATGTTTTGCTGACACTAGTATCAACAATATTGAAGAATTCTCTTTTCCCTACTGATGTGCAACCTCTGAATAGCTATATTTATGTTTAGGAAATGTAGGGGTATATCCACACATAACAGTGCAAGGGAGGCCTGGCCCCTGCAAAACAAAATTTGTTTTGAGGTTCATTGAAGATAATTTTGGTAAAATATTTGGTTTCGCTCTATCGACATGAAAACATCCCAAGACCCATACAAAATACACAATCAGTCCATATACTCAAAACAGTAGGTCAGTATAGTCAAGGTAACAGTAAATAGAAATATGAATATAAAGGCATGTAGGTAATTAGAGCAAGTGACAGAAATTTAATTTCCAGAAATGTCACCCCTGTTATGCGCACCTTTATAAGAACACAGTATTTCAGGGATCTTCTGAAAAGGAACTCAGTTTTGTTTGCTTGAAGCCAGGAAGGCAGTGATCTGTTCAGATATAGTGTTAGGTAAGAGAAAGAACACTTGACTAAATGTTTCTCATTACATCTTCAGAAAAACAGAGGTAATTTGCTGTATTGCTGACACTTGGTGTGACAAAAGGAGATACTACAAGCACAGCTACCTGGAATTTTGTAAATAATTATATGCCATTGGTCAATATCAAAATGATTTATATAAGATGCTTGTGTTATAAATGTATTAGAACTGTATGTCATGTGTATATCAAACTGCTCTGTACAGATGTTTGTGTTGAAAAGGTATTTTGTAAAGTGCTTGTGCTTAAAATGTATCCACAGTATGTCCTGCTGGAAGAGAACGAAATGTACATGGACTATTGTAACTGTTTAAATGTATATGTCAACAGAGGAAACTGGAGGGTTAACCTCAGTCCAGCAAACTTTAGAAAAATAGTTAAAATGAAATTACCGAAGAAACCAAAAAAAAACTCCAAACCAATGAATATCAAAATCCAGAGCAAAGGAGAAAGGCGAACCAGTTCAACTGTAGCTCACTGAGATCAAGCGCTTTCGCCTGGATCAGTACCAGGCTTTTTCAAGATGAGTTTGCACTCACAAAAACACAAGTTTATATACTACAAGTAATGATATCACATGATCAAATGTGTTAACAGCTTAATTGATAGGCAAATAAATTAATAGGCAAATACATTGTTAATTAGTAACCTAGTGCAAACAGAACCACTGAGCCATGCTTTTAAAAATTGTAAGCCATGCAATGATAAAAACACTTCTGTGGAACAGTAAAATGTTAAAAAGCATTAAGAACCATTAATCAACATTAAAAAACATTAAAAAGCATTGATACATCATTAATCAATCCTGGAAATCTTTATAGAAAATCTATGTTAAAATGGGTAAATAAATAAATAGAACCTATAAAATCACAGTGTGTGTGTTCAGTACACTTTGTGCAAAAAATGCCTACAAAAAGTGGTGAAATTTGTTAGATAATAAATAAATAAAACTATCTGTTGTGTAAAATAGACTCAGCCATAAAACTGTAGTTTTGTGAATTGTAATTTTATAATTTATAATTTGGCCCTTCTTAATTTAAGGACACTAGCAATGCTGACACTGTCATTCAGGCCTGGGGGTTTTGTGGCATTCAGTTTGAGTTGCCACAACAGCTCCTTATACTCAAGCCGGGCCTCCCAGTCCCCTCCTCTACTGTCCTGCAGAACTTGCTCTAAAACCATAAATCTCAACTGCATGTTGGGACATGTGCCAAGATGTTTATAGAAAGCATTAGTGTCCTTCTTTTTAGAAATTTCATATAAATGCTCGTAAATCCTTCTTCTAAGGGTTCTCTTGGTTTTACCCACATAGAAACTACAGCATTGTATACAAAAACCCAAATACACAACACCCTTCACCCCACAGTTATAGTGATGTTCAGCCCTAAATTTAAATTTTCTTGATGGGATGAATAATACACTGTCGTTTGCCACATAGGGGCACTGCTTGCATGCTCTGCAACTGTAGGTCCCAGGTTTGGGGCAAATTCGCTTCCCACCTACTCTAGGTTTCCCTTCAAATAACCCTTTGAGATTCCTGTCCTTCCTTCTAACAAAAGAGGGACGCTCATTGATTATTTGCTTGAGCTCTTCATGCTGTTTCAGAATAGGCCAAAATCTTAAAATGGACTGTTCTACCTGGGAAGAATCCTCCGAAAAAGTGTACACAAAGCTATTGTAAGAATCAAACTTCCCCAAAGATTTTGAACCAATATTCTGTGTTGTCCCTTTCCCCAACAAAGGGGAATATACATCGTCCCTACCCGCAATAACCTCCTTGGCTAACTCATCAACCAAAAGTGCCGGGTACCCTCTTTCTCCAAATAGCTGCTTTAATAGATCCACCTCTTCTAGAAAAAATTCACCCGTACTGCACATTCTTGAGGCACGTATAAGCTGTCCTTTGACTATGCCTTTTTTCTGATAAAAAGGATGACCACTGTCAAAGTGTAAAGAGGAGTTCGAAAAGGACTCTTTTCTATAAACTTTGGACTGGAAAATAAGTCATTTTTGTATCTATAACTTTACTGATGTTAAAGTGACTAATGATTTTTTTGAACTCTTCACCAGAGGTTTTCAGTTTGTACCCAAACACAATGCTGATTTAACTTGTGTCTTGGTGGACCTAAAAATGTTTACCAGACGTTTGAATCTTGCTTTACATTTTAAAGATCAAACCCAGATTGTGGCAGGCAAACCATATCGCACAGCACACCAAATGTTTCCTTAGTGATAATGCCCCCTTTATATATATCTACCAACGTATTCATAACATGTGCTATAATGTTATTAATGTCTTGAATTGTAATCAATTTGTAAGATTTCTCATTTAACATTAGTTTCATTGATTGCATATAATGTCCTGAATCCATAATTACTATAAGGCCCCCTTTATCACTAAGGAAACATTTGATTACTTATTAATAAAAGATCCACTTATTCCAATTATACAAGGTCAGCCAAAAGTTCATAAAAATAGTACAAACCCACCTATGAGACCCATTGTGGCAGGTGGTGGATGGGTTACAGAACATCTATCTGTCTATATTGAGAAACATTTGAGACCAGTTATTAATAAGAACAAATATGTCCTTAGGGACTCAAAACACTTTTTAGTTGACCTATATGATAATTTAAAGACACAGAAAAATACAGAAGATATAATACTAGTGACATTTGATATCCAGTCACTTTTTACAGTAATTCCAAATGATTTAGGAATTCAATATATATACAATTACATGTCCACCAATAGTGAATTTTCACATAAGAAAATAGATCTAATTACTTGTTTTATTGAATTAGCCCTAGAGAATAATCTATTTTTATTTGATGATCAGTTATTTATTCAATGTGAAGGTGTAGCAATGGGTACCCCCTGTGCCAATACCTATGCAAATATGTTTTTGGCACAGTGGGAAGAAAGTATACTCTTTAATTTGGAGGAATTTAAAACAAAAGTCATCTTCTATAGGCGTTTTGTTGATGACCTCTTTATGTTATGGAGAGGTTCGTATGAGAGTCTAGATGTATTTCATCATAAAATGAATAGTTTAACAGACTGCCTGAAATTTACAATGAATAGATCAAGACATACGATTGAATATTTGGATTTGTTCATAGAAAACTTAAATGATGGTATGATAAATACTGGTATATTTCGTAAATCTTGTTATCGTAATTCTCTTTTATTAAGATCCAGTATGCATCCCACATACATTTTTAAAAACTTGATAAAAGGACAAGGTCTAAGGGCATCTAGATTAAATATGTCAGACCTAAGTTTTAATAAAGAACTGCATGATTTATATAATAAATTATGTATTAGAGGATATACACAGAAAGAGATTTTGGAAAGTCTTAAAGATGTTCCCGAATTACGTAAACATAAAGCAGCCCCATATTTTGGACCAGGTACAACTGAAAATACGTGTACCATAAAAAGAGAAACATCTTTTGTTAAAATACCGATGTTTTTTACATCTGCAATAGTAATTTGATAGAAATATTTAAAAAGAATTGGCCAATTTTACAGGTAGATCCAAAAATTGAGCAGTTAGTAGGATCTAAGCCATGTTTTCTGTACAAAAATAAAAATAATTTAAGAAGATTATTGTGCTATAGGAAAGAGAAGAAAAGCACATGAAGAAGAATATGGCACACAACCATGTAATGACTGCAATTTTTGTACATATATTGAACAATCTATTACATTTTATCATCCAGATTTAAAAAAAGAATTTTTTATTAGAGCTAGAGCCACATGTATAACATGTAATGTAGTATATTTAGCAGTATGTCAGACTTGCCAATCATTTTATGTAGGAAAAACCGACATCTCAAAGATAGGATTAGAGAACATATTTATCATATGAAACAAGGTTCCATGCATAATGCCTTAGCAAAACACATAGCAAGCCTAGACAATACACACATTTTTAAATTTCAGGTATTAGAAGTTATTCCTACTACCATGTGGCAAGGGAATATAAAAAATCACACTGAATATATAGAAAATAATTGGATAATTTTATTAAGGGCCATTAGAGGAAAGGGGCTTAATGAACGTGCCACAATAAAGCCCCTATTAAATAAACGTAGACAAATAAAGTAAATTAAATTAATGTCCATGTTATATACCAGCTTTAAGTATGTATCCATTATTTATATCTTTGGTTCTGCCTGAAATTTACAATGAATAGATCAAGACATAAGATTGAATATTTGGATTTGTTCATAGAAAAATTAAATGATGGTATGATAAATACTGGTATATTTCGTAAATCATGTTATCGTAATTCTCTTTTATTAAGATCCAGTATGCATCCCACATACATTTTTAAAAACTTGATAAAAGGACAAGGTCTAAGGGCATCTAGATTAAATATGTCAGACCTAAGTTTTAATAAAGAACTGCATGATTTATATAATAAATTATGTATTAGAGGATATACACAGAAAGAGATTTTGGAAAGTCTTAAAGATGTTCCCGAATTACGTAAACATAAAGCAGCCCCATATTTTGGACCAGGTACAACTGAAAATACCTGTACCATAAAAAGAGAAACATCTTTTGTTAAAATACCGATGTTTTTTACATCTGACAATAGTAATTTGATAGAAATATTTAATAAGAATTGACCAATTTTACAGGTAGATCCAAAAATTGAGCAGTTAGTAGGATCTAAGCCATGTTTTTTGTACAAAAATAAAAAGAATTTAAGAAGATGATTGTGCTATAGGAAAGAGAACAAAGCACATGAAGAAGAATATGGCACACAACCATGTAATGACTGCAATTTTTGTACGTATATTGAACAATCTATTACATTTTATCATCCAGTTTTAAAAAAGATTTTTTTATTAGAGCTAGAGCCACATTTATAATATGTAATGTAGTATATTTAGCAGTATGTCAGACTTGCCAATCATTTTATGAAGGAAAAACAAATAGACATCTCAAAGATAGAATTAGAGAACATATTTATCATATGAAAAAAGGTTCCATGCATAATGCCTTAGCAAAACACATAGCAAGCCTAGGCAATACACACATTTTTAAATTTCAGGTATTAGAAGTTATTCCTACTACCATGTGGCAAGGGAATATTAAAAATCACACTGAATATATAGAAAATAATTGGATAATTTTATTAAGGGCCGATAGAGGAAAGGGGCTTAATGAACGTGCCACAATAAAGCCCCTATTAAATAAACGTAGACAAATAAAGTAAATTAAATTAATGTCCATGTTATATATAAGCTTTAAGTATGTATCCATTATTTATATCTTTGGTTCTGATTTTATATTTGACACTTTAAAGCTTATTATGATATACACATAAATACTAATCTATTCTAGCTTTTAGGTTAAGCATGAATTTCATATTTATATATACATATAAACTGATGCATTACATTTTTCTACTAATTTTGATAATATTATATTATTCTGTACTACCCCAAGAAGTTAGAAATAATGTCTAGAAGTCTGTAATTTTTATAGGAAAGTGCTTATTTTACAAAGTGTTTATATGTGATAGAATTGTGTTTTATTCATTTTTATATATATATATTTGAGACTTAATGCATATACGAAAGTTCTAAAATAACAATATATGTTATATGTTTCCATCATTTTATTTCTTGGTAAAGTATTTTTATAGTATGGGAAACTATGTTACTTTAAGAACCTAATGATGCAACTTCTATGATTGGCTTTTGCTATAATTGAATTCAGTATATATTAAGAAATGTGGATTCACTTATTGTTTTGATCTGAAGAAGCTTGTATGCGAAAGCGCTCATCTTTTGTACAATAAAGACTATCTTATTTTATTTTATTTTATTTCAGTATTGAGGCTTGGTTTGTTCCGCTCCATATATACTTTACATTTATGATTCGTTGTTTTATTTTTGGAACGGAACATTTACTAAGTGGTTTAACAGCGTGCTTTGGACTTTACATTTATATTGTGTATCAAATCAAGAATAATCCCTACACAGCAACACCTGAAGTATCTTCAAGAAGAGTCAATGCTTTTCAAATGCTCTAAAGCCTTTGTCCAAACTCACATTGTGCAAACGTCATGACTGAATTATCATTCAAGAGAAACAGTAGAGATAGTAAGTACATGAGGAGGGAGAATGTGATCCAGTACAGAGGTAACTCAATAGTTATACAGAGATCCCAGATTATTTTGATAGTTGTCACTGAAGTACAGTTAGATTTAACTCAACAAAGGGAAGCCGGTCACTGCTAGAGATGTTTCTTATTTCCCATATTGAGATAGCATTGAATATCTTATCCCCTAACCAGGGGAAAATCACAAGGCAGAAATGAAACAGGCACTAATCAGAATATAAGGAAAACGTTCTTCCGTTCAAATGTGACCATATTTTGTGACTAAAACTGAATCTAGGGAATGTCCGCTCTCATGAATAAGTGAGGAAGGCTTCTGAGCAGAGCCAAACCCCATCATAATTTGGAGTAATTCCATAAGAAGGCCATTTTATTAATTTTTGTGTCAGGCATTAAATGCTTTGGCAACAAGCCATCTTGGATAACTACATAATGTTTTGGTGAGAAAAAAATGGTGAACTACAGTAGACAGGTCCCCAAATTAAAGAACAGAGGATAAATGAGGAGAACTACAGTTTGGTTCTTGCATGAGGACATGTTGCAAAGAGTCAATTTCCCCACTATTTTTCTGATACTTGTCCAACCCTGAATTAAAACAGATGACCATAGAAAACGTACTTGTCATTCATATGACATTTCAGAATGTAGGAGGTGGTTGAGTGCCAGATGCTGTGCAAGAGCGTCGATATTACCCGACCGAACATTTAGGTTAGCGAATACCTAAACGTTGATCTGCTAATATTGAAAAATTAAAACAGTGAACAGCCGATTTAATGTAGGGAATAAATTCCCTCGGTCACAAAAAATTTTTTTTAAACCAAAATTAAGTGGGGGGCTTTGACCCCCATACCCCCCGATGTGGGGGGCTGTGCCCACCATACCCTCCCTAACTAAATATACCAACTCTGAAATCACTCTACAGTGGGGAAACTGGCAAAATCTGCATAACGGCCAAGGGAATTCTTTCCCTTGTGTTAAATCGTCCATTTGTGTTTTTTTGCTTTCGCTATTACCAGTTCGACGTTTAGGTATTCGATAACCTAAATTTTTGATTAGGTAATAGGAACCCGTGCAGGATGCAGCAAAGGGGGAGAAGGTGAGTTTATGTTTGTTTCATAGCTTTTGTCCTTTGATAAGTTTGTGTGATTTCAAATATGGTAAATATAGAGATTGGGATTGCAAGGTTATCTTCCAAATTAAGGGGTGGGGGGGCTTGTCCTTTCTAAATAATTGTTTTGTGAACTTTGTGATCAATGCACTATCACTTATTTAGGAACACAGTCCTTTAGGACTTTTGATATATTACTTTTGATTAATCTCAGGTTGACTAAATGATGCATAATTAATTATAGTGAATGTCATGACCACACCTTTGCTGATAATTCCTTGCTTGCATTCTGACGTCACTGAAAAGCTATATGGAATGGCTGCAGCCAGATGTTGAGTGAAGTTCTCATTTAACCAGACTTTGATAACGAATGCCAGATCAACACTGTGCCACAAACCAAGGATAATTCCTACAGAGATGCAGCTACATCAGCTGGCACCCTGAGTGAAGCCCCATTTGGGATGCTCCATCACAGAAACAAAAATGCATCATCAAGAGCTGAGGATCAAACAAAATGTCCTCCTCAGCTGAGGACAAAAATAAAAAAGCCTAATAATTAAATCTGTCTTTGCTACCAACATATGACACAATCAGAAATCATTTAGCAATTACTGATAGTGCTTGTAGCTCAACAGATGAAAGGTCTGATTGACAGTCACCCCCCCACGAAGATAAAAATTGTACCACCTGAA